>NC_142772.1:35985098-36585098 GCF_988280905.1 Pimephales promelas | reverse complement strand
AAACTTTCAGGAAGATCGTGTGACATTGAAGACTGAAGTAAACTCTGCCATCGAGGAGCACGAAAAAAATGTCATTGTTAAGCCTTGCCAATGGATTGAATCCAGTGTCAGGGATTGATCCGGTAAATACAGATTGGTGGCCTGGTCAATTGAAGAGTTTGCTTGACAAGCAATATTTGCTAGTGGGTTGGCTAACACACCTGCTAGAGCTTCCAAACAGCCCATTCCAAAGATTATTAAAAGAGGTGGAGGAGAAATGAAAGATATTGCACACACACTTCACAGCAGGTGGTGGGAAGGAGATGTCAAACGCTTTCAGGCACATTGTTTAAAGTGTGCGTGTGCAAAATACAGCAGAAAAGCTGCATATCTTAACATTTCCCCCTGCATTATTTCCTCTCTCCCTCTCTCTGCAGGAGTCTCATTTTTGGACAAATCTGAGCTGAAGTTAGTGAGAAATAAGCTGTTGGTTAAAGTGTAGACGGATTAGAAACTCGCATATAGCTGAACTGAGATCAGCCTGTCATTATTATTCCCTCTACAAATGCGTGAGGTGCCGTCTGTGCTTGACCAAGAGAGGCTGATCTCAGATCAGTGTCTAAGGGCATCCTGTCCCCGACCACAATGTGCCTTTCACTGCAGCACAGCATCACCACAACAACATTCAGTCCACATCCCGTCTTGTTGACAAGTGACAAGAGAAGGTGAAGAGGTTTTTCTCCCGCTGTTAGATGTTCTCACCATGAATCTCTGTCATTTCTGAAGGTCACAACAAACAAGAAGCTCCTTTTACATGCATCTCTCACAATACACAAAGCCGCATCTGACATGACACACAAAGCTTCGCTTACGAGACCCTCAGAGCTGAGCACGGGGGGTGTGCACACCAGCCAAAGAGAGCTTGTTTTCTTTTTGTTAGAAAGTCATGTGGCTCATAGAAGAGGCAAAGACAAACATTTGAGTTAAATGTCAACTCACAATGAGTTTTAAACTGTATGTTGGAGGTTTTTTTCTACCATTTATAGAGATATTGTATTTGTTTATTAGCACTTCTCAGAATCGGCCTGTAATTTTATTCAACACATGCACACTTTTACCTAGCTATCTAATGAGGACATGCAATAAACGTCTATTGTTGTTGGTCTAATTTTATCTAATCTTATTGTATAGCAGTTAGATACAATTCTCTAATTGAATGAGAGCAGAGAGCTGATATTCAGTGTCCAGTAGGATATTTAGAACATGTATGTTGTGTATATATGCGTGTGTGTGTGTGTGTGTGTGTGTGTGTATACACACTATGCCCACCCACACACACAGTGCATCAGTGCAACAACACTTCTAGTTAAAAATACACACCCAGACACCATTATGCACTACTAGTCAGTGTCTTTCAGTTGTCCACTCTTTATAGTTTATCATCTAAAACACACTTTCCATTCACCCAATGATTGAATTACATCTTTGTGCCTCTGCCCAACAAGCACAGCATCCATCACCAACCGACAGGCAAATAACGCAGGCTAAAACACTTATCCTCCCATAACAATGCACACTGAGAGATATGAGGTTTTCTGTCAAGTAAATTTGAGATAATGGAATTGCTTTTACTGTGCGAGAACTGAAGAACGTCTCATATACCTCCATATACACCTCTGAAAAATACATCTTCCCTTTTCTCTGCCCGTCTCTCCCCAGACATCTCACATGAACGGAGCTCGCATAATCAGATAAAACTCACATGCACAAAACATCATTTAGCATTCATAATTACATTCTAACCAACAAACGCAAACAGGCCCCACAGTCACCTGGGATCGAGACACGGAGCGCTGTTTGTGTTTATGCGAGCGGTGTTTTTGAAACGGGTCTGTTTTGTAATTATCTCGTGTCTGTGCGTGATCAGAAAGTCTGCGCGTTTCAGTGATTTTACCACACGTAAAAGTACAAGGGGGTCTTTATTGCTTAAAATGGAGGTAACAGCACCAGTGTCCTAATAATTTGTTAAATGAATTATCAAAAATGATCGGAATAATTAGTGATAAGTATTATAGTACAAATCAAACACTGTAGCAACATTTAAAGATCATCCAATTAGAATTAGACTCTGAAACATCCCAGTTTTTATATCTGGACCTGCTTGTAAGTGCAAGACTTGGGGCATTAGGCATCAAACTACTGTATTTAAAGGTGCTTTGCAAGATAAATGTGACTGTTAGAAGCCCAATATTAATCTGAACTGAACTAAAATGATGAGTAAGATTAATTAATGGCAAGTGTGTTGAATGTGCTTCATCTAAGAGGTGTAATGCAGTTACTCGTTCCTCGACTCCTTGTGCTCTGGGCAGCCAGGGTTTGAGGAATGGATCTGTGGTCATTCACACTGGATTGATTACCCATCTCCCCCCTCTGTTAATACGCAACAGCTCCAGGCTATAGACATATTTCTCCTGAGACGCACTGGGACATTGCTGTACATTTCCATTCCAAGCTATACAGAAACAATTCCACCCAGGCAGCAACAAAAGTGATCTCCATACAACATGCAATGCTTTGTTTTTCATTTGAAAAACCCCAACTAGATGATGCATGCCCTGATATAATATTTCAAGCACTGAGCACAGATCATTCAAATTTATCTGAAAATAGAACCCATTTTAGTCAGTCTCCAAAAAAAAAAGAACAAGAAGAAGAAAGCTGAAACATTAGTGGGTTTGCTCAACCTCAATACAACAGCACATTCAGAAGTGATTAATAAAGTACATTGTGTGCTAAAAGCTAAAGTTTAAACAGCTTTGACATTTTTAGCAAGTGTATCTTGTATTTTTAGTCAATAACAATAATGAGATTTGTACCACCAGCTCCTTTGCAAAACATTTTTTGAAATTAGACACCCACCGGGGTTGCCAAACCATATAACCAATGGTTTTTCTTTTTGTTTGTGATTACAGGATAAGGATTAAAATCATTTTATGTGTGGGATCGAGTGGATTTCCATTTGTACGTAAGCTAGAAATCCTTGGAATTAATAGTTTAAAAGATTAGGCTTAATATACAAATGTCTCCAAATAAATCTGTTCTAAAATGTCCTGAGGTTTGAAGGCTTTTACCCTCAGATTGGTGTTATCTGGTGCTCACATTTTACCATATAAAAACATTCATGAAGAAATATAACTAGCCAATGAAAAATATTTTAGAGCGTACCATAACCGAAAATAATAATTACCAGGGATACATGTACGCTGACCTTCATCTTCATCTCATTGTCGGCATCTTAATTGTCAGCTGCTCATCTCCCCTATTTTTACATTCAGATTAACATCATCTAAAGCATTCTTAAAGTTGAAATTTTAAAAACACTAATTTAATAACACTAGCAAAGCAAATCTAGCAAATCTCAAAATGAATAGATTTTCACACTGTACATTACAATGTTGCGAAGCCTAAATTCAATTGTAACATTTAAAATAGTTTTACTTTAAAATTACAGATTTTAAATATATTTAGAAAAAAAGTAAAGTCACAATAAATTCTAAATTCTAGTTTTTATTGAATATTGCAGTATTATTATAAATGTAAATTAAATAAATGCTATACATTTATCCGTGCACATCATTGTTTTTTTCTTTTGCTTAATTCATTTTAATTCATGCAACCATCTAATCAATTTCCTATGGACAAAATCAAATCCCATCCTACATTTTTCTTGATGAAAAAGCAGTTTCACTCAGATAAATGTAACAATATGGAAGAAAGACTATCACTTTGGTCTCGCAATTTATCAGTATAGCCCAGAATTCCTAATATTAGTTCTCCATGATAGAGGGTGAGGCACTGAGTGGTTTCTCTCAAGGTCGATCCTCCTGACCCTGTGATCCTGCTCACCTCTCACACAGCAGTGCTTAAGGTATCACTCTGAAAAGACTCTGTTCTTCATCTACTATGACGTTACGCTCTATTCAGAGATCCTGTTTCTGTTACTCACAAAGGCAAGCCTGTGCTTCCCCTGTCTTTATTGAGCTAGAAGAGTGTTTGCTCAGCCATTTCTGGGGGAAATTTGTGACACCTCGTTTTGACAGAGCCGCTTTGAATTGATTAATCTAACAAAAGGTATAACTCCTACAGATTTATTTGCTAAAAAAGTTATATATATATATAACATATAACAAAACCATATGAATACTGCACTGTGAAAATCCACTAGCCCTATCTAGAGGTCAATTACACAGATGGCAGCATTACAGAAAACGGCCCGCCTAATTTAAAGGTTAATTAACCTCTGTGTTCTTCCAGTTGCTAATTCATCTCAGTTTAATGACTGAGAGAGTCATTACAGATGAACCCCTTAACTATAAAAAGCTTCTGAAAGCATGCAGAAAAGAGGTGGAATGAGACAAGACATTTAACAAGCATGTTTAAAAATGATATGTAATCTTCTCTCTGTGGGATCATTGTGCATGTGAATTAAATAGAGTGGGAGTGAAAGAGAGATGTAGAGATTAAGAGAGGGAAAGAAAGAGTGAGAGAGTGGAGGAAGGGTTAAGCACAGGCCAGTGGTGGGTGGTGACTTTTATATTTGTTGACTAGCTTTACAACATGCTTCCCGTATTTCAACACGAACATGAAGATAGCACACGTAATGCAAATAACTGATAAATGAATTTGCTTTGCCGTCTTTCCTGAACAACTTTTTTTTAAAGGATCTGCAAGCAGTTTCTATGTAGGTACACCTAATAATGACAATAAACCCATGTAATATGTAGCATTATAATTCTAGAAATACACCAAGAACGAGACATACGATCACACCAAATTCCACCCTCAAGAAACAATGAGTCCTTACCTAAACAAAATTAAACCACAAATACCCTTGACACTTAGTGGAAACTGGTAAAAGTAATCCATAGCAAATCTCAAAATTAATGTATACGTTTCATACGATGTTTTGATGCCTAAATTCTTATGTAGGATTTAAATAATCTATCGCCATTTATTGGTATGGGCCAGAAATGTAATATTGGTGCATCTCTAATATTATGAAAAGTGATGTATATTTGAGAGAAACAGCTTCTGCAAACATTGTAAGGCGGGACTTTTTAAACCATCGGGAATAAAAAAAATTCGGCAGCCATTCATAAATGCCCAGTGGGCTTTCTTTTGTACTAAAACAGGTGTCTGAGAAAGGGCAAAGAGAAACACAGAACTCGACTGTGCCACTTCCTTTCGGAGAAAAAGATATAAGGGGCAAAGGACAGCATGTCAATCCTGTCATAAATTATGCACGGCCGAGAGAAGATGAATAGGCATTTAAAGCTTATCGGAGCTCAAGGCCCGGAGCCTGCCGATGACACAGCTGCTGTAATCTACTGTAGACCTGATCAAACTCATAACCTATAAACACTCATCGACTCAACTCTTTCTCAGATTATAGCAGTTCCAGAAACAAAAGTGCATGTTTCTGTTTTAAATGTTTTTATTTGTGGGCCTTAGGGTAAGGTAAATGTCAGGAGAAATTAAAATAAAACAAAAAGTATTTAGAAAAAAAGACAAAAATAGTTTCTCTAACTTTGATTATTTTATTTTACCTATAAATCAAAGTTTGACATATACAAGATGCATAGCATGTTGCAGGACTTTAACATGTAAGAAACATGTCACAATAAACCAGAAATAAGATACCAAAAATTCATTTACAGCCTGATTTTTTTACATCGAAAAAGATGCTTAAAACAGAAACAAGAAAGAGAGAAAGAAAATGGAAGACTGAAACAGTCATAGTGAGAAAAAATAAGGGCGTAAAAGCTCTTGCTTCGTTTAGGGCAATCCAGTTTTTCTGTTTGTTGGGAACAAACAAAAGCGGGGTTGTCAGCACTAACGTAACTACATTTTTCATTAGTGTTGAAGTAATTCAGCTGTTCAATAAAGTGTATAATAGCTCTCAAGTAACAAGCCATTTTTTCAGGAAGTAGTGGTTTAGTGATGCTACATTGCTGGTCATTACATCACACAGCAAAAATGAGCTTAGGCAATAACTGAACACACTCTGAATCCAAATCATTTTTAGCAAACTGGTTCCCTGGGACTGTTCGTTTCAATAAACCATTTTAAAACAGCAATTCACTGATTCATTTGAGTAGCTCCAAGTCCCTGAACAGTATTCTCATTACACTCTTAAAGGGATAGTTCACTTTGAAATTAATTTTTGATATGTTTTAGCTTACCTCAAGGGCATCCAAGATGTAGGTGTCTTTGTTTCCACAGTATTTTCAATTTTGACATTTTTCAGTCAAACCGTTGTTGTCTATCAGTCATACACTGGAGGCTAAGGGGGTCCACCAAACAGCATGCACAGAGAAGTCAAAATTAAACATGATTTAATGACTCGTAAATGTAAGTACACATTGATGGCCTAAGACACGAAACGAGCGGTTTTTGTGAGAAAACGAACAGTATTTATATCGTTCTTACCTCGTGTAATCACAGTGACGTCCAAGTGATCTGAATCAGTTGTGCAATGTCCAACTGAACCGAACTGAATCAGTTCAATGTTACGCCGGAAGTGATCGCTTGCGTGTGACGTCACTCAATATTTACACAGAGATTTCGGAAGTTTTACCTTTTACTAAACATATTTAAATATACCGAAATCGTCTTCCATTGCGGTTTCCCGTATATCTAAATATGTTTAGTGAAAGGTAAAACTTCCGAAATCTCTGTATAAACAAAGAGTGACGTTGGCGCGCAAGCGATCACTTCCGGCGCATGCGCAGACCAAAGCGCTCGTTTCGTGTCTTAGGCCATCAATGTGTACTTACATTTACGAGTCATTAAATCATGTTTAATTTTGACTTCTCTGTGCATGCTTTTTGGTGGACCCCCTTAGCCTCCAGTGTATGACTGATAGACAACAACGGTTTGACTGAAAAATGTCAAAATTGAAAATACTGTGGAAACAAAGACAACTACATCTTGGATGCCCTTGAGGTAAGCTAAAACATATCAAAAATGAATATCAAAGTGAACTATCCCTTTAAAGGGATAGTTCACCCAAAAATGACAATTCTGACATTGTTTACACCATGTTGTTCCAAACCTGTATGAAAAATTAATTATATTCTGATATATGTCTCAGTGTTTTTTTAACCATACAATAGAAATTTTGAAGTCAAAAATTCAATCAAAGCATCTTCTTTTGTGTTCCACAGAAGAAAGTCATGCAGGTTTGGAAAGACCTGAGGATGGATTAATTATGACAGGATTTATATTTTAGGGTGAACTACCCATAAATATTCAGTGTTGTTTAGTGTTACTGAACTACTTTTTCAAAAGAGTCGCCTGACTTCAGCACTTTGAATTTTAAGTAGCTTGTAACTTAGCAAGCTACAGTTTCAAAGTAGCGTCCCGAGCACTGCACACAAAGACATGCAATATGGGGGAATCTCAAAGGATTCACAAATCTCACTCGTTTCTTCATCCTTAGTTCGTCACCATTTTTCAATACAAGCAATTCTTAGTTCTTTTCTTTCTCCTTCAATTTAAGGCTTCATTTCTGCATAAAAAAGTCTGCCCTAGTCTCTCCCACATGGCATTCTTGAGATTGCAGACAGTTTAAGGTCTCTCGTTGTCCCTAATCACATTCCTCCCCTTTCGCTGTCCTTCAACGCCACTGAGGATGGGAGATAATCCCTCTATCAGGCAGAACTTAAGATCGTCTCATGTAGAATAGGAGTCTCTTGGAGGGCAGAAGAGTTTTAAAAACTCCTTTCCCTCTAGTAAATGGAGCAGTTAGCATTTTTATTCTAACGGCTGTACGCTCCGCAGAGCATAGGCTGCACTACGATAATGAGCGCAATCATACAATCTGTCCTCACATGATTCCTTCAAAGTGCGAACAGGATTTTGGCCATGAGAGCAATTCACCATAACCTTACTTACATATTGAAGCAAGTAGGTCAAAGGCAAAAATAATGTTGAAAACTCATTGAAACTCATTTTGAACCTATAAAAGCTGCCCTTTTTGTGTATTTTTACATGACAACGAAGCACTAAATAGGGAAAAGTTTTTCCGTTGATTTTTTCACGTACAGACGACAACGCTGTCAAAACGATCCACGATACCGACTAATAAGCTGTATTATGCTGCCAGGCCAGTAGGTGGCGATGTGATGTTGTAAGGAAACACTACGTGCCTCTAGACTGAAAACGTAATTCGCATGACATCACCGGTTTCACAAATTCTAATTTTGTTTTTTTACATGGAGACGACAACGGTATAGTTTTAAAAAACTTGCACTTTGAAGTTTGTATTTTCAGGCCCCCATAACGCCATTTTCATGTAGCCTAATGGCGCTTTTCCTTTACCAGTACCAGCTCAACTCGCCTCGCCTCGAATCAGCTCGCTTTTTGCTCCGTTTTCCATAGCAGACAGTACTGCTACAAATACTAACCGTCATCATAGCGACGCCTTTCATTCCTCGTTGCCCCATCAAGGCAACGTTGCCCCATTCATCATTGCTGGATCCTCTCTTTGGCCACCAAACAAAGGAAAGTCTGTACCTCCTCATTTGACCACGGCGTATTCTTCCGAGTTGCCATAATAATAGTAGTAAGTTTAGTAACTATCTCTGGCCTAACTATTTAAAAATGGCGGGGTTATTCTGGATACTCCATGTGACGCATGCAATGATGACGCAGTGAATGGTGACGATTCTCTCTGACCAATCAGCAGTCGGCATTGTTTGAGATGGTCCTCACTGCAGAACATGAAATCCACAGGGAGGAGTCGGATCCAGATCCAACTCCTCCCACCTTACATATACCTAAACCTACCTAGCTCCACCCCCTGATCCCTAAACCCACCCCTAAACCTACCCAACTCCACCCCTCAGATCTGGATCCAACTCAGCCCCCTGGATCTTGTGTACTGCAATGAGGTGCTACTGCATTGTTTTTTCACATCACATTTTAGTATCGCCTCAGCTCGCCTTAGCTTGCTCAGAAACTTGCAGGAGGTGATACAAAAAAAGGTACAACTTTTACACAGTGGAAAACCAAACCAGTATCCAGTCGAGCTGGTACTGTGTAGTGGAAAAGCTCCATAAATGAAAAAAGTTTATTGGAGTAAATTAAAAAAAGTCTGCCTTCAAGATGTAATGTTTAATTCAATGTTAATTCCATTTATTAGTAATTTTTGTGTGAAATTTACTAAAGCTACTTACATACTTAACCCTATCACCTAGCATCTATTCACAAAAAATAACAATGTCCAAGACATCTCTGTAGGCCACTGACTGCTGAAGACAGGTCTAAACTATTGTTCTTTGCCCATGGGATGTCAACCGCAATGTTCTGGTTTGAGTCTGTAACCTCTGTGCTGTTGACACATTTGTCCCTTAAGACTGTTTCCCACTCTAAGTACAAGGTGACAATAGTGGAGACAGCAGCTGTCATAGGCACAAATTAAACCACAGCAAGGTAAGCCTAATAAGAAGATTGCTAAAAAAGATTCCTATTTTAAATAAATGCTGATTTTTAAACTTTCTATTTATCAAAGAATCCTAAAAAAGGATAATAATAATCAGATAATAAGATAGCAGACCAAGGCTGCTGCTGACACAGTGGGCAGTTCCAGTACCATTGTGCTCCTGTTACACTGGCACCTAAATGACGCTCCTGAGAAAATGTATCATCTTACAGCCAGGATACTGAGTGTGAATCGAAGATGACAGCATCAGTTACAAACCGACCAAAAAAACTTTTTTTGGCTTGGTAATCTCCCTCCCTCATCCCTTCTCTCTATCTCCTCTAATTCCATTCAGTGTGTTCACTTTGCATCTGGCTTGATTAAAGGGAAACTGCAGTCTTTCCCTCTGTTCTCTCTCTATCTCTAAGTGCTGTGCCGTGAAAGGGGAACATCTTGGAACATAAACACCCTCTGCAGAGAAAAGAACAGAAAAATTGATATTTCAGTCGGCAGTAGAGTGCGAGTGGGCCAGGAATATCATGATTCATTAGTTCAGTGTTTGATGCGTGATGCCTGGGAAGAATAACACTAGCAGACAATAATAGAAGTCTTCTGGGAACACCTTAACACTTTCAAGCCTACCAGATCTGTAAAGGTTTTACAGCTAATAAGACTGTAGTACTCTCTGTTTAAATGGAGTTACTTACAACTAAAATATACACATAAATTATTGGAGAAAATGTGAAAAAAAAGACAAGTACCGAACAGAAGTATATCTAATCTAAAATCTATAATTTTCCATTTTATTAGACATTTTTAATTAAATATTGTTTAAATAAATATTTTTATTTTCATAGTTAATTTATTTCATTTATTTGATACTTGGCAATTTTTTTTTTTTTTTGATTTTGATTCAAGGCTTAATAAACATCTAATTTCCAAAAATATATAATTTTCTGCCATTGTTTAATGTGTCGGGCTTTAAAGGGTTAACTAATTGAAAAAGCTGAATAAACGTTCCAGACGTAAAGATTTGCGAGTAAAATAATCGATGATTTGACGATTAATCGTTCTAATAATCGTTAGATTAATCGATTATGAAAATAATCGTTTGTTGCAGCCTTAATTTAAAACAATTGTGCAATGTGCATATATATTGCATTTTCTAATCTTTTATTGTTTTATGTCATTCAAATGCACATATCAACCAAGTCATATCAGCAGTGGAACTAATTATTGAAAAGCCAACACAATCTCCTTAAAATTGCGTATCTATTCCATAAATTGTATTTATCGTGCCATATTATACACTAACAATGTTTTTTGGTGCATATGCTATGCACTGTAAAACCCCTTGGGTACAGGGGTGCGGACTGCATGCATATTACACGGCATAAAGTGCGCATCATATGCATGCAAAACTAATTTTGGCATATAATTGGCATGAGAAATCAAATTCGTGGTATAGATACGCAGTTTCATGAGTTCAGGCCATATCATAAAGTATAAATAGCAAAAAATAATCAAAACAGTTAAGAAACAAACATCCATTTGATAGGTCAAAACTGTGACCAATTCTGCTTTTTCTCTAATAGAGTATTTATATTATTGTCTCAGAGGTATTAGCAAGTTTGCATTGCAAATTAAGATGAAAAGGAGCATTTATAATAGCTGAATATTGCATGTTTTTTTCAAAGTGGTAAATATTTCATAAAACGCTTTATATATGAGGACAAAATTAGCTCAGGCTGAGAGCAATTGCACCTCATTTCAATAAGAACACATGCTGTTATTCCTCATGAGGAGGGCGGGGAGAAAAGACATCATGTGAAAGCAGGAAGAAGAAAGGAAGAAAAGAGTTGAAAGAGCAGTTGAGCGGTGGGAAAAGAGAAACTGAGAGCGAGTGAGTGAGGAGATCATTTGAGTTTACACTCCCCACACTCTCCATTTCCACAAGTATTTTACACAAGAAGAATGAGGAAATACTATTAAAATATTATCAGATCTTTAAATCATAGGTTGGGTAGTTGATGCGTCATGGAAAATGTATTCCTTTTTACTTTTAACTGCTGGATCACTAACTCCTGTTCACAGTCTATAACCTGGAATATAAAAGTTTAAAATCTAAATCAAATCTAAAATAGCTTGTGATTACATAAAGATAAAGTCAGTGGAAATATGGGCCGTGAGAAAATGTTTCTCTCTAAAACTATTTTGGTGATAAAAGTTATGATCCAGAACCAACCCGGTTCTCTCCATCTTGCTCTCTTTGTCCCAATTTATGGCTCCCTGTCTGAGCTTGGTTTTACAAGGTGAACATTGCTGCAATAATTATCATTTAAGGGGGACCGTCCCTGACTCCGGACACATATTGTCATTCAATAAAGTAGGGCACACATTGAGAGGCTTAAGGGTCAGCCTTTTAAATAAAAGGATTGCCTCAACGAGTTCAGTACTCCAAGAAATCCAGTCTCAATTAATTGCATTTCCATCTCATCTCATGTCTCTCTTCACCTTTTGCCTATAACACACTCTTAATATCTAATACCTCTATTTTCTCACTGGATCCTCTTTTAACACAGTGCCCTACCTGTCCTCATTACAGTCTCTTCTCTCGCTCCAGCACACACGTGTGTCAGTGCCGCAGTGGCAAAAGACATTTCCCTCAATCAGCTCCCTCCTACTCAAGTCCTGTTCCTCCTGAATGACTGACCATTACTACATACAGTACTTTCCTCCTGTCGCTCTCTCCCTCATTCCCTTTCTCCTCCAGCTCATGTTTATTTCATCCAATTTTCCTCCAGTGCTGCGTTTCTCCCAGGAGCATGAAGATCTCAATAATTCAGCAGGCTGTCTGAGCTATGCTGGGCTAGCAGGACACCCATCACTGGACATGAGAAACTTTCAGTGCCCCACTTCCTCCATAAGCAGATAGATAATCATCAATTTCACTCCAAAGCACTGCTTTTTTTACTGACGATATCACTATGATATACAGTAAACTGTCCATGAACATCGATGGCATTTTCAATGCTGCTTTTTCTTTATGAAACCGATGGATGAGTCACAAAGCTCCATTATTACACGAAATGTTAATAACATTCATGTCACACAATCATCCTACTGTAGTAAATGTTACTTTTCACATCAGTTCAATGTGCCATGCACGTCTTCCACACAAACCATTTACATCTAAATCACATTAATAATCTTGTGCGTGCATAAACAATAACTAGATTTGCAAATACCAGTGCTCGCAAACCAACAACAGAGCCATAAAGTTTTAGAGAAGGTTGTTGGCGTAGGTCTTGCATACATTTTGCGGCTCTCTTGATTTCTGTTGCGGTGTATAATAATGATATATAACATGTATAACAGTGCCTTTGCAATGTACAGGTGCTATGTGATTCTGTAAATCCAGGACAAAAGAGACCAATCACAATTTAGTAGGCAAACATTTTTTAAAAATTCCTGTTATAGCAAAACTGAATTTTCAGCAGCCATTACTTCAGTCTTTAATCAAAGGTAGGGTAATCAAAATGTAAAAATTAGCACATACAATTAAATAGCCAACATTGGGCAATGAAATAAAATTAGGGCTGTGCATCCATCGCATCCAAAATAAAAGATTGCGTTTACATAATATATGTGGGTGCACTGTGTATAATTATTTTATATATATATATATATATATATATATATATATAAATACACACACATGCTTGTATATATTTAAGAAATATTTTCATGTATATAGATTTATATATAATTTATATTATATATAAATATTTTATATATAAATAATATTTTTTTTCTTAAATATACATGCATGTGTGTGTATTTATATATATATATATATATATATATATATATATATATATATATATATATATATATATATATACAAAATAATTATACACAGTGCACCCACATATATTATGTAAACGCAATCTTTTATTTTGGATGCGATTAATCGAGATTAATCGTTTGACAGCCCTAAATAAAATTAAAAAACAATCTTGGATAATATGGTACCAATATAATGTGCATGTCTATTCAATATTACACTTCTTAAAAAAAAAGTTTTTAAAGAGCAAAACTAACTATAAACCAAAGGTAGAATGGAGTTGTGGGCAGTTTGTAGGCTGAATTAACTAGAACTTTAGAGGACAAATTTTAATTAGTAAGAGAAATTAATATCTGTACAAGTAACTGTTGCCATCTCACTGTACTGTAACACATTCCATAATGTGATTACAATCCAATAGATCTCAAATACATACAGCTTTTCAATTAACTTCCTTTTAAAGTAATTGAATCATTTTTGTCCTACATATGACTCTCAAAAGGGATTCACTATTGCAGTATAACTTTATTGCTTGCTGAATTAACAGTCTTTGAACACTTAATATTTCTCATGGATCTTCTACTTCATTTTCATTACAAAAATGGAGCCCTGCAGTTTGCCAAGCTCAGATTAAATTTCGGCCAAACTAGTATCGGAGACCACTGACATACTCTATTCTTACACAACACTGACAGAACTGACGTAAAAGAACGCAGAGTTTCTGTAATGCTATTCGGTAAATGGTATATTCATGTTGTCTTATAATGCTTATGTTAATATATTTAGCACATAGGCTAAACGTTACATTATTATTCCACAAATCTATGATGTAATGTCATCATAGGACATCTGAGCCTTATAGACAGCATTTTAGCAGACGTTCTTAATGGAAAGAAATGTGCAATACCCTCATCTCCACATTCCCAAAGTGAATTTTTAATGATAAAAATGGTAGAGTATCTGCATTTCTATTAGTGAGATCACTGCATAAAACCAGCTCACAGAACACATTCATTAATGTACAGTCTGCATGTATAATTCAGACAGCTGGCATAACTAACTCACTCTCTCTCTTGATGACTGTCCAGTTATCAGACTGCTGTCCGTGTCTTGACTCTCTCGTTCTCGCTTTATCCATCTATCTTGTCTCTCTTTCTATCTCTGTATCCATAGTTACGCAGACAGTTTTGCCCATCCCTGCCTCAACCAATTGTTCAGGGATTGAAGCTTGTAGGAAGTAGGTCAGTCTGTGTTGCACTTGGCATAAGGTAAAGGCAGTCGAGGCATTAAAATACCAATTTTGGGTTAATATTCATCCATCCTTCGAGCAGGGACTGTAACAAAATCCATAACACAGACTCAATGAAATGGGAATTTTTTTTATGATGGGGTAGGAGGAGGTGGGGATATCGCTTTGTTAAAAAAAAAAAAAACAGGAACAGTCACCTAGACTAGTGGGAGAAGGGGTTTAATCAGGGCTCCAGACTGTGACCAAAAGAGTCATAAATAAATTTATTTAAAAAAAATAAATTGAAACGTCAATTTAAAATATTTAAATCTTTACATTTAAATTCTTTCATTGCGCAACAAATAACAATGGTTTATGAACAATGATCTGATGATGAGTCTTAGAATAAGAATAAGTCTCCATCTCAAAAGGTATCGCTTTGAATCGATTGAACAACTGACACGTTAATAAATAAACTGCTAATTATTTTTGGGTCATATCTAATTTGAAAATGAACAAAGTCGTTACTGTGATGTGTTTATTACCGATTGTTTGTTCATATGACAATACATTCCTAAAGTTACACATTCTGAACTGAATTTACTGTATAGTAAAGGGTTTTCTAAGTAAAAAAAAAACATAATTATCATAATTACCACATTATACAATTGGAAAACAATTTTATACTAAACATAATTAGGGAATCAAACCAAATGCATCCAGCCGAGTTAAAGGGGACCTATTATGCAAAATTAACTTATATTGTTTTGAACATACAACACTAAGCGGCAGCATTGCTTTTCAGCGTGAACAAGACAGAGCTTGGGGATTGAAGGTATAAATAGATTTGACAAGAAATCTGAGGCACATTTAAACAGACTGCCAAAAGCTAGAGAACAGAAGTAAATGGATCTCTACAATTCACAGAAACAACTGGATACAGGCATAAATGTCATGAAACACATTGAGTCCAAACTTTAGTTTAAACTGATAATCGTTTGTTTTATTGGGGTTCTCACAGTATCCCCTTAAATCCAGTCACGCAACAGCTCTTCTGCCACTCTTCAGTCCAGCTGAGGTGATGTGTTCAAGCGGGAAAGTGCATCAATGGATACCCTCTATTGTGGTAAAAGTCCATCCATTCCATTTCTTATTTTAATCATTAGCGGTGTGGGGTGCAGCAGCTCATTTGCATTTAAAGATACATGCATCAAAACAGTATGTTTTTTTCTTTGAAAATTCACAGACAAGTTTCTGAGACACCTGAGACTTATATTACATCTTTTAAAAAGGGGACAATATGTCCTTCAAGAATACTCCATGCCTGCTCAAAATCGAGTGTAAAGACACAATGCTGCATAAAATCCAGACAAAATTATCCACTATCACAGTATATAGACCCTAGTATCAGAGTATAGCTGTTGTGTGTAGAATTAAGACACCTAACTGGCACTTCAGAAGCACTTCTTTGGCACCTTTGCAATGTAAATTTTACAATAGTGATAAAAAAAGCATTCTAATTTTGGTTTGATTCACTCAAAAAAATAAAATAAAAAACAAGTAAATGGACACTTTTCACTTTTTTGTCTAATTTGAGCGATTCTCTAATTTGGAAGTTTAGTCCTAGTTTTAGGAGCCAGAGATTCCCTGGTCATTAGTCTGGAGCCCCATTTTGCTTGATCAAATATTGTGATTGGGTTATATAGAAACAGAGTGGGATCCAGAGACAGCTGAGACAAACAATACAAGCTGTCAATTAGCAGGGATTTTATGGAACATAAATGCATCCTCATCATCAAATCAACATAACATATCAGTCTTAGAGGGCAAACATTAAGATAATTGTCCTAGATAAAACTGTTGGCCACCAACTGCGTCCCCATCAACTTCCTTTTCTGTAATCAATAAAGATTGCCCAGTAAATCATTCCATCAAGTCTAAATCATAAAAACATCATCCATACCATACATCAGATCTTTTATATGAGTCTTCGACAAACACACCTGCACTTCACCACCGTTAAACCACAAACACTCTTGACAAAGAGCTGACAGCAGTCATCACTGACAGTGGTGTATAACCAGTAAAGTCAGGCAGCCAGCAGAGAGCTGAACTCACTGGACCTCATTCATTTAGCATCCACAGGACAGAGGAGGCTGAACCTTTTGCTGACTAACCACTTCCCAGGGCCCCATCAATCTATAAAGCCTTCAAACTCCCCCTGAAGTGGACCTATGTGATCAAACCAACCCAGTGACGTAACTGTTTCTATTCTTACTGGGGCGATCCTTACCTCCAGGGAGCCTGACGTATGCTGCAAACGTGAGGGATTGTAAAATGCTACTGCTTCTAAAAATAACAATAGAGCAGCAAGGCTCATACAGATAGGAACAATGCAATTCAGTATCTTCTCGAGGTCAACATGCTACTCAAAATAGTGTTGCTTATTTACTATTTGGGTGTTTTATACCAGATTTGGTTAGACAGTCAGTTACGGAAAGCTATGATGATAATGATAAAGTTACAAGCACTCTTAAAATCCTGCTACATTTACTCCTACAATAAAATTGCCATGCCCTGGCTTTATATAAATATTTTGATTGTTTTCACTCCCAGAAACTCCTAGTTGTGAGCCAGTTTGCTCTAAGATAGCCCATAATACTAGTATTTAATATTCAAAATGTTACATGTAAATGTTGTGTTGTCAATATTATAGTTTATTTTGTATTTTGTATGGATACTTAGGTGCGGGGTATTATTTTCTGTGCACTGTATAGCCTAATGAAAAACAATAATTGAAAATTATTATATTTAATTAGATGTGAAAATCATAAATATCATATTTTCAAGTTTGTTTCAGACTTTTGGATTCCACTGTATACTAAAAATTGCTTTTTGCTCTGCAGCTAGAGGCAAAGAATGCTATCAGTTATAATATGCATTACATTTGGGTATTTACATTAAGGTTTTCTATTGCAACTGGGCAGAGATTTAGATTTTATTTTCTTTTTTTATTTCGTAGCATTGCATTTACCCCTACCATGAGGATATACAAAGGTTACTCTGCTCCTTTAATACAAACGTATTCAAATTAGCCCTATGGAGATAAACATTACACAACTGCTGCACGATAACTAGCAGAAGCACTAACGTTTTCATTCAGGGCTGGATGGTGAATAGTAGTGATTGAAGCACCAGGAAGGACCATGTTTCCTGGTAGTTAAAGGCCAATGACATGTCATAAGGAAGACATTTTGCATATTGCATGTTTATTTAATGCACCTGAACGTTTGAATTTCATATGGTTCAGTACACTCTGATGATCAGTGATATAATGGTTATTTTCTCAACATCAGCAGCAGGTAACAAACAGTCACCCTGCTAACAGGTTGCTTGCGATGTGTGGTCAGTCAAACTAACGTTGTTCAGACAGCAAGCAACCTGTTAGTTTACTAAACAACCTGTTAGTAGGTGATCGACAGTCACCACAACTTCCTTTAAGCTATTTGGTTCCGCCTACGTTGTTTCAGTACATTTAGAAAATTGGTAAATATTTAGAAGGCAGATCGTGTTAAAGCAGTAGAAAGTCATTTGAGAAATTTGCCTGAAGACTGTTTATCCAATGGGCTACCTCAATCCGTATTGACACCTGCTCGTTCATCTCTAGCGTTGTTTAGGCTAATCAAAAAAACACCAAGGCCTAAATAAAATAATACTTAAATATGCGTAAAAATGTCTTACCGGTCCCCTCCGTTTTAAAGTCACGTTCTTCCACAAGAGAAGGTGTAGCTGGTGTAGAAATCCCATTTTCGATGAGTTGGAGAATGAAGTCGCAAATTATAATGTATTCATCACAGTGTTGTTGTTTTAAGATTCCGCTTTAAATGCATTTTGTCCTCCCCGGCGAGTGACAAAGCCAAACATCCTGAAATAACAGGGCTGTGTTTGTGAACAGCTCTTTTGGTAACAGGCAGCAGATATTCGCATCTCATTAAGCAGTGGGCGGATACCCGTCAGCTTTAGCCAAAGGTAGCTAGCGAAGCTTTCTTATTGCTATTGTACTTTGAGCTCTTCATTGAGCGCGCGACCGATGTGTCAAGTAGTTGAGATGTGATTTTATGGTAATCTAGCGGCTGCCTCAGCTGGATTACTGATGCGCGGCTGAATCCTCATCATTCTGCGACGCTGGGCTATTTATAGTAACTCCATTGATGTGAGAACATTTTAATCTCCTCATCTTTAGCTTTACTTCTGGGACTGAGGTAAATCCCTCCTGGATGGACAGACTTATCCGAGATCACATTTTTTGTGGCTGTCGTGGATTGGATGTCTGTGATCTTTGTTCAGTGTTCTTCTGTGTGTTATTATACTGAGTTACCTTTGAAAAGAGTTTTGAGAGTGAGAATGAAAGGTAATGGCACCCTCTGCAGCATGGCACTGGTTTCAACAGTAGGCTCAGCCTGTTGGAAATAAATAGCACGACTACAGTTCCTACAGGCATCACGATTTGTACAGAAAAAAATATGACAGCCTAATATGTTCCAACAACCATTAGACACGCATAAAGGCCAGATGTTCTGGGGCAACTCTGTGGAAGACCATTAACTGGGGGATTGTAATATTACCAAAGGCAATAGTAAGCAAATAGTTGTTTTTTTTTAACAAATCATTTGAAGGAGTCGTTCTCTTTAACTTCAACATTCTTACTCATCAGCCACCTGCTCCTAGCCTACTACAGTATGTCTGCCTTTTATAGGCCCGCCTATGAGATTAGAATTCTGTTCTGAAACCAAAATATGCCTGGAAAACCGTTCAGGGAATGGCGCTCCCTGTCCCTTCTGCATTCATATATCAGCTGGTCCGTTGTTAAACTTTCTAGGCATATAGGTGAACTAGACGGTCGGTGGCATAGGCATAGAAATCATAGGCTAGACTAGATGCCCTATTGGCCGCTGGGCACTGAGAAATCCGTCCGCCATCTTGAACCGGCCGTATTCCAATTGTGCTGTACCTGCCAAACAGATTGTACTGAACGGAGAGGATGACTGGTTTAAGATGGCGGCCCCACGGTTTGACCGTGTCAATATGCAGTAGCAGTCGATAGGGTGTCTTTCTTTATATGATGTTTATGGCATGGGGGCCACCAGATTGAGGGGCCTACATCTCTAAGGCCTATTTCTCATGACAAATAACAGAGCTAAATGTCCAGTGAGTGTGGGTTAGAGCGCAGGTTGTGGTTCCTTCTCTCTAGCATCAGCCAACACGAGAACAGGCTCGCATCAGCCCACAAGAGGAAACCGCATCCACCCACAGTTTTTATCCCTGTATGACAACAACGTCACAAATAATTTAAATGGCCAACTCACAAAAAACAATGAATCATTAAGAAGCCAAAACTGTGGCATCCACTAAACTGACATCAATTCTTTAAAATCTGATTGGAACGTATACAGTTTATATTATATATTACACTTTAAGAAAAATTCTGTATAAGGAAAATTAAGCTGTACATTTTCTGTCAAATGTACTAAAATACAGGGAAAACACATGCGGTTTCTTAAACATGCACGGTTGTAAAAAAATCAACAGAAGATTAATAAAACATATATATGTTTTGTGAATAATATTATATTATAAATTATTTATTTCCACAAAAAATAATGACTGATCACATTCTAAGCCAAACAAGGGCAGATTCTAAAAATATCTTTGAATTTGAGAGTTAGGATTTAAAAAAAGATATAACTTGCACATCAAATGTGATTTGTCTTGCAGTGGAATCAACCACAAAGCATTTCAGATGGACAACAGCTCAATCCAACCTAAATGTTCATTATAGATTAAAAAAAATATTAAAATAATCTCAGTAATTTCGGTAAAACATTATCTGTACCACATACAGTGCTATAAGTTGTAGTTTTGTATAATATTACAGAGACATATTGACTCCTCTGAGCTAAAGTAGGTGTGGCTTTTACACATGTGCAGGGTGAATCTTTGCACCACATGTGTCATGTGTCCAACATTCTGGGTTGTGAGGTGGGGCAGGGCCGGATACACAGTTTCAGTGTATATGTCATTCGCCCACAAAGCAGTGGCACTCTGCTTTCAAGAAAACACAATTGCTACCTAATGGTCCTGGAGTCTGGACTCTCAAGCCAAGGCAAGTACATTATTTAATTGTGCCTGCATTATATTAGAAAATACAATAACAAAAAGAAATCGATTTTTTATATGTAAATCATTTACCTTTATTGCGAACATAATAAAAAAAACAAAAAAATACCGGTACATTATTTTGCTATTAAAATGGCAGTGCATAGTATATTGATTCCAACCTGCTTTAATATTAGTGCAGTTTTAAAAAATAATAAATAAAAAAAACATGTAAAGTTGTTACTGAAACCATGCATGCAAAGTGATGATTAAGTGTTCCTACATGTTCACGCTATCACATCGCATCAGGTTTAGTCACTACTTTTAAAAGGAGGAGAAGAGACTAACTTGATTTGATGCTGTCTAATTTCTGTAACCCACCTCACTTCTTTGTCTTCACAGTAGTTGTGCCATGCAATTATTGAAACAACATAACCACGTCCTCTGTTGTCTGTTTGGCTTTGTGCTGCTCTACAATTTTTTATCCTGGAGTATAAACAGTCTACTCTTGAGTCAGATTGAGACCAGCAGACCAAAAATTCTTGAGCATAACATCACCATCCTCCTGTGGCACTGGCCTTTCGGAGTTCCCTACAGAGTGGGAAGAGGTGTCTGTATGGATAAATATGAAATCCCTAGATGCTTTCTGGAGGATAACCAATCCAACTTCACTCAAGCAGATGTTGTAGTGTTCCACTACCACGAGCTCTGGACTGGTCACTCCAAACTTCCTCTCCACCTTACACGTCCACCTATGCAAAAGTGGCTTTGGTTATCGCTGGAACCTCCCACGAACAACCACAACCTTAGCAACTACAACGGCTTGTTCAACTGGACGATGAGTTATCGCCGTGATGCTGACATCTTCATGCCATACGGAGAACTCGTTTCTAAAAAGACCAATGCCACGTACGTCATTCCGAAGAAGAGCGACTGCCTAGTTTGCTGGGTGGTCAGCAAATACAAAGCCAATCAGAGTCGCTCTCTAGTTTTCCAGCAGCTGAAGAAACACATTCCGTCAAATCGGATAGAAGTATACGGTCAGTGGTCCAAGCGGCCGCTCTCCAAAAAAAAGCTGCTTTCCACGATATCTCGATGTTACTTCTACCTTGCCTTTGAAAACTCAATATCTACAGACTATATTTCGGAGAAGCTGTGGCAGAACTCCCTTCAGGCAGGGAGTGTGCCGGTAGTGCTCGGCCCACCCAGGAACATTTATGAACTATCAATTCCGCCGGAATCATTCATCCATGTAAATGACTTCAGCAGCGTCAAGGCGCTGGCTACTTTCTTAAGTCAAGTGGCCGCTGATAAAGAGCGTTATGAATCTTATTTTAGATGGCACCATTACTATGATGTTAGATTGTACACAGACTGGAGAGAGAGACTCTGTCATATTTGCATGCATTATGACAAGCTCTCTAAGCATAAAAAAGTGTACAGTGACCTGTATAGCTGGGTTAACAGCTAACCCTTACCCTCTACCATCTATTTTTTTTTTTGTGATAAAATAATATGTAAATGTTTGATGGAATATTAAATAAATCTATAATAATAATAATAATAATAGAGAAGTATATAATGATATACGTATATAATAACTTCACGTTTGACCGTGTACCCATTCATTTGACCCAGTTTTCTACTGCCTTATTGTTTGATTCCTATTACCTGTTGTTATGTTTATCAGTTCCCTCGTTAGTTGTCTCGTTGCTTTGATTAGTCACTTTGTTTGGTTCTGTTCAGTTCTGTTAGTTCTACGGTGCCTATGGTTAGGATGTTCTGTTCATGTTTATCTTCCCTGAGTTATGTGTAAATAAATATTACTTGCGTTTAGAATCAGATCCTGCATTCATTGCAACCAACCATGACAATTACACTGTAACAATGACACCTTAAAATAATGTGTATAAAACATTCAAAATAAAATAAACTCCATACCAAGAGATGATGCCTCTATTTTGTAATCTTGTTGTGATAATATGTTTGAAGCAATAATAAATAATGAATATTATAATACATTTTTAATAAATATACAATGATAAATACTAGGGCTGTCAAACGATTAATCGCGATTAATCGCATCCAAAATAAAAGTTTGTGTTTACATAATATATGTGGGTGCACGGTGTATAATTATTTTGTATATATAAATACACACACATGCATGTATATTTAAGAAAAAATAGTATTTATATACAAAATGTTTATATATAATATAAATTATATATAAATCTATATACACTATATACATATTTCTTAAAATATATACAAGCATGTGTGTGTATTTATATATATATATATATATATATATATATATATATATATATATATATATATATATAATACACAGTGCACCCACATGTAAACACAAACTTTTATTTTGGATGCGATTATTTCCGATTAATCGTTTGACAGCCCTAATAAATACATTTTAAGTTTTCTTTGCTGATTACATTACCTTTATCTTTGAAAGTACTGTCAAATGTACTTGAAACCTTAAGTGCTATAGTAAATTATAATATTGATTGATTCCAGTGTTACTTTATTAATATATAAACAATCACATCTGCTTTCAAGATCGAATGTCATCGTGTTACAGTTGGCTTGGCGCATCATGTTACAGTTGGAGTCATCGTGTTACAGTTAGAGTTGTTGGCACATAGTGTGTCGGAACACCCTTCCGAAGTGATGTTGTTATCAAGTTTTCGGCAAGTTCTCTTCAAGATTAATCAATGCAATTTCAAAGCATCTATGCATGCTTCTAAATCTTTTTTTTTTTTTTTTTAAATTAAGGTCTTTTTAAAATAACTTATTTGCAAGACTTCATAGGAGCTGACTTTAATCAAAGCAAACTAAATCTTGACTTATAATGCCCTAGTAAACCATTTTTGTGAGATCGCCACACCCGAAAGAATTCTGCCCACGGAGAAATAAAATGAGTCAGAAAGAAGCATGGTAGCTCACTCTTGCATCCGTAGGGTGTTGGTTGTGT
Organism: Pimephales promelas; assembly: GCF_988280905.1. Lineage (NCBI taxonomy): Eukaryota > Metazoa > Chordata > Actinopteri > Cypriniformes > Leuciscidae > Pimephales > Pimephales promelas. The sequence goes on along the minus strand of NC_142772.1, from coordinate 36,561,409 downwards.
ATGCCACACACACACACACACACACACACACACACACACACACACACACAAACTATTACAAGCCAGAGGATTTGGGGTTGAGTCCTTGCAAGATCTCTTTTTTTATGGTAGTTTCTGTTAAGTGTCTCAGAGGTTATCAATCTCAGAGGGCAGTAACTTAATAATACATTTGAGACTCAACTCTTCCTATTTTGTTTTAAAAGCTGACATTTTAAGGGGGAGTTGTGGCCTAATAGTTAGAAAGTCAGACTGGTAACCCAAAGGTTGTGGGTCAGATTCTCAATACCGTCTGGAAATGAGGTTCCCTTAAGCAAGGCACCTAACCCCAAATCGCTCCCCGGCGCCACAACAAAAAATGGGTGTGTGTCTGTCTATGGATTGCAGTGTGTGTACACTACTTACTACTCCTAATCTGTGTGCACTAGCTTGAATGAGTTAAATGCAAGAGACAAATTTCGAGTATATGGGTTACCATACTTGGCCTTCGAATGTCAATTTCACTTTAAAATCTTCACCACTGATTGCTGATTTGCACCACAGCTGTTTAGTCACCAGAGACTTCAACAGACCAATTCTGATTTTTCAATACTATTGGTACAAGGACTTTTCGGTGCATAGAAACACTAAGCTTGTGTTCAGTGAAATTGCTCTGGTAGACCAGATAAGAAAGCACCTTCACAACACATCAGATCAGTTCAGGAGGAGACGATTAAATTGATTTTATGCTTTCTGAAATCTGTGATCAAATCACATCTTTGTCTTCGCAGCTTTAGGTGCTCTTCTAAGCATAACCCAAAGGAAGTAAGATCTCAACTATTGACATGTTTTAATTTGGACTGATATAAATCAAGATGAAAACCACCTCGAAGTATCTTTCATCTTAGTGTGTTGGTTTGACAATCCTGATCACAAAACCTGTGACAGTAACTTTACAGAGCAACAGTTTGTCGTGACCAATGTAATTTGCTACTGGTCGGAAAAAGCTCACAGAGGACAAAATCTCACATCCTCTTCAACAACTAGACATCTTAAAGTGGCTGTTTCTGTGGTTTCCTTTTATGCATCTAGAAACAAAGGAAAGTTTCAACTGAAGCTTTTTGACAGGTAAATCCTTGTATAGAATCTGTATTCATTTTGTAAGATTTTTTAATGAAAATTCAAGAAATTACAAGAGTTAAGTTTAAAAACCCATCATTTTATTCTGTAAATTTTAGTGGTGGATCACTTTGTGATCAGTAAACTGTTAACTTTAAGTAGTAGCTTAATCTATCACACAGGCTCATGTGTTAGAAGTATCAAAGACCTGATCTTTCTGAGCAATGTTTTTAAGTTTCATTTCCTCTATAATTTGTTGCATTTAAATAGCATTCCATTATAACACACTAAATTTAACATTGATCAACTGAATGCACTATCATTAAAATTATTTTAAAATGCTTTACTCATTTTTATAAATCACATTTTTCTCTGAATATTGAAGCCTAATAACACTAAAGCAACTGCACAAGCCATAACCATGGCAGTCTTCCAGGTATTTGGTCTGGACCAGACCCAGCCGCATTTCGTTACCCTGTGCAACACTACAGACCTGGCCCTGTATGCCACGAAGACCACCGCCCAGGCTATCGGAAGAGCCATGGCCAGCCTAGTGGTGCTGAAGTGATTTGGCGTGGTCAGATACAGAAATAGTAATGAGTTCACTATAGCGAACGAAGGTAGAGCAAACAGTTTCTCCTCCCCACAGCGGCCTAGACCTCAGACATCGAAACCGTGCCCTTATGAAATGGCCATTCAAGATGCTAACATTGAAACAAATCATCATGCAAATACGAGAGTTGCGCGCTGAATGAATTCTCATGCTGTGTTCGAAATCGCCCCATATCCCCCCATTCGCTATTCCCTACCTACATTTATTACTCCACTCCACTAATATAGCCCACGTTAACGAGTGCATGAAAACGAGTGAGGTGCGCATTCGGAAGGGCTGCCGCATTTGCATTGTTTGTGCTTGCTGTTTAATTGAAACTGGCAGCTCCAGAAGCCCTGTGGCCCTAATACATTTTTTTATCCTGAACTATGTCATGGAAACTGTATGAACATTGTAATCATTACCATAATTAAACAATTTAATAATCAATTAAAAAGGAATTTTATCCTGTATGATAGAAATTCCTGTACTGTATGATAGAAATAAAAACGACCTCCTGCGTGGTTTTAAAAATGGAGAGCTGCGGCGCCACCTCCTGGCGAGACGCGGGAGTTCATTCAGCGCGCGACTGGACTCTCACAGTGCATTATGGGCATTTTGAGCGCATAGACATAATCAAAAAACAAAAATAGAGGAAAAAGTGGGTCTACAACTAGGTATACAATTTTGTTATTGACATAATATCTGCTTCAATATTACAAAGACAATTTTTTTTCATTTAATTTGAAAAGGCTGCATATTTACACAATGCATGTTAAAATGTGATTTTGATTTGAAGACAATGGTAGTATATTAAATTCTAAATGTGTTGCATACATCAGTACAGAGATATTTATTTACATGATACGTTTCACTGCTGTAGCCTATTCGTTATCGTATAGTTTAACGATTCATTCTATTAAAATTATAAATGCTACTTGTGTTATATGGAATTCTCAATACAGAGCTGGTTTTGTTTAGTATTCCTTTACATAAAAACGGATAATTTATAAACTAAGTTGATACATTGACTGTAGTTGACTTGACACACACAACAAAGTATCGAATCTATCACGATCAATGAACCCACAAATCGACTGTGCAGGTTCCATTATCTTCCCTGTATTCAGTTATGTTGCCGGTTATCGATTACTTATGCCTACAGTGAGCGACAATGGCTGACGGCAAGGATGAAACACTAGCAGCTTCCAAAACAGAGGTATTTTACAACTATCGGGAAAGGATTACTTGTTCACCCGAGGAAGAGGCGCAATTAGAGAGACAGCATTTCTGGAATGTCATGAACGCGTTTAAATACTACAGGTAAACATTGCTGGTGTAATAAGTCCCATCTGCTCAACACCAACATAACATGGGCCACTAATATTTGAGCCATTTTTTTGTATTCTGCTTATACAATTTGGATTCTATCTATCTATCTATCTATCTATCTATCTATCTATCTATCTATCTATCTATCTATCTATCTATCTATCTATCTATCTATCTATCTATCTATCTATCTATCTATCTATCTATCTCACTCTCTAGATACAATACAAACATAACTACACAATATCATCAGATACATCAGATAGCTTCGTTGGAATGAATGGTGAAATAAATCTTTACATTGACAAAGCATTAATAACATGATACAATAATAATAAAATACATAAAAAATACAAATACAAATTTTACATTAAAAAACATAGCAATAAATATTTTTTAATCTTCTAATATTTAAAACAGTGGCTCTAGGCGTATTGTAAGTGTTGGTAGCTCTGTCCCACTGGAGGTGTCAAGACCTCGCATATCTGGCAGCCAGGTTTGAGCTTGCTGGGCTACCAAGGCTTAGACAGATAAGAAGAAGATCAAGACTTAAGACTAGTCTCTTGACCAGATCTAGTTCAGCTCTCTCTCTCTCTCTCTATATATATATATATATATATATATATATGGTAATTCAGGTTGATTTTTGCTATTGAGATGACTGGGGAAAAGTGTCCCAATCAACCATATATATATATATATATATATATATATATATATATATATATATATCCCTTCTCCCTTTAATTTACTTTGTCCTCTGTCCATATATATTGTGTCTCCCACTGTGTTCAGAATTCATGTTCACGAACGAGTGAATCGAGCCGAGCGGCAGTTCCGATGCCTTCCAGATCACCACCAGCAACTTTTGACAAACTTCTTGCCCAATCTGAGCAAGATCCGCTACTGTATTGACCGAAACCAGGAGGTGATGCAGGCCATAGTGAACAACTGCCTAGATATGTTTGAGAACATGGAATATGGACAGGATGTAGGTGGCAATCAGTAGGTCTTACAATTAATAATGTTGTATTTTTTATTTGGATGTTGTTATGACAGAAGTGTGTTTTTTATTATCTTGTTTAGTAGTAAGTCAATTAATCTAATAGTTTTCCTGCTTTTCAAAGAGTGACCCAAGGAAAGTACGGCCTTCTTCAACTTTTGACATGGACAAGCTGAAGTCAACCATAAAGCAGTTTGTCCGTGACTGGAGTGCAGCAGGAAAGGCTGAAAGGGACAGCTGCTACAAACCTATTATAGAGGAGATTCAGAGACTATTTCCTCCAGACCAGTGGTAAATATGATGTCATTCTGTAGTCAAGCATACGGTCTACTGTTGAAGTATAAGGTGCATGCAGTATATATATATATATATATACACTACCTAAAAAGGTTGGGTCAGTAAGATTTTTGTAAACAGTAAAATTGTGAAATACTATTACAATTTAAACTAACAATTTTAAAATGTCATACATTTTCAGTATCATTCCTCCAGTCTTCAGTGTCACATGATACTTTAGAAATCATTCTAATATACTGATTTGGTGTTCAATAGATATTTCTTATTATTATCAGTGTGTTATCAATATTTTACTTGATATATAAATCTTTTGTACCATTGATCAAGTTACCTTTGCTGCATAAAAATATTGACTCAAACTCTTGGAAAAATGTATTATTTTTTGGAAAAATGTCTGTTGATTAAATGAATTTAGCATTCTTATGTTTTGTCAAATGGGCTCAACTTATAATTTAGAAAAGAAATTAGTTTTGAGTTATATTTCTCTCTACAGTGATGTGTCCCAGGTAAGAGTGCTAGTGCCCGGGTCTGGTCTAGGTCGACTTGCATGGGAAATTGCTCATCTGGGCTATTCGTGCCAAGGAAACGAGTGGAGTTTCTTCATGCTCTTCTCCTCTAATTTTGTTCTGAATAGGTACAACACACTAAAATCTTCACAATTTAAGTAGTACCATTCACATAAATATAGCTAATTTTATGTGTTATATTTAATATATTTCTCTGTTGGTCTTAACAACATGTTGTAATAATACCCTGTTGGGGTACGCCCTCTATTTATTATTAGTGACATGTTACGTTGTGTAATTAATTTAGAGGCATAAGGTAAAGTATTCTAGAACTTGTATCCCTGGTTGAACTTCTTTTAGTTCTAGGAAAGCAGATTTGTATCAAGCATCGATATAACATCTGTAATAAGGAGGGAACTAACTGATATGATTTGTCTCTCAGGTGTGATGAGGAGAATGCTTTGACTCTGTATCCCTGGATTCACCAGTTCAGTAATAACAAAATGTCCTCAGACCAAACAAGACCTGTGTCCTTTCCTGATGTCAATCCACAGAGTCTTCCAGCAGACTCTGACTTCTCTATGGTCGCTGGAGACTTCCAGGAAGTATACAGTGACCCTGGTGAGTTTTTTTTTTTTATAAACATCAACCTAATTGTAAATGACAGTTAAATGGAGACAGAATTTTAAGTTGCATCTCCCATACAGAAATGTGGGATTGTGTTGCTACTTGCTTCTTCATTGACACTGCCCACAATGTTCTTGATTACATTGAAACCATCTGGAATATTCTAAAACCTGGTGGTGTCTGGATAAATTTGGGTAAGTCAAATTCTGTATAATCTTAATCATTCACAGTCAAATGTTATCAGGTGTGGTTGAAAGATTTCTTTGTATTTGTTCTCAAAGGTCCACTACTTTACCACTATGAGAATATGGCTAATGAATTGTCCATTGAGCTGAGCTATGAGGACATAAAGGCTGTCATTTTAAAATATGGATTTGTCCTAGAGGTAAACAGTTAATTATCAACTGTTTAAATTATTATTAACAGTAATACTGTAATAAACTGTTACTGTATTTCTTTTCACAGTTGGAGAGAGAGTCTGTGGCCAGCACATACACAGAGAACGATCGCTCCATGCTCAAATACCTTTACGACTGTGTCTTTTTTATTGTACGGAAACCCGCAGAACAGTTGATGAATGGAGATGAGACACCTAAAGATGGCAAGATTGAGGATTCTTTACAGACTCGAAACTCAACATGATGTTTACAAGGCTGAACTTCTGGCTGAATTCACAGACAAATAGCCCAAAAAATAAACTGAGGATTTTAATCATGAATGTCAGCATTATATTCCTGGTAATAATACAATAAGACTGGAGCTTTATCATGTACTGAACAATTTCAGACATTTACCAAAAATGTCATGTTTTGGTGCATTGCTTTGCATTCATATTCCTCAGGTTTCAGGTTCTGCTTCACATCTTACTAATGCCGATTGTCACTCCACACATACATTTCAGTGTTTTTCTTGTATTTGTTTACACTACCACCGTTTTCATGTCCAAAATCGTATTCACAGAGCCTACTTTGTATCTTGACTAGCGCAGCTACTCCAGTCTCTCTGAGGAAACTTGCTGGCCATTAAAATTGTATTTGTTGGTAGCACTAAAATAAAGTTGTTTTAAACTTAACAGATTTTCATGATCTTGTACATATTGTAATAAAACTGTTTTACAATTAAGAAAATTTGGAATATTATTGAATATACAAAGACTGTTAAGTCTTTAATACTGTTTATTGTTCAAAGACTATATGTAAGCCTTTACGACTGTTTATTGTTCACCACACAAACTTAACATTAGTTATTAGGAAGTTAGTTAATGTGTTTAAACATTTACTCTTATAGTTTATATTATTCACATTCACAACCGTCTAGCTTTTTACTATATAATAAGATAAACGATGTTATTGTTGTTCGACCTCTCTGGCCACAGAGGGCGCTGTATTCAAACCTATGATTCAAACATGCGGTTCAACTTCAGTTACGACACAACTGTCGTAAATGGCTAGAATATTGAAATTGAATGCCCCTCTGCGTACAAAAAAAGTCTTGCCGCTCTTTTGTATATGTTAAGTTTGAACTTTTCTGAATAATTTGGGTCGGGCATCGCACAGATGACCAAGCGGAGAGCAGAGAACATTTTGCCTCCCGAAATCCCCAGTAAAAGAAGTTTTCGTTCTCTCTTCAACATCGACAACCCTGTCGCAGGTGTGAATGTGATTCAAAACGCTAATACATCCTCGTTGTTGTCATTCTCTGGACAACGCTGCAGGAAAAGACCAAAGTTTTTCGATGACCCGCTGGATAGCATTAACCTGCCGAGAAAAGTGTCTGCAAACAGGGTTGTTTCAGTGCTGGCAGATAAGAACACATGCAAGCCTAGAACATTCGAGGATGCTGGTAGAACTGCTGTCACGCGGCGGTCATGTTGCGCACTTCAAACTGAGTCAAATAAACTGCCAGACGAAGAAAATAACCTTACTGCAGTAGACAAGGTAAAGTTTTACACAAACAAGAGCAAAGTCATAAAACTGCGTGACGTAGCGTAGAATACTGTAACTTACGTGCAATGATGACATATTTATCTTATCTTTCTGTCCGTCCGTCCGTCCCAGTAACAATGCACTGGGCCAGCTAACCAATCATAGCACATTTCATATTTTATAAGGACGGACTTCATCGAAAATGACTCGTTCAACTAGAACTGGGGAGAGAGGAGCTGCAATAATGTAAAATATATATATATGTGTGTCTTAATGGGTCTAATATTAGGGCCCCTTTAAGATCATTTTGGTTAAAAAAAAAAAAAGCTCAAACATGCATTTTAGTCTTGGACTTGGCTTAATCCTTGTCTGTTAAACCGAGGGCAAAACTAATAAACTTTTAGGTAATTTTAGCATATTCTATTTCTATTTCTGTTCACCTTTGTTGGTGCAAATGTTTGCTGTAGTGAATGCTTTGGATATTTAGCTCTACTTTTATCCCACTAGGTGATGCACACAGATGAGGACCTCTCTCCATTCAATTCCTTCCAGTTCTGGCAGGTTCCACTGCCTGAGTTGGATCTCTCTCTCTTGGAGACTAAACCCTCAGCTGGGTCCTGCACAGCCTCTTCCACCAAAGACTTAGAGGCGATGGAAACCTGAGGAGATCGCCAATGCACAGTGATAGGTTCATTCTTGTTTAGATGTTGAATAGGTGTTGCCAAATCACGCGACTGGACATGAGATGATTCCTCCTGATCTGCACTAGATGAATGTATGAGCAAAGCCGTGTGCTTTGTACAATTTGTGAGCCTCCAACACAAGCAACACAACACGTCATGGTTATGTGTGAACTCAGTCCTCTCCTATTTGAATCATGTGCTCAGAAGTGTGACAGCATAATGCTGTATTGAACTGTCCTTATGTTTTTTTTCTGTTAGTAGCTGTAAAAGTTTAAACTTTTGAAGGTGACCCAAAGCCTTTCTTTTACTTGAACTGAGCCAGATTTTTAGCACTGTTTATGGTGCTTAAAGGTATTAGTCACTTTTTAAAAAAAATACAATTTGTGGCTGTGTTCCTTTCCTCTGACCAACATTATCTTTTTGACAACAGTATTTGGTGCTTCTGAACTTAGTAGATGGAGCAAGAGCTTTTGTCTGTAACTGCAGTGTTTTTGAAATTGCCCAACAGCAATAAAACACATTTTTTAAATGCCTGATATTGGCTTGCCTTACATTGTCTTTGGTTGTTTCTGTCTAATCTTGTCATGATTCTACTTTTTGACATTGTAAAGTACATTACAGTTAACATTTACAGTTGAACTACGGCCCATTGAGTAGACATAATCTCTTCCCTCATTCCTCATCCAAAGGAAGTGAAACACCTCTGTCAGGTACTCATGACCTTTGGTCTTAAGCGCTGAGAGCATTCCAGCTTTATCAGGAGATTGCATCGCAAGTGATCAGCATGCAGATAATCATGTTCATTTGCTAAGCTAAAATAAGCATGCAAGTAAAACGATACAATGGTAAGCCAAGTTTTGATACTTTGTCCCATTTAGGTGGTCCTCTGGGAAAACATGGAAATATCTGTAAGTGGGATGTGCATGAAAGATGAAAACAATGTGCGGCCTTGTTAGGATTTAAGCTACTGAAACAGCTCTACTTTAGAGACACGCTTTAACCTCAAGGACAACAAAGAAGAAAATACCAAAAACCTAATGTTGAGCTCACTTTAGAGGTCGGTTTCCTCTTTCCAAGTATTTACTAGACAAGTTTGTTTTAGACTTAACTAGTGCATGGCAACAGAAATAAAAATGGAAAGCATGTGAGAATCAAGCTCCACACCTCTGATGACAGGTGAGAGGATCTATTAGTATATAAATGAATACATATTTTTCATGATGTAGCCTGCATTACAATTATGGAAAGTGGAAAAAATATGAAATATGAGAAGCATGCAAAGTTTCATCCGGTTTGGACAGAAGAGGGCGCTATAACAGTGGGAAACAATTTACATACCTAAATGGCACGGATTTGGTTTTAAACTGTACTATTAACTATTAAAAATAGAATTATATATGAATAATCGCGTGTTTATGTGCATATAATCCCAATGACTGCTACTTGCAACTATGTTAGATACTTATTTGCAAAACATTTAACATTTTTAGAACTAAACATTGTTTGTTTGTAAATATGCCATCTCGTGACAGTCTGGAATGACGCCGGTCTTTCCATTATTTGCGCTCCTCCTTAACTACACTTAACAGCCTGTGCGCATTTAGTTAGTCATTGACGAACTCATTTTCCCTTTTTGCTCCAATGCTCTTGAAACCAGTGCGAAATGACACTTTACGCGAGAAAAAAAAATCAATAAGCATTTGAAAAACATTTCGAAACTTTTACTGGAGGAAAGTCAAGAATGAAGTTACATTTGTGATGTTATGCAACAACTACAATCGGTCTCTCTTGGATAAGCACGAGCTTCCCAGAACGAAACACAAGTTCCAGTTGCATGTCCACACTCGACACTTTACAGCACTTGGTAAAGCCCACCCACTTCCTAGATCATCGCACCTCTTCAATTATGCCCGTTTAATGCAGGAATAAGAGTACGCTGAATTTATGGAAAGCATGACTGGGAAAACAAGACTATTACACAGGTAAATAAAGCGCTAAGCTGCAGTATGTTATCTCGGGTAATTGCCTTTTTGGATTAAACGAAAACTTATATCCTACAGGGATTTTCTCTAAGGCATGTTAAAACTTGTGTTTCAGTTATCTCATCTCCCATTCCGCACAGGATTGTTGTTATGCATGCGTATAGTTACAAGAGTTTGCGACCTCTTTTCGTTCAAATGCACGAATGCATTTGTACAGTTAGTGTAAGTACTGTATGTTTTGTTTCGGTCACTGTTTTCTCCACCCTTTATTCGTTCTCATTTCTTCGGCCAGATGGCGGTATTTTAAGTTCTTAATTTTGTTTCTCATTTGAGTCTCATAATTTCACTCAATAATTCCCGGAAAAGGATGTGTACGTGATTTTCCACCGCACGCTAAAAGCATTGTTTTTTTGTTTTTTTTTCTAGCAAAGATCTGCAATGCTGAAAGTATTCATGACTGACTGACTATTGTAAAAGAGATTTGAGGGGAAATGGTATGTTGCATCACACACTAACACACAGACACACGCACAAATGTTTCCATGTTTAATGGGGACTTAATAGACATAATGATTTTTATATTTTATAAACTGTATATTACACCCCTTAACCATTCCCCTACCCCAAACACAACCCCCCACAGAAAACCTGCATAATTAGGCTACATTTTCAAAAACACATCATGGTTTCCTCATGGGAACCAATGTCCCCACCAAATAAGGTTTACCAGGAACACACACACATATCAGTGATATTTTACTAATATTTAACCGTTTTAATTTTAGTTTTATGTCTTAAGTAATTTAGTTGTTTTTGTCATTTTTATTAATTTAATGTATTGTTTTAGTTTTAAGAATTTTATACTTCCAACTTACATTCCCCATATTTATCTAATATTTTATATCTCATTTATTTTAATGGATAAAAAATTATAATAGTTGTAGTCAACAATAACAACTAATGTAGTTGTAATAGTGGCCTATAATATGACAAACACTACAACTTCTTTTCCTTTCAGTCTAGACTTACTTGGATCCAGGCCACTTTTTACAAGAGAGAATGTGTCAAATTTCTGCCAGCCTCACGTGATCATCACAGGTGTGCTTAATAATCTTGGTTGTCATGTCTGCATATTATCTTTTAGTGATGATAATTTTAGTTAATCAAGTGTAATTTAGGTTATTCATTTCCTCTTAAAGGACCCTTATGAATAGCAATTTCTACTGTTTTGCAGGTGTTATCCAGTGTGTCAAGTGTGCCAAAGCTTAGTAAGGTATTATTATTTATTTTGATCATCAGTATACATACATTCTCTATTTATTTCCATTTTTCTCATTTTCCTTATTTTTATGTTAAAGCTCACAGTCACAGCTCACAGAAATTTTAATGATTTGTAAGAAATCATAATAAAATCAGGGAAATCTTTTTGTCAATGAAATTTTTTATAGTCACCCATGGTCAAGATTTAACTAAAGATTATTACAACGTGGCCACGTTAATAAATCAAGGGTACAAAACATTATATTGTGCGCACAATTTACTTAAAACGACGGAACTAATGCCGACGCATTAGTAAGTTGTGGGAACGAATTGTTAATTTGTGGCTACAGTATACATATTTTTTGTATAGTCACGCTCAGCCATAAAATATTTCATTGTAAAGATATTGCTCTTCGTGAGTACGATCTCTATGAAATAATCTTTCAGTTCCTCACCCAGTAATCATGACTGGAAAAAGTCATAGTAATTCACTGGTCAAAAGCTGTGGGAAATCATGAAAATATGAAGTTTCAACAGTCTCAAAGTGGTCTCTTCATCTCACTCATGTCATCTCTGTCCTCAGATGTTGTTGTGGGAGGCTGATCGCGGAGCATGTGGGACCATACTCTGGCTTGCTGGAACATTACCCGGGGGCAGACCCTACCGATGAGGAATGGTCAGTGCTACGACACACCAGCATCAGCCCCACCGATGCTTTTGGATCACTGGACTTCCAGGGCAGCACAAAGCGCACATGTCGTGCCAAGGTTAGTGCATACAAGGGCAAAAAAACGTATCGACTAGATGCCTATTAACCAGTGCATATATAATATAGGATCACGCATAGTACATAAAGTGCTCTTTTCTCTACAGTATGTGCGTCTTTCCTGTGACACTCCACCAGAGCTCCTGGTGCAGCTGATGCTGAGAGAATGGCACATGGAGATGCCCAAGCTGGTGATATCCGTGCACGGAGGGGCTGAAAACTTCCCTCTGTCTCCACGGGTGTGCCAGGCCTTCAGCGCCGGGCTCATCACAGCTGCAGAGAGCACTGGAGCTTGGATACTGACTGATGGGATCAATACGGGTTTGTGTTTGTGGGTGCTAGTGGTATATCTGGAATGCACTTTAAACATCTTGTGTTTTCTATCACACTTAATTCTAGTGAAGTAGTTATGCGTTGAAGTACATGTCGGAGAGAGTTTATGCATACCTGTAATTCATTATGACCTTATCAGTGTTATCTTAGTATTATTTACTTTTTTAATTTTGATTATTATTTACTTTGATTTTATTTTAATATTTACAGTTTTATTTTATTAGTTTTTATTAGTTTATTTCAGTTAGTTGACAAAGCAACATTTTTAGCTTTCAATCAATTTTTTTTATTTGAATTACTGAAAACAATTTTTAATAGTTTTAATTAACAATAACAATAACAACTGGACATTATTTCTCCTTGCATCCAGGTGTGTCTAAGTATGTTGGTGATGCTGTAAAACTGTATGGGTCACATGACCACAGGAAGAGGAATGTTGTAGGGATCACACCCTGGGGGATTATTGAGAATAACAGTGACCTTATTGGCCGTGATGTGAGTTTTATTTTATTTATTTTTTTTCAATTATTTTTCTACATTATATTATTGAATTAAATTGCACAGTGGGATCTGAGGTCATTGGAATTTAAAATCAGATTGAGGGTACGTTCACTCGACAACGATGAACAAAAAAAATGATTTTTTTCCCCTGCTTTTTTGAAAAGTTTTCACTTACTGAAACAACATTGTCAAAACGATCCCCATTCACACTGATCCACAACACACGCATGACGTCACCGTTTTCTCAAATTCATGTTTTTGTAGTTTACACAGAGATGATAATGATATCGTTTTCAAAAACGTGCTCGTGGAAACCCTTTTTCAAAAGTTTGTGTTTTCAGGCCGTAGTATAAATGAACGGCCAAAACACTTTTTAGTTGAAAACGTTATTTCTGGGTCACTGATAAAATAAGTAAATTTTTGACATTGATCATGAGACTCTTTGTAGAAACGTTTCAGATGTTAGATCTCTTTAGATCATTCTTAAATACTACTGGAGACCATGATTTTCAGTTTTTACACAAACTTATGAAATTCATGCAGCTCAAGTGCTGCTGTCATTAGTGCAAAAAAGGGACGAACCAGATATTCTGAAATATTAATGATTAAATTCTTGACGATTCTTGAAATTCTTGATGAAATTCTTAATGATCTTGAATTCTTGATGATTAAGTTTTCACTCAAATTGTGATACTGATTTTTATAAAACTTTTAAATAGAAAATAATTTTCACTAGTAGCCTCAGATTTTTGGACCCCTTGTGTTGGCAATGCAAAGAAATTAGCACTTAGCATTGTAATTGTTGTTATTTTGTTATTGTATTTTGTTCTGGGTCTGCTATACTGATGTTGGCGGTTTATGGTCCTATATCAGGTTCTGAGGCACTACCAGGCTCTGGGTAATCCCCTGAGTAAACGTGCCAGTCTGAATGGCATGCATTCGCACTTCCTGTTAGTTGATGATGGTTCTATGGGTAAATCAGGTTGTCAAAACGACCTGAGGAAGAGACTGGAAAGGCATGTACACTTTCAGAAGATCCACCCAAGTAAGATCTTTCAGTCTATGTCAACTGTTTTGTTAATTTGTTAAGTTAAATGATATGTGCATGTGTAATGTTTGTGTGTGTGCTCATTTTAAGGGCTGCCTCAGCATGTGCCTTTAGTGTGTGTTGTAGTAGAGGGGGGTCCTACCGTCCTCTCTGTGGTGCTGGAGTATGTGCACAGAAGTTCTCCTGTTCCTGTGCTGGTGTTTGAGGGAACTGGCAGAGCTGCAGACCTGCTGGCTTTAATACACAAACAAACAGCTGTAGACAGGTGTGTCTGATATAAATGTGTATTAATTTAATAATACTTAAGTGCTGTTACATGGAATATTTTGACCATTGTTTCTGTGGCTCTTGGCTCTTGCACATATATTTGTCACAGAAAGTTGGATTCCGATATTAAAGAGGATGTCCTGCTGAGGATTCAGGATATGTTTGATGTGGAGAGAGCAGAGTCCATTGAACTCCTTAACATACTTATGGAATGCATGGAACATAGAGAGCTTGTAAGTTCAGTGGCCTTATTTTAGATCTCTCTGGAATACTTGATTGTGATTATTAAAGTTAATGTTAGAGTTAAAGACATTTCATTTCAGAAAAGTTTAATGTTTTCAGTTTACAGATAACTCTTGTACAAACCTTTTAATTTAAACGTAATTTTACATTTTTTTATTTAAAATAAAATTATTGTTTGAGATAGAAGAAAGAGCCAAACAAATGCGAGTTAAAAGTATACAAGTAAAAATTATTAATTCATACTTACATGCTTAAACATGTGGACGGTGTATAAGTAAAACAAATCGCGTATGATTATTGTGATCATTATGGTTATTATTATTCTTTTATAGTTGTTTCTTTGATTGATTCCTTTCAATATCATTCTTATATTGATCCATTTATGCTTTCTGTCTTTTGTATCTTTTAATGTCATATACTCATATAGACCATTTCACAAGATGTAAACAACACTGGTCCAGAAGCACTTCCTGTTTCAGTTTGTAACTGTTTTCTTTATTTCACATGTAAAGAAAACATCTTAAAGATGTTTGTTTAACTTTTTAATTCAGTTTTAATGTTCTGTTGGTTGTATTTTATCCCAGCTTTTAAGTAGTGTTAAAAACCTGAAACAGGAAGTGCTTCTGGACCAGTGTTGTTTACATCTTGTGAAATGGTCTATACTCATCGAATTCATGTGTTCTATACTATCCTATACAGGATAAGGGCTTATTAATAAAAAAAAACAAACAATTATTTACTTTTTCGCAAATTATTATTTTATTTTAGTTAGTTTTTCAGTAACTTTTGTTAGTTTCATTTAGTTTTTTAGTTATGTTGAAATTTTATTTTGTTTCAGTTTACGAAAAAAACTTTGACCAATAGTTTTAGTATTAATTTTTGTTTATGAAAATAACCTTGCTTTTGAGTTTCCTTCATAGCTAGGTCGACCGATATTGGATTTTACCGATAACGATAGCTAGGTTGGGCTGTACTTGCCGATAACCGATTAATCAACCGATAGTTTTTAAAATTGATACTGGATAAAAACAAAACAAACATAACACTCCAAGTAAAACAGTGCTGAATATGTCAAATATGTGTTTCTTTAGCTATAACATGTTGCAAGTCCAACTTGTTAACAATGATTTATTAGCTAGTTTACATGAACTATGTGCATTATGCAATATAAATGTTTACAGCATTAATATTTGAGCAATACAATTTCACCATGATCATTCATGTTAGTTCATAGAGTTTTAACTATGGTTAACAAATAATAACCTTAATTTAAAAATGTAGTATGTTAATTAACAAACAATGAACAGCAGTTATTAACCTTAGTTAATGTTAATTCATGTGTTAACCAGCGACTGGCAAGTTCGGGGCTTTATTACTGTCGGTGGTTCTGGGGGCTCCACTATGCGCTGCTCTGTCTATTATTGGTCCAACCTAATAAAAACGCCAACGGTCCGTGAAGCATAGCCTATATAATATGAGTTCCGTATTTTAGTTCCATTTTCCATTTTGTTTGTATTCGCTGCTAGGTAACGTGTCGATAGATCGCTTAATGCTCAGACGCACATCAGGTTGTGATATTTGTCTCCGTCTCACTTCCCACAGAAGTTTAATCGCGCTATTCTTGTCACGGATTCATTGACGCGTCCCTTCCACGCTTACCATGCGTTTAACGTGTGGCAAATTTACCGGTCGCACATGTGCGACTGGATGTAAAATTCAGTCGCACACTCTCAAATTTTGGTCGCAAAATGCGACTGTTTGGTCACAGTCTGGAGCCCTGTATTTTATAGAACTTAATATTTAATAAAAATAAATATGTATTAAAATGATGGTGAAAAAAGAACCGAAATCGAATGCTTCTCTGATTCGTTTGTTTTTGTCGGCTGTATGAACATATCAGTTTGCTATCACACGTCTCTAGCTTATATGCAACGTCGCTGCATAATGAATGCATCAAAGTGACCAGCTGTATATAAACTAATGCAAATAGATGGTTACAATTTGTGACATTAAACATTCGGGTCGGACTTAGGTGTGTATGTGTCAGTGTTTTAACCGCTTGAGGTACTAGCAGCTACTACTATGTGCGTCCTCTCAGCCACTCTCGAAGGCAAACAAACATACTGTTGTGCGGTTCTTTCTCTGCTAATGCAGCATTTAGTCAACAAATTCATCAGTTTATAATGATATGACAAAATGTCCAAAATGTACATACCTTTTCGCTGTCCGTGCTTCAGCACGCGCATCAGATGTCGGCGATCTCCACTCTCCACACAGCGCGCGCAGTGTCACGTGTCGAAATAGTTTTTATGACACGTCTAGAGGCCGCTCTTGTACTGCATGATGCCAGAAGACCCTTCTCAGTGAATGACAGCGCGCACTTCTCAGCCGCCCCAGCAACGGACGAAACCAGGAAATAACTATCGGTGCGGATTTTTGCCGATAACGATAGTTCCACCAATCAACTGTAATCGGCAAATCCGATGAAGCGGTCGACCTCTTCCCGCTTTCTTAATAAAATATAAACTAAAACTAATCATTTGACTATTTTATCTTGTTTTATTTTTGCTGCCAAGACATGTACTAAGCTTCAAATCTAAATCCTGATCACTCTTTACTTAATATAATTGATTGTCTGTAAATGTTCACCAATTTTCTTTAGTCAAAATGTTCCGACCCATTAAAGAAACATTTATTTTATTTTTTTTTAAATAAGCTGCTAAAACAAAAATTCAATTCAGTGATTTCAAATAGTGGTATCCGCTGTCTTGGTAACATCGCTCTCAGGAGATACCGATCATAGATTGTTGTAGATTGTACTCGTCAGTTCAGGAAATGTTATTAACATTCTTGAGAACTTCAGCAAAGTTATTTTCCTCTAAGCTGTGAACCTAGTGCAACATATTCCAATCCCCTTCTGCATTTATTTGGCTGTTTCCTCTTCTTCCGTCTTCTTCTTCCTCTCTCCTCCTACTTGGCGGTAAACACTGGTTGTTTTGTGTGATAAGATGCCTGCTGTGTATCGGTCTCTGTCACTACGCCGAAAGCTCTGATGCTAAGCCTCCATCAAACGGAATGTTGTAGTTTACCACACCCATCCCACATATCCGAGCGTCTAAATTGAGAGAGAACAGAATAATTGGAATGATGGCGCATGAAACGTATTTCCATATTAATCGAGTAGAAGGGATTAATTTGGTCCCCAGGCGTACAGATTCTTTGATTGGGTATGAATCACTCTTGTGAAGACCAAATGCCAAAGGCATGTTAAGAGAAGAACATCTCCTCTGGGTGTCTTATAGAGTTACATGCATTTATATATTGGCATGGGATGCTGGTGGTTTCAGACTAATACCAAACAAAATAAATAACTGCTGGCTATATTGAACACGACACAACGGTAGTGGCACTAGTTTGCAAATCTGTTTTAATGCTGGCCATCTGTGTTGATTAAAATTCATTTTTTTTATGTGCAACTTATGGACTCTTTTTTTTTAATGAGGTCAAACTTCAACATTTTTTCATGTTAGATCACCATTTTTGACTCAGAATCTGAGGACCTACAAGAGGCAGATGTTGCAATCCTGTCTACGTCACTAAGAGGTATGTAATAAATATCAAATTATTTAAAGTTAAGATTAATGTGGTAATTCACCCAAATATGAAAATACAGGTACCAGAGCTTCCCCTGAGGAGCAGCTGAATATCACTTTGGCCTGGGACAGGGCTGATATCGCAAAGGACCACATTCTGGTGTATGGACAACAGTGGCAGGTGCAGTAAAGAAGTTATGATTTCACAGCTAGGCTTTTATGAGTTAGGACAGATGTGTATAACCCAGCACTGGATTTTGTAGGTGGGATCTCTGGAGCAGACCATGTTGAATGCCCTGATAATGGATCGTGTTAGTTTTGTGAAGCTACTAATTGAAAACGGCATGACCATGAAACGCTTCTTGACCATCTCTCATCTGGAACAGCTCTACAACATAGTGATTCTCATTCTCATACCACTTACATTAATCTTTTGTCTCTGAAATAAGCAAGCATCTCTGATCGTCCTTGTTCTTACGATTAATATATTTGTATTTTCCAGCATAAAGGCTCATCAGATCATTTCCTTCGACACATCATTGAGGATGCCAAACAGGTTTGTGTAGAGGAAACCCTTTAAAATCTGTTCTGCATTGTGAATTTCATAGGTCAAGGGTTGTCAATTGGTCAACAAAAATACAATATTAAAATAACTTTACTGAGCTTTGCCATCACGGCAATAAATTACGTTAATAATTATTATTTAAATGGCTTTGCAAATTTAACATTATAAAGTATTTACATATATTAATAGCATAATAAATGCATGTTATTATTATAGGTCAGTCTCAAAATGTAACACTCAATTTTTTTTTTTCTTAATTTGTCAATACTCCAAGGGGCCCTTGACCTTTCCTTACGCATTTTCTTTGTTTTTGTAGACTCGTCTGCCTGCTGTTTATAAGATATCTTTAATTGACATCGGAATGGTGATTGAATACTTGATTGGCGGAGCTTATCGAAGCACATATACACGCAAGAGCTTCCGAGTCATGTACAGTCGCTTCCATAGCCAAGCAAAGGTCTGCCTCCTCTCTGTCTGACATAGTGTTTTCGATCTCTGACGATTCATTTGTAGAATAATTTTAGCCAATAACCATGCATTTGTGTGTTTTGAAATCTTTTGGCCATGAACCTTTTGGCCATTTCCTTTAGACATTATCTTACTTAAATTTAATGAGCTATGTTGATCGGGGATAGGAAGGTGGAAAGGAGACATCCAGCCCCTTCAGCAAGGCCAGGAAAGCAGCTCAAACTCCAGAGACGTCCCAATCTCGCTCCCATTTCCAAAGAACCGCTCAGCCATTCAGACACCAGGTCCTTTGCGCCTTTTCCTTCTGTTCATAGACGCAGCAATGAGTCATGCAATTGCGAATACTTTCACAATCATTCTATTTATTAAAAACACCCAGAATTGTGTTCTTTACAGGAGGGTGCGGTAGAACCTCAGGACCTGAAGTCAGCCCAGAGCCCCGAGTTTGTATGCACTTTTAACGACCTGTTTGTGTGGGCAGTGCTCAAGCATCGGCAAGAGATGGCGCTGTTCCTGTGGCAGCATGGAGAGCAGGCTATGGCCAGGGCGGTTGTGGCCTGCAAGCTCTACCGCGCTATGGCAGTGGAAGCCAAGGAGAGCAATATGAGTGACAGCATGGCCGAGGAGCTGAAGAAGAAGTCTCTGTCAGTTTTTTTTTCCTCATTGCAAAGCTAATTACAAACTCCATGTGCTAAATGGTGTTTAATGGAGATAACATTGGATTAGAAAAAACTGTATCTCGAACTGTTTAAAAATGTTGTGTCTATGCACAAAATAATGCAATGTGATTGTAGTACTGATTTTTTTTTAGAGAGTTTGGAGAGCTGGCTGTGGATCTCCTGGATCAGGCTTTCAGAGAGAACGAGCGCATGGCGATGAAGCTGCTGACCTGGGAGATGAAGGACTGGAGTAACTTCACCGTTCTTCAAATGGCCGTCTCTTCAAGACTTAGGACCTTTGTGGCTCACAACTGCACTCAGATGCTCCTCACAGACTTGTGGATGGGCCGTCTCAACATGAGAAAGAACTCCTGGTTCAAGGTGTGTTGGATTGCTTGATCATTGTGTTTGAAAAGTTTGACATACTTCAATAACATGGATTACCTTGTATAGCTCAGTTACATATTTTTTTTTCAACTACGCTGCCGAAAGGATGAATATCTGTTGGATTTGGTAGCGTTTAAAGGGTTAAAATTTTCTCAATAATTACACGTGCAGACGTACTCTAGATAAGTTGAACTGTGGTGCTTACATGGAAAATGCAGGTTTATTTTAGGGTTGCAACATTGCACACAATTTACTTAAGCTGGCAGACGTGTGCCTACAGATTCATTTTTATTCTCGTTCTTTTGACATTTATCATTTTACAGCACAGTGACCCAGAACTGTTTTCTAACGGCTGTTGTCCAAAACCACATCCTTTCATGTCCAGATTATTGCCAGTATTCTGATGCCTGTGGCCATTCAGATGCTAGAGTTTAAGAGTCAGGCAGAGATGTCCCATGTTCCTCAGCCCCAGGAAGCCTTGCAGTTTGGGTGGGACCCAGGAAGCCCTGGGGCATCAGAACAACAAGGGGCAGCAAATGCAGTAAGTCATTTAGACAAACTCACTGTAACAATACACCACACCAGTTATGTTTTTGCAGCTGGGGAGCCCATTCAGTTTGTTGGACTGATTCAAACTTACCACTCTTTTGTGTTTTTTTCTCTGTTTTATTAAGTAATGAGACTATCCATTTGTAAATCAAACTACACTAGTAATGCTGTATAAACTACAACAAACCTTTTTTTTTGAAGAAAAACTACTTAGTTTTAAATCTGTCACCCTAACTAACCTAGTTAAGGGAGAACTCCGGCGCAAAATGAACCTTTGGTCTAATAAAACATTGGTTCCTCGTCAACCGTTCTCTGAGATTTGTTTTTATGATAATCGAATGTAAAGTATTTTATCTCTAAAACTGTTTAGCGTATAACGCTAGTATATGCGGGCATTTAATAAGTAAAAAGAAATTGCTAGTTAATACCACTAACAAGGCTCAAAATATCCCCACACTAACACAGTAACATAATGAGGGTCCCTGCATGCAAAATGAAGCATTGAGAACTTTGTAAGTGTACAGACCGTTTAATAAGAAGATGCTTTATAAAGACAGTTCACTTCGCGTATACAGACAGGAGAAAATAGTCTCGACAAGTTGAACCACGAACACTGTTCATACAGTTCGCTGAACTTCATACAGTTCAGCTCACTTGGCACGTCGTTCTTGGTTCGACTTGTCGAGACTGTTTGCCAAAGATTTTCCAAGACATTTTTTGAAAACAGGTAAACTAGTCATGGTATGACCTCACTTCTCTCACTGACTTCACTACTCTTACTAAGTTTTGACCACAAAACTCTTAGTTAGTCGCTTCCCAATACTGCTAACAACCTATTAACATGCTACTCAGTCTTTGACTTCTTATGGCACAGTGTTTAATTTAAATTGACAGGGGTCTTTCTCTAGATTCAGGGTGATGAGGAGAGAGGGAGCAGATGTCTTTGTCCATGGACCAGAAAGGTGTATGACTTCTATACTGCTCCGGTGGTCAAATTCTGGTTTCACACTGTAGGTTTCCTCTAGAGCTTTCCCCATTTTTTTCATTACGGCCTCTCGCTCCATTTGTCACCCTTTTCAACCTTCCACCTCTAAAAATCTGATTTGTCCACACAGATGGCATTCTTGGGTTTCCTCATGATGTTCTCTTATACTGTGCTGGTAAGGCTGGAGGAAAACCCCAACATTCAGGAGTGCTTGGTCATATCTTACATCCTGACCATGGCAGCGGAGAAAGCTAGAGAGGTGAAAGACCTGTACAGTATGACATCATCAATGTCTCCCTTTGTCTGTGAATGGTTGGCTCAGTGCCCTTTGCAGCTGTTCATGGCAATTATAGAATAAAATGTTTCTTCGAAATGTCTTATCTTAACCAAGCTGGATTCCAAAGGTCTTCTGAAAGGTGCTATCTCTTTCTGATTAGGGAGTTTTCAAGATGACCCTGAGAATACCACTGTCCGACTCCCCCGTCCTCTGTTATCTATTCATTGGTGGGAATTATTAACAAAGTTCTGACATAGATTATATGTTTGAAAGATTGTTTATACTCTTTAGACTTTGAATAACAAATGCCGATCTATCTATCTACTGTATCTGTCTGTCAGTCTATCCACAAGGGGTATCTGCTCCAACAAACGTCCTTAATATTACTGTGAGGTGCATAGGCCCAACAATATGCTAAATTATTAGCATGACAAATATTTCATTTTAGAGTTGTCGTGCTTAACCGCTAATAATTCACAGTAATCATCATAAACAATCCATTCCCATTTCCTTATTGTTAGTGCACCTGTATTTAAATTTGACTATGCCGTATATTGTTTTTACTTCCTGATCAATGTAGCATGTAAGTTAACCTGTTCATTTGAGTCTGTCTAATTCGGCTAGCTTTTACCAAGTGACAGATGGATTTGTGCCACAATACAGCACTGTTTGATTTCATGCAGAATATTGGATGTCAATGACAGATATGGGAAGAGTTTGAACTTTTATATGGTTTTACATTATATTACTTCCATTTAGCAGTTTTTTTTTCTCTGCTGTGCACGACCCTTTAGAACAAACCAGCTGAAAGACACCGATTGACATATTAAGTATATCATGTTGAGAGTTATGATAATGGGTACTGTGTGTTTTCTAGGTGTGGGTATTGGAGCCCAGGAAGTTCACTAAGAAGTTGAAGGTGTGGTTCAGTGAGTACTGGAATATCAATGACTTCATGGGCATCCTCCTGTTCATGGTTGGGGTCTCCCTCCGGTGGCATCAAGAAACGCGCTTAGCTAGTCATATTGTCTACTCTTTGGATTTCATCTTCTGGTCTGTCAGGCTTCTGGACTTGTTCGCTCTGAATCAGCATGCAGGACCCTACCTGACTATGATCACCAAAATGGTGTGTAATTTAAATGTATTAGTACAGCAACATTTACTGTAATGTTTTTCTTAAACTCAGAATTAAAAGATCTTTTATGACTTTGAGATGTGTTTCACAATAATAGATATATTACTTTCTCCCACAGATGAGCAACATGTTCTATATCGTAGTCATTATGGCAATTGTGCTGGTCAGTTTCGGCACATCCAGGAAGTCTATCCTGTCCCCTGATGAGGATCCGTCCTGGAGTCTGCTCAGAGATGTAGTCTTCCAGCCCTACTGGATGATCTTTGGGGAGGTCTATGCTGGAGAAATTGATGGTGAGTAAAACAAAATGACGTCTTCATACAGTGAATAAACCTGATGTCAGAACATTGTTCTCCCTTTACACCTTTTAGATGATTTATTCTATTATTTTTATTTGTAAGACATCTTTATTTCATATTGTTTTGTGATCATCCTTTTTGTTTTTGCTAGCCTGTAGTAATCCTGAAACCTGTGTCCCTGGAGCCTTCCTCACCCCCTTCCTGCAGGCCGTCTACCTTTTTATTCAGTACATCATCATGGTCAATGTACTCATTGCCTTCTTCAAGTATGCATTTCATCTTCATCTTTTGATTTGTTTCCTGGTGTAATAATTGTTTCTCGTGAGTTGTTGGATTAATATACAGCATGGCATCCAGATTGGAAGAGCATTGCACTGATTGTCTTCGTTGCTTTGTAATGGTTTAACCTACTTTGCCTCATTATTCACTTCACAGCAATGTTTACTTTGACATGAGCTCCATATCCCGTAAGCTGTGGAAATATAACCGCTATCGTTACATCATGACCTATCAGGAGAAACCCTGGCTGCCACCCCCTCTCATCCTTCTCAGTCACATGACTCTGTGTCTCAGTTCCATGTGGCAAAAGCACAGCAAGGCATCCAAACGGGGAAGAACTGGTCTGAGTAAGTGCGTGTTTATTGGTATTTTTTATAAACCATCATATCCCTCTGATATATCTTACAAAATTGACAGAGGTAGGATTGTGACAATACAAAAAAAGATGATGGTATGTGGAGAATACATGTAGACGTTCAGTATTACAATAGAACAAACACGTTGTTTGAAGTTTTTAATGTTTTTAACAGCAGTATCAAGTATCCAATAAAAATTCATAAATTGAAGATTAAATATATTATTAAATGAAAATATTTATATTGATTTATGCATAGTATTCCTCACTGAGTTTGACAGAGAAGCAGCTCTGTCTATTAGGGGTATACATTTTTGTTCTGAAATTATTTTTTATTCTATTCCTATTGTGATGCATTATGAACTGAACAATTCAATTGAGTCTCAATTCAATCCAATCCAATTAAATTATTTTAGAGATACAAAATTATTATTTTTTTTAAATGTGCTGAAGAAATAAAAAGACAGAATCTTATGCTCAATAGTCAAGATAATCTAGTTAATAATGAGGCTTTACATTCAGAGACTCAAAGTAGTAAATTAGTTATTCATCCAATACAAAAATAGAACACAATTTTTTCTTAAAATCTCATTTTTTATACAGGATATTAAGTGTTTTGCTGGTACTGTATGTTTTACAGAATTACTCCTGGCCCCCAATGATCTGAAGAAGTTGCATGAGTTTGAGGAGAAGTGTGTCGCTGGATATTTCAGAGACAAAAAGCAGAGTCAACAGAGCAGCGAAATCAACCGGATTCGCTCTGCAGCTGACAAGTGAGTACATCTCCCAGAACTCATTTGGATGCAGCAGGGAATTACATCAGTTTTGTTTTAGGTAATATATCAGTTGACTGAACCTTGTGTAAGAAGTTATTCATCTGAATTCCCATTTTAAATTATTTTGACTTTGAGTTTATTTTCTTAGTAAGCACATTCCTCCAGCAACGAGTGCAGCCTAAAGCGCAGCACAATACAATCATAAAACCAAACATAACACAATAAAACAAGACCACATGAAAGACCAAAATTGAGTTCTCTTTTTTGAGAACTATCATGTCTAACAAGTAAATAGAGATGCTCTCATTTAAGTGGAGAAAATTATTAGCCATCCAGCCTTTTACATCTTCAAGACGCTTACTAATGTTGGAACAGGAACGTTGGCATAAAAGTGGTATGCGATCGGATACTGTATTTCCTAAAAATAGAACCTGATGGTTTTGTTTACCTTTATGAAATAGTAGAATAGGTTGTTTACTACAGTGTTTCTTTCTAGGGCTGAAGAGATGACTGGAATATTAGTTGAGGTTGCTGAGAAGGTCAGTATCATCCAAGATGATCTGCACACTTTGGATTGCCACTTGGGGCAGTTGCAGGACTTGTCTGCGTTAGCAGTGGACACTCTAAACCTCCTCTCTGCCACAGACAACCAGCAGCTAGAGGTGGCCCGTCTTGGTCAGAGTCAACCAATTACATGCCGCCATGAGCAAGTGTCCCATAGCTGCTGTCTCCGCATTGGTGGAAGTGTCGCGCCCAGCCAAGCACTTCCGTCCCCGAAGCACTACCGCAGTATGCCACCTTCCCTGCTCCGAGGTTTGGGGCCTGGCCGTCAGCGTCCTTCCCTGGAGTTGCCACCAGGGACGAGTTTCGGACCCTTTGAGGTCAGGAGCAAATGTATGTTGGCTAACCCTGAGGAAGAAGATTATAGTTTTAGGTGGCCCCTACAGCATGGCGATTCAAGAGAAGGTGTATCAATGGAATCTTTACCTCACCTATGCGGATGGAGGGACAAGGGAATGTATGGATCTGGGGAACCTTCACGTGCCAGTTCTCCCACCATGCCATTTATGAGGGACTTACAGCTTCAACCCAGCCATGAGGAGTCTATGGAGGAAAAGGATGATGAGGACGACTCGCGCGCCATATCCAGAGCCTCCAGCCACACGTTCCTACTCGCAGACTCCCAGAGTGACGGAGAACATGCAGTTGGGATCAAAAACCCGGCATTCTACAGGCTTGATGATGATGAACGCTTCACAGGACCTCATGGACTTTCAGGCAGGAAATGGGCCTATGATCTGGAGCAGAGCCGCTCGCTCTCAGCTAGTGTGGAGAATATGGCCATGCCTGATACAGCAACATCGGAGCACGGCAGGGGGACGCTTCTGATGCCTCCCCACCACAGCCGTGACCAGAGAGGTATAATGGATGCATGTCATCATAACAATATACTAAATAACAACCTCAGTTTCTGTTTAATAACCACTATCTGTAATCTGTAGGATTGTCTAAGATCTTTAGGAGACAAAAGTCATTTGGGAAAAAGTCTATAAAGACCAAAGCAGGAACTCCTGAGAATGTAAGCCATCCTGCTATGTCTGTTTAATTTCATTGCATGCAAGTTGTCCACTAGTGATGGTTATATAGTCAAGTGGTGCTTATGTCTCCTCTTAGCTAAAACTAGATGAAATGCGGGGATGCATGCATGAGTTTGACCCACACAGAAAAAGGAAGAGGAAAGTAAAAGGGCTGTTTGACCGGAGATTCAGAACCTCAGTCAGTCTAACCCAGCTAAGTATGTTTTTTAAAATAAATGTACTTGTGTAATTATAAACATTTATTTTATTATTATTATTTAATTTATTAATTATTATTATTATTTATTTTTTTTGACTCCACAAAGCCCCTGGTGTATGTTACAAAAAGACAACAAGTCTTTACTTTTCTAAATGAGTTTTTATGTCTGGAATTGCTGGTGGAAATAAAATGACAGTAACGCACAATGGGATCATTTTTCATTTTATTTACTAGATGTTGACCAAGTGGATTCCACAAAACTGGCCCCATCATGGCTGGTATGTTCACCTGTAGCGATTTGGTCGTTTGATTTCTTTCCTGTTTGTGAGACGTTTAATTTGTCTGTGTGTTATGACCTCTCTTCAGAACACTGTGAACCCAGGGCAGCCACTTCTAAGCAGTTGGGCCAGGTCAATCAGTCAAAGACCTTCGTAAGTTCAGTTTTTGATTTGATGAGGCATTTTAAGTAATCATAGGAAACATTTCTAACATTTCTCTACTTCTTGTAGGGTAAGCAGTATGACACAAGAAGGTAATTGTACACACTTTATATTGTAAGTCTGTTTATGATGTGAGTAAATTGCATGGGTTTAATTTTGTTTTTTGTGCTCTTTCTTTGTCTGGTGTTAGTAAGGAGCTCCACATTTAAATTGACAGAAGATTTAGGCCAGCATTACTCAGGTGAGTAATAACTATAATAATCACCTCAAATATATATAGATATCTTTTTATATGGTTGATTTCTTTTTTCTTTTTCTTTCAGCAATGGAGAGGAACAACCTAATGAGACTGGCTCACTCTATACCATTCACCCCTGTGTCCTTATTGGGTAAATAATCAAACCATGGTTGTTATTTAACATATTTGGCTATTTTCATAAATGTCCTCTGCTCAATTTAGGTGGTGTTGAGGTCTGTATATATACACTGGAGGAGACAGAAGCAGGATCTTCTCTTGGTAATCAGTCCTCTGGCATCTCCGCCTGGCTTCAGCACGGGCGTACTGCTGTTCTTCAACCGTTAGCCCACCAGGAAGTGCTGGATGGGGGTCTGCGCAGGGCCACCAAGGTGGTGTGTACCTGGGCTGAGGGTGATGTGTTGAAGCTGGGCTCAGTGTATGTCATGAAAGCCTTTAGGCCAGAGGTGGTTCGCATCTGGCAGAAGGTTTTCCCTATCAGCACTTCACTTCATCTCTGTCTACGGGTACATCTTTGATATTTTGAAAGTTTATGAACAATAATGTCAATAAACCGTGAATTCTGCAATTGATAGATTTACGCAACTTTCATTATCAGATGATTTTATTGATCTATTGATTATCACCTATTATCTACAGACAGTATACTGTATGTATTGTTTGGAATAATTAATTTTTTTTTATGTTTTTCAAAGAAGCCTTTTATGCAACCTAGGCTGAATCTATTTGATGAAAAATACAGTAAAGTTGAGAAATATTACAATTTAAAATAAAAATTCCTGTAATGGCAAAGGTAAATTTTCAGCAGCCATTATTGTAGTCTTCAGTCTCTCATTATCCTTCAGAAATCATTGTAATGTGCTGATTTGGTGCTCAAGAAATATTTCTTATTATTATCAATGTTGAAAACAGCTTAATATTTTTGTGAAAATAAACCATAGTACACTACCATTCAAATGTCTGCGTTTAGTAATATATATATTTATAAAAAGAAATGAATACTTTCTAATCAATGCTGTTCTATTGAATTTTCTATGTAAAAAGGTATCGGTTTCCACCAAATATTAAAAAATGGTTAAAAACTTTTTTCATTGGTAATAACAACCATATTAATAATTGATAATAACGGAGCACCAACTCTGAAGTATCACGTGACACTGAATACTGGAGTTAATGATTGCTGCTGAGAATTCAGCTTTGCCATTGAAATTACCTTTTAACATATATTACCATTGAAAACAGTTATTTTAAATTGCAATAATATTATTGTGTATTATTATATACACACCAGCTTTGGTGAGCATAAAAAAATCTTCAATCACATTCTCTTTTTAATGCTTCCTCTCCAACATGTAGGAAATCCAACAACAGAGAGCAGCACAAAAACTCATGCAGCGGTTCAACCAAGTTAAGCCCAGCAGTGTTCTCTACAGTCCTAGGTCAGCATTATGAATTATGAATCTGCATTGTTATGATGATAAGAAGTTGGTGTATGTATATGACTATGTACAGTCTATGTATGTGTGCAGGTTTCTGGATGTCTCCTTGCTGCACTGGCGCTCAGACGGCCAGTGGCTGACCATCGAGAAGAACATGAGTGGACATTTCAGGAAATACAACAATAATACTGGAGAGGAGATCTCGCCCTCCTCTGGTCTGGAGGAAGCAATTCTAGCGTTCTCTCACTGGACATACGAGTACACCGACAAGGAAATGCTAGTGCTGGATCTACAAGGTAGGAGCTTGGAAAATTGATTGTGTTGGAAAGTTGATGAACTGAATCTTTATTTTTATTATAAGGTGTGGGAGTGGACCTCACTGACCCCTCACTGATCAGAGTAGATGATAAAAGGTAAATAAGCATCATAAATGTTTAAATGTATAGGTACTAAAATGGGAAATTTGTTTTTGGAAATGTGCAACTGCATTTGTTTACTCTGCTCCCAAGTAAAGTTTGCTCCCGTTGTAGCTCCTCTGGAGAGATGGCGTTTGGACCTGCCAATTTGGGTGATGCTGCAATCCAGAGCTTTGTTCTCAAGCACACCTGCAACTCCTGCTGTAAGAAGCTCGGTCTCTCAGGTGAGGTAACACTCATGTCACAGGTTGAGGGTTGAACTTTCAGGACTCTTTTATTTTGTATTTTTTTACTTCCTGCTGTGGCAGATCTCGCAAATACGGCCTACCTTCATGTTTCCAACTTAAGAAGTGATTCAATAGTTCGTTTGAAAAGAGCAAACTTCAAAATGAACAGGAAAAGCCGTCTAATTAAGCCTGAAGGTTTCGAAAAATTCTAATGAGGCAGAAATTATTTCATTTCCATGACAGCAAAGGCATGCAGTAGAGGGGCGTGGTTTCCTTTGTGGCATGTGGAGTGTTCTCTTTGATTACATATTTAATAGTTCTTTGTGCGTTAGAGAGATGACAAGATGGCCGATTGAATAAGACGGTGATACCTCTCTCCATCCAAAACTATAACGTACCCACTTAACTTAATCTAACTACTGATTACACTTTAATCTAAAGTTCCAAGGTATTGGAAAAGGTACTTAGCAAAATGCCTAAACCACCAAAACAATTGCCTAAAGACCGCAATGTTTTAGAAGATCTCAGTGTTAACAACGCTACTGGTGTAGGAGCTAGTGCTAATGCTAGCCCTGAAGGAACTCCTCTCTTGATGTCTGATGCTCTGTTAAAGAGTATTTCTGTGGTGGTTGCAGAGGAGGTTCAGCGCATTCTATGGTCTGTAAATGAGTCGCTTGGAAAGCTTGAGACTAAAGTTGACAACATTATGAAGCGCATTGATGATGCCGCTGCTACGACAGCGACACTTGTCATTCGCCAAGCCGAGGCCGAAATACGTATCTCTCAGCTGGAGGATGACATCGCGCCGATAAAAGAGCGATTGCACGCGTTGGAGCAAGCGAACAAGGGGCTGAAAGAAAAAGTATCTGAACTGGAATGCCGGCAAAGACGGAAGAACATCAGGCTGTTGAATCTGAAGGAGTCTACTGAAGGGAGTGACCCGCTTGCATTTTTCGAGGAGTTTATTCCCAAGCTCCTACAGCTACCAGTCCAGACTATATCCATTGACCGTGCCCATCGGGGCTTTGGAGTACCTGGAAAGGATCGCCCGCGTGCTGTGGTCATCAAATTCCAACATTCCAGAGACGTCTTGAAGATAATGGCAGCGGTGAAACGCCTTCGGAATCTACAGCACGAGGATCGGCCACTACGCATTGTGCCAGATGTACCCCCTGATATTCGGGCTGCGAGACGCGCGTTTAACACGGTCTGTGCTGAGCTTATAAGGATGAACATACGCTTCAGGATGGCTTATCCAGCTACTCTATTCTTCAAGGTAAACAATGTGCAGAAGTCATTTAAGGACTCTAATGAGGCCGAAGCTTTCCTTTCTACCCTCACTTGACTGGTAAAGTAGTTTTCTTTATCAATGTGACTATGATATATTGCCCCCTTTATGCTCATTGATGAACATGCGCGATTGGGGGCACAGTGGGTATTATACAATACACATCACATCATAAATGGAGAGTTGGTAACTGGACATTATGACTGTTATGGATGTCCAATTTTCTTTTTTTATTTGTTTTTTGTTTTGTTTTGCTTTTTTTCTTATTCACAGGGTGACTAAAGGAATGGAAATGAAAGAATATGGACCGGGTTTTGTGTATGGAATGTATTTTTCACAACCGGAAACATAATCTTATTACAAAACAATGGGAGTGAAAGACATAAATTGTAGTACTGAATATGAGAAATTTGAACATTACCTTTGTACCTCTACCAATACAAGCTGTGATTATTACAACCCCAGAGAGTTGAAACATATTAATGACTTTTCCTTTTCTCTAATGCATCTAAATATTAGAAGTCTTAAAAAGCATTATGATGACCTTGTTGCACTTCTTGCTAGTACAGGGAAAAGCTTTGATATCATAGGTTGTAGTGAAACTTGGATGAGTGAGCAAACCTTTTTAGATATCTATAAAATAGATGGATACTCACTATATTATATTAATAGGCAGGGTAAAATTGGAGGAGGGGTGTGCTTGTATGTGAATTCTCATTATTCAGTGAAGGAACGTCATGATTTGACAGTGGCTGATGGTCACAGTGATTCATTATTCCTAGAAGTCAAAATGGAGAGTGGTGCATGTATCATCATTGGAGTAGTATATAGACCACCAAATTCTGACTATGATACATTTAGATACCATTTTGATAATCTCCTTTTCTGTATAAATCAGACGAATAAAAACAGTATTATCATGGGTGACTTTAATATCGACATTTCAAATGATGATAATAGAGGAATTGATTTTTTAAATACCCTTTACTCCTCATCATTTTATCCGACTATAGATAAACACACACGGGTAACAGAGAACAGTAGGTCTAAAATAGATAATATTATAACAAATTTACAAAATATGGGTTGTAAATCGGGAGTAATACTTTCTGATATCTCGGATCATTACCCTGTTGTGTTCTTTACAAATTGGATAAAAGGAGTATCAGATCCATGTACCAAACGGAAGGTAAAGGTTATTAATAACAAATCACTTGCAAATCTAATTCAACACCTCCAAAATAAAAGATGGGATGAAATATACAATGCCATAGATCCCAATTTGGCTTTTAATTTATTAATTGATGTAATAACCGATGCTATCCGCGTGACTATTCCAGAAAGGGTGATTAAACATAAAAAGGACACTCATCCATGGATCACCAAAGGAATTTTAAAGTCTATTCAGAAGAAGGATAGACTCTATAAACAATACAGGAAGAATCCGAACAGCAATAATAGAATATTATATACACAGTATAAGAATAAACTAACAAGTTTAATACGAAACAGTAAGGCGAGATATTTTGCTGATCGTTTGAAAACTGCCTCGGGGGATCAAAATAAATCTTGGAAGGTGTTGAATGAGATACTTGGCCGCAGTAATAAATCCTCAGTAATCCCTGACAGTGATGTGCCAACCCAATTAAATAATGATACATTACCAGACTTGTTTAATAGACATTTTTCCTCTGTTGGAAAGAATCTGTCTCAACAATGTGGTCCTACAGGGGATGTCAATTATAAAACATTCTTGAGGAATAATTATCCCAGTTCTTGCTACTTTAGACCCACCTGTAAATTGGAAGTTACAAACATTATTAATAAAATTAAAAGCTCGTATACAGCTGGTGTTGATGGAATCTGTAGTAAGATCCTTAAAGCCATAGTAAATGAAATAGCTGAGCCATTGGCTCACATAATTAATTTATCATTGCAGTATGGCATAGTTCCTAAACAAGCTAAGGTGGCAAAGATAATACCAGTGTATAAATCTGGGGACAAAAATGATATTCTAAACTATAGACCAATATCCATCCTGCCAACATTGTCTAAAGTATTAGAAAGGGTGGTTTATACACGACTTGTAGACTACTTAAATAAACAAAATATATTAGAATCTTCACAATATGGCTTTAGGAAAAATAAAAGTACAAGTATGGCCATTTTAGATCTCGTAGAGAAAATAAATGATGCTTTTGAGAGAAAAGAAGCCGGTATTGGGGTTTTTCTCGACCTCTCAAAAGCATTTGACACGATTGATTTTCAAATTTTACTTGGTAAACTATCGCATTATGGTGTCAGGGGTGTGGCTCTCCAGTGGTTCAGGGACTATGTTTATGGAAGACGGCAATATGTTAGTCTAAATGATGTTGACTCTGGACTGGAAAATATAGTATTTGGGGTTCCTCAGGGATCTATACTGGGGCCTCTATTGTTCCTTGTTTACATTAATGATTTTGTATATTGTTCTAGTGACGTTCATAAAATACTCTTTGCTGATGATACAAATCTGTTTGTGTCCCACAAACACTTAAATCATCTTGAAAAACTCCTAAATGACAGATTAACAGAAATAGATATCTGGTTTAAATGTAACAAACTATCGCTGAACACTAGTAAAACTTTTTATATTGTTTTTCGATCTGGTATCCAGATGTATAACGATTGTGACATTAATTTAATTATAGATGGTAGAGCTATTCAAAGAGTGGACGCAATCAAATTTCTTGGATTACATATAGATCAATTCATAAACTTCAAGGAACATATTAATGAATTGGTTAAAAAACTATCTAAAATTGTCGGTTTGTTCTTCAAAATAAGACATATGCTCCCATTGGATGTACTCTTGTCTTTATATAGGACTTTGTTTGAGCCTCACTTGATTTATTGTAATATTATTTGGAATAATACTTGCCCTACTTATACTGTGAAACTCCTCATACTACAAAAGAAAGCCATTAGAGCTATTACATGGTCTACATACAACTCACATACGAACGCTCTCTTCCATAGATATGGCCTACTAAAGCTTCCTGAACGTAACTATTATCATAATGCATGCATAATGTACAATGTTGTCAACAGGTTAAATACTGGATTATGTGAGCTCATCCCATTATATACATCTTCACACAAACATAACACTAGACATAAGCTGCTCTTGAAAGGGAAATGCAGGAACCTAACAAGGGCTAGGTTTAGTGTATGTTACAGGGGCCCACAATTATGGAATGAGCTCGACCCTAATTTAAAACAATCTGCCTCTTTAGCAATATTCAAAAAGAAATTAAAGCAACAATTACTGGAGAGGTATAATTGAGGGTATTGAGGGAACCCCTCTCCTTTGGTATGAGGATAAATCTAATTTGAAGAACAAAGGTACAATGACTGTCTGTTTTTATCTCTTGAAAGTAACTGTATTCCAAATACTCATAATTTAAAGTTTATTTGCTAATGGCATCTAAGTCGGTCCGCTCTGGTCACCAATGTTAGGTGGGTGGGGAGGTGTTGGTGGTGGGATGGACCCCTATTTATAAGCTATTGCTTCTTGGGGATCCATTTTCACAATAGCATATATTTGTTTTCCTAATCAGTTGTTGGGAAAGTTACATTGAACTATGGCGTGCTATAGTAGTAGTTGCAATTGTAATGTGTGATGTACTGCATAATTTATACTGCTTCTGTCTATACTATTCATGCCCCAACAACTGCTTTTGTTGAAGTAAAATGTACTGAATTATTGTGAAATAAATAAGTTGAATAAGTTGAATAAGTTGAGAGTGTTGACTTTGATTAGATATTAATTACTGTCTCATGGAAGACATATGAGATGCCTGTTGTTTGTATCAAGAGGGAGACTTTGCTTCAGAAGTGCAGGGATAAAAAAAATAAACAAACAAACGAAAACCACTCCGCCACATTTGTTTGATATTTCAAAGGTGGTTTGTTTTTTATTCATCTTGCGTCCTCTCCAAGAACCGCATCAAATCAAAACAAATTATTAATGTACAATCTACAAATTTCATCTCGGATCTTAAAAAAAAGCATCTTAGTGTGATAAATTATGTATATATGCATCGCAATTGTGTATTTTGTATTTGGCTTTTCAGATTTGAAGAGTTGCGGCAGCCAAAAGAAGTCAGTTCCTGCCTTTGATGAGGCGAGCAGCACAGTTTAACCTCTAACCTGGAAGTAGACTTTATCAAATCCACAGAGGGTATGCAAAGACTCTGAGACACAGATCAGTTTCCAGTGGAGCTCGTCATGTTCACATCCTGTTTCCTCTAATCTCCAATATATATATATATATATATGAAAAACAGTAACAGGGGCAAAAGTTGATAAGGGACCTGTTAAAGATCTGATCTGTCATTTTTCTATGTTCTTGTCATATAAATACCTATATTAATGTTAAACACTGTTTAAAATATGTTTTATGTTGAAAGAGAAATAAAATATAAATACAATATGCAACATCACAATGAGCAAATGACAGCTCTCTCACATTTGCTATTAGCATAGTCTAAGTGCTCCAACCATTGATACGTTGATGGTCTTGGAAAACGTCTCAGGTTACGTATGTAACCCTGGTTCCCTGAGAGGGAACGAGAGCTGCGTTGTCAAACGCGATGGGAACGCTCTGCGTGATTGCGTCGTGAAGCGTCTGTACAATCAGTCCAATGAGAGAGTAGGACGTCAGGTGACGTCATCGACCAGGAAACTATAAAGCACCCTTAAGATCAGACCGCGACAGCTTCTGTGAAAGGCCTGAAGCAAGTCGATCAGGGCATGCAGGAAGTATGGCAGGCGAACGCAGCTCTCGTTCCCTCTCAGGGAACCAGGGTTACATACGTAACCTGAGACGTTCCCTTTCAAGGGAACTTCGAGCTGCGTTGTCAAACGCGATGGGAACCCCATACCCACTACGCCATGCTGAGAAATGCCCGTTCTGTGTGAAGTCCTTGCGCACACTAAGAAGCAAGCAACCTAGCCCCAGGAGTGGAGAGGCCAAGGTCATAAAATCTGAGAAATGTATGCAGAGAGGACATCCTGCCGCATTACAAAAATCGAGAAGGGAAACACTCGGAATAAAGGCCGTAGAGGCCGCCATACTTCTAGTAGAATGGGCCCGAACAGCCATAGGTGAAAGCTGTTCAGCCGCTTCATAAGCTAATGATATAGCCTCGACTATCCATTTGCTCATAACCTGTTTAGATGCAGGGGACTCTTTCTTGAGTGACCCAAAGCAGACAAATAATTGTTCAAAGTTACGCCACAGGGCAGCTCTGTGAACGTAGGCATCTAATGCCCGAACTGGACATAACAGGTTCAGTCGTTCCTGATCTGGGGTATTAAAAGGTGGAGGATAAAAGGCCTGCAGCACTATAAGGCCCCCAAAAATTAACTGGGACCTAAGGAGTATAACCCGGTCTAGGGTATAGAAATGCTTTCACCATACCCGGTGCAGATTCCAGGCATAAAGGAGCAACCGACAGGGCATGCAAATCTCCTAATCTCCGGTAAATGAAACCGCAAAGAGAAATGTTCTCAAAGTGAGGAATTTTTCTGAAACCTCTTCAATGGGCTCAAAGGGAGCCAAAGCCAGACCCTCAAGTACAATGGCCAAATCCCAAGCCGGTGCTCTAAGTGCAGTGCAGGTTTCAACCTCATGTACCACCGAGAAAAACTAGTAATTAGAGGATCTCTCCCGATAGAAGTGTGGTAGGCCGATATAGCCGCCACGTAAACCTTTAAGGTAGAAGGAGATAATCCAGCAGAGAAACGGTCTTGCAAGAAATCAAGAACTGTACCAACAGGGCAGTTAACAGGATCTTGGTGATGTTCGCCACACCAGATGGAGAATAATTTCCATTTCAATGCATATAGTTTCTCTCGTGGAAGGAGCTCTGGATTGGAGAATGGTCTCAACGACCTCAGTCGAGAGACGGGATTCTTGAGCCGGGCTCCCTCAGAGGCCAAGCCACAGTATCCAAACTCCAAATGAGGGTGAACTTCCAGGAGCAAAGATATCGGGAAATGCGTACCGGTGTAGTGTTAACCACACCTAATACATCACATCCATTCAAGCAGAGCTGGATGTGTGAGGGAGAACCAAATAGAGCAATGCGTTGTACCAACGATGTGAAATGTCGACTGACTTTAGTTCTCCCTAAGAAACTCCACCACCTCGGGGGTGAGTCTCCATTCCCTGGGCCTCAGCCCCTGCCTCAACAGGATATCTGCTCCGATATACGAGACCATCAGTGTTTTATCCGAAAGGACAAACACATAGTGACCTCTAGGGTCTGGCAGGAAGTATTGAGATTTTCGGGAATACCGCCATCACTTTTAGCCAATTATGTGCTAAAAGGTAGATGGTCCTGCCAAGTACCATCCGCCGAGCAACCACTCATGATCACCCCCATCTTGTCAGGGAAGCATCCGTCGATAGCATTATGCGTCGACAAGAAGCCCCAAAAACTGGGCTTGGGCGAGGGACCAAGGCTCTTCGACATGACGAAGCACGAAGGCAAAGCCGCGTGACCTTGATCATGCGAAACGTTTTTCTCCTCGGAGAAAACCCCTTGGTCCTGAGCCATCACTGCATGGGTCTCATGTACAAAAGGCCAAAAGTAACTACGTTGGACACAGCTGCCATGAGAGACACCAGTCTAAAAAATGCTTGACAGTGAGTAACTGGCCTAGATATACCCCCACAACTTGTGAGGGAAGCATCTGTCGATAACATTATGCGTCGACAAGAAGCCCCCAACAATGGGCCTGGGCGAGGAACCAAGGTTCTTCCTCAAGACCGAAGCACGAAGGCAAAGCCGCTTGACCTTGATCATGCAAAAAACGTTTTTCTCCTCAGAGAAAACCCCTTGGTCCTGAGCCATCACTGCATGAGTCTCATCTACAGAAGGCCAAAAGTAATTACGTTGGACGCAGCTGCCATGATATATACCCCATTTACTGCTGTAAAAGGCTACACCTAGAAAAGTGGTCCTCAGAGCACACTCTTCTTGGCGTTGAGCAACAACCCCCAACATCTTAAAATGAGACAGAACGACATCTCAATGCCGAACTGCCACATGCTCAGATTGAGCTAGGATCAATAAATCATTGATAGTATAATACGCAAATGCCCTGGAGTCCAGAGGAGCCAGAGCTGCATCCACGCATATTGAAAACAAAGGTGTGGGGTTTAAACCATGGCTGAAAAGGAGAACCCGATATTGGTATGCTTCGCCCCCGAAAGCAAACCTCAGGAACCTCCTGTGATGAGGATGGAAAGATAAGTAATATCCCTTATGTTTATTGAGAGAAACCAGTCCTCGGACTGAATCTGTGACACAATCATATTTAAGCATATTGAACTTAAGATTCTGAATCCTGCTGTTTAATTGACACAGGTCCAGAGTAGGACGCAACACCTCATCCTCTTTCAGAAACAATGAAGTAATGGCTGTCTGCTGGGAGGAGGAATCCCTTCTACAGCTCCTTTTACAGAAGTGTCAATACTTCCTGCTCCATAACCAAAGCCTGCTCGGGTCCACCACTACGAGGAGGACGCCTAGAAATCTGGGCGGACAAGAACCGAACTGAATTCTGAAACCCTTTTCTATAGTGTGCAGGACCCACTGAGAAATGTGTGGCAGTTTTCACGCTGCCAGAAATTCTACTAGGGGAACCAGTCTCTCAAG
Source organism: Pimephales promelas (assembly GCF_988280905.1). Lineage (NCBI taxonomy): Eukaryota > Metazoa > Chordata > Actinopteri > Cypriniformes > Leuciscidae > Pimephales > Pimephales promelas. The sequence goes on along the minus strand of NC_142772.1, from coordinate 36,523,050 downwards.
ACTGGCCTCTGGATTTGCTTGAACAATCATTTCGGTGCCCTGAAGCGGCGAACCGACAGGAAGCAACCGAACTGACCGCTCTACGACCCTCCTCTGAGGATCGTATGGGGACGCTGACACCTCGGTGTCCTGAACGGCGAACCGGCAGGAAACAACCGAACTGAACGAGTCGCTCCTCACACACATTCCATACCCACCAGGGCTGCCTAATAAAAATGTATTCATTATTTATGATGGCTAGTGGGTAACGTCGGGGTTAAAAACGATGACACCGACTCGGGAGAGAGAAAGCTTGCAAGCGTCTCTTTACCCGAGGCACTGAAATACCCAAACATTGCTATAATATGGGGATTAAACACATAAAATATAACCCCGACGAGGAGGCTGAGAAACAGAGTTTTCTAGTTTTTAAAATAAATTTAATCTAAAAACTCTTATTTATTTTTCAATCTCATAATGTTCAGCTAGCCAGTAAAATTTTAACTGGCAAAAGCATAAATAAAACCTCCTTTTAAAAGCTCCTCTTTATTCAGCAGATATGAGCTGACTTATTTATTCATTCATTTAAAAGTCAAACATCTGCCTTTCTCTTAACATTTTTATTTGTTTGTACTGTTTCTTTTTAAAACAAAACACTAACGATACCAATTCCTCGGAACTGGAAATCGCAGTCCAGATCTGGCATGTGAAAGCTGAGATAGAGCTGAGCTCGTCCCAACCCCCGCTGTCAGATCCGTTTGCGAACCCCGAAATGCGAGTCGTCTCTGTGCCTCGGCAACAGAGAGACCCCCGCGGGGAACGCGAACCGAAATGTCCTCCTCGGAGAACGCCCGGCGGGAGCGGAGCGTCCTCGCGGACAGCTTCTCGCAATGCCCACAATCAGCTCCCTCGAGAACTGACTGCTGGCATGCTCCACTCCCAAACAAATAGCTGATGTGTGTCCCCACCCGTGATGTAACGAGGGCAGGGAACCACACAACGTCTATAATCTTGCTTGATATTTCTTTTCTTGGCTTTGACGAACAACAATAAATAGACAAGGACAGAGTACAGAGATCGCTTTCTGAAGGCTACAGAAGCTGTCGCGGTCTGATCTCAAGGGTGCTTTATAGTTTCCTGGTCGATGACGTCACCTGACGTCCTACTCTCTCATTGGACTGATTGTACAGACGCTTCACGACGCAATCACGCAGAGCGTTCCCATCGCGTTTGACAACGCAGCTCGAAGTTCCCTTGAAAGGGAACCTATTTCCAGGGAATTTTAAAATACTCATTTCCAGGATATTATGGAAATAAATAAAATAAAACCTTTAAAAATTAAATATTTATTCTACTGAAATTATGGAATATTTTTGCTCAGCTTTGCTCCTCTCTAAAATATGATTACACTCTTAGTTGCATACACCTTACAGATCTGCCAAAAAATAAGAGGTATCATAAATTGCATACTGCTTTTTATGTTATACTGCCCTGAATAAGCTTTTACATAACATAAAGCCCACAAGACAAAATAATAATTCTGAACTGGGGCTTTTTGTGTAAATTTGTGTAATTCATTTGGTCTTGGAGTCATCCGTTATGTGAAATAACATGATTATTTTAAAACATCAGTACTAAATAAAAACAAATGCAATTTTTATGATCCCTTTTTTAATGTAGATTATACAAGGGTAAACTTATGACCTCAACAATACACATATTTAATGTTACCACTGACTTCCACCACTGGTGGAATGATTTAGTTTATTTTTCTTGAGAAATATTTTTAATGCATTTTAATAAAATCTTATACATTTTTATTATGAAGAATCAATCAAAAACCTATGAATCAACGTCTAACCAACCATGCAGTCTTAGAACTGGGCCTGTCCTTGAGTGCAATATATAATTCAGTATTTATAATAATAATCTAAACATCCTTAAAACAAGATGTATTTATTTATTTATTGCAAGATAATAAGATCATGTATCTTAAAGTTTATTTTTCTTAGCCCACTGGCAACATTTTTTTGTAAATTTTTTCCCCTATGATTACCGCATAAGGTAACAAGACTTGGTTCTCTGAAAATATATTTTATTTATTCATTTATTAAAGGTTTCATTTTTTATCTTACACACTTTTGATTCTAAAATGTTTAAGGATGTTTCGATAATTTTACTGGAACACAAGAAATGAAGACAAGATTGCATCCATAAAATGTTCTTTATTTTTTTTTTTATCCCACAAAGAAATGTCTACAAAAGCCATAAAATATAGAATTTAACAAAAATCACTTAAGTCCTTCGCTTAGTATATACAACATGGAGGAGACACTTTAAGGTCTTGATTAATCAGTACTTTTGCATGTCCATTCCACAATGCTTGCACCTCAAGCTCAACAACCCCCAATCCCCCCACCCCGCCCCTCACTCATATTCATTCATACATATTCATCCACTCACACACACACACAAAGTGCTATTCACCCTTAACTTATATAATGTTTTACAATCCAACTCACATTTATATATACACACATATGCACACACTCACACCGTTGGCAAGTTAACAGAACCCCCCACCCTCCCATGCTACATGTGCTTTACTTGTATTGTGGACATGTGCTAAAGTTCTGTCAATCAGAGCCCGTTCTCCATGAACAACAAACAGTTGGTTGTCTGAATATTCACACTTGCATCTGAATTCCACTTTGATTGCTTCTCAAGTAAACAACTTGTACAGTAAAGCATCTATCCCGTATGCCATTCAGCTTCACTTCACACTAGCTATGGCACTTGAAAACAAAAAGGTTTCGTTTACATATTTAGTACATAAAAAGATTTTGCACGCTAAGTACAGTCTTAAGAGTTTTGGTAACAGATGCTACCTTTGTTTGTTGTTTGTTTAGTTTTGTTTTCATCCAGGGAGACATTCTGATTCATTAATTTAAAAAAAAAAAGAAAGAAAACAAATTAAATGAAAGAAAGAAAAAAATAGAAATGTGTAGTAGCCTATGCATCAGAACTTCAGTAGAACGTGTACTGTAGCCATCTGTGGCAGCACGTGAGTTTTTGACTCAAAAACACAGAGACATCTGTTATTTCTTTCATGTTATGTGTAGGACTAGTTTATGCCTAGCTGGTATATTCATTCGTAACTAGTCTTCAGCAAGGACCAAAAACATTTAATTTACGCATGCGCAGACGCGAGTGCTGTGCTTGGTCAACGCACTGACAGCTTTTACATTGATCTGACGGCTGTAACAAGTCTCAAGGGGGAGATAGTTACATTCAGATAAGTTCAGTTGCCACAAACAAACGGTATTTTAACTAACTGTAGCTCAGCAGCGCCGACAGTAATTGACCTAACGTTAAAAGAGAACAGGCCGCAATACAATAATACATTTTCGCTAATTCGCGCCATAACGCCCCATGCGGTCAAGTAGAACTCGCGTCTGCGTTCACAATACTTGCCTATGTTTTGAACTTGTGCCCTTATATATTTTACTCCTACACAATAAGAAATACTTTGTGCTTATGTCAGTGTGTGTGAGAACAGAATTAAGAGGGTGTGGTGTTTTCAGTCAACACCCAGACACATTCAGAATGAAAACGAGCTCGAAACCAACGCCGCCCCCACCCCGACCCTCGTTGCCCACCCACTTTCAGCAACACATAAGAAAACACAAATGCCCAAAGGTTTCATTATTATGAACCAGCATGCAAGAATAACTGAACAACAATAGGCTAATAATATTATAATAAAATAAAAATAATCTTAGAATGCAAAGATGACTGTAGTAAATGCTTCCAGTTATTGCTACAGTACCTAACAGTGTCGATACAAATTCCTCTCGCCCTCATTTCACAGTCTAATACAAAAAGCCTTCATCATATGTTTGAAATGATTTCTGACTGAATCCTTTTTTTTTTTTTTGTAATGAGCATAGAAATAGATAGAGAGCAGCTTATTCATGCTCTGTATAAATAATCTAACTTACATAAAATCCATTTAATTTCAGGAGATGCTTAATAATTACATTACATTTTAATTTGGAGCTCAGGACTGGCACCATTGCTGGTACACTGCTGCACATTGATATTTACAGAGAGAGAGAGAGAGCCGTTTGCTGGGACGTGCAACAAGCAATGCAGTGTGGCAATTGGGCCTGTTTCACCCCTCAATCATGGGTACACGCTTTACACACACACCAAAGCCTTGTCTGGGTAGGTTTTGTATGTGAAGAAACCGCTGTGATTGTATTTAATTCCATAAAAATGTCCATATTTCTTTTAAAATAGTACTCTCTTTCTATTGAAAACTTTAAAAGAGAAGTCCCTGAGATGGGTGCCAAGAAAAAATGCACCCGAAAATGATTGTCTTGAACAGGACACTAACATTGAAGGAATCGGAAACATTCCCTTGAAGTTGGGCTGAGAGCGTTAGTATGAACAGGTAGTATGATTGCTTCTCAGCAGACAACATTTGTGCATGTATTTAATACCATGTATCTGTAGTTATTAATCCTTCATACAGTTAAGTGCTTTCAAGTGCATTTCACAATATAAATGCATCAAGTTGTACAAAAAATTCACTGATCGGTGTAACCGAATGTCTTAGCTTGTGTATTTGTTGTTTTTTTCTTTTTTGTTGAAACTGACATATGGCTTTACATCCTGTACATGCCAAGAGAAGGGAAAAAGCACCCTTAGTCTCTCCACCTGGTGGTTAGAGATGGTACTTTATGAGATTTATGTTTGGACCAAAAGGGTCCAAACCCAAATTGCCCTTTCAGAATTCCTCCAATTGAACTACCAATCTCCCTTCTGTCGCTGCATTTGTTTTTCTATACTGCAATATGAGTACTCAAAGATGATTGTCATTATTACCACTCGCACTAGCTTTTAACAGTGGATTACAGCAGTTTAAGGATGCTCAGTGTATTGAAATATCCCTGTGCTAAAGAATGACTGTTAATGCTGCTATTTAAATCTGCTTTCCTAAAATGGATTCTTAACCCGTTAAATTAAATTCCTTTTTTTATTCATGATTAAGCAATTTTCTCCCCCCAAAATAAATAAAATAAATACATAAATAAATAAAAACATGAAAATTTCCTTTTTTTATGTGTGTAGAAATTCGATTTGATTATGATAAAATAGGATTAGTTCCAAATTATGATTAAAAATTCCAATGGAATTCCTGAAATAATGTCTTTGAATTAGACAATGCTCCAACAGATTGCTTAAATCCCATTTGTTATCTTTGATTTTTTTTTAAATTAATGAATATGTAAATAAATTGATGTTCAAAATAAGGATGAGTACTTTACAATTAGCATATGGTTAAGAATGCCACAGACCTGTGCACTTAATGATGGATTAGAAATTATTGCTCAAATCAGAGAATCTACTATAAAGGCAGCAGGGAAACACATCATATCAGTGGCAGTAAATGTTAGGGCTTATTTTGTACTAGCTATTTATGCCTTCACAGACAGAGGGCTGCAGCTTCACATACACTAGTGCTGTTTTATTTTTTGGCAGTAAGAACAGCATTGCAAACGGGTTTATAGATTCGAAGTAGTTCTGAGGGCTTCCCATAATGTCACATTTGACTGGATTGTTTTTCAGCAGTTTCAGAAACTGTTATTGCAGCTATGACTGACAAGATGGTAATCAGCCATACAATTTTTGTAAAATATATATATCTCTATATTTTCGTATGGAAAATAATCAAAATCAATTATTTTTCCACTTCAAAAATCCTCAGTGGTAGGATTAATGTGGTGCTGTTTATACATATCTACATTGCCCAGACAAGGCTTTTAAACGTGACCAAACAAAGTTAATCCCCCGTTAACCTTATACCAGTTTCAATTTCACATACAGTATTATGTACAGGTAAAACTACAAAACAAATACGAAAAATTACATTGACAAGGTACGGGCCTTTCAGGCCACCGTTGTTTTTAAATTATGACTAAAATATGAACAGAACAAAATTTAATACTGAAATACCGCTTCGTACTAAAGAAATGACTACATTATCATTTTTGAATGCGCTCCCCACCTTCTCATTTCAATATAACAATAATATTTTATATAAAAAAGAGAGAAATCAAATTAAACAAATGAACTTACCCAATTTAAAGACAGCTTAAATTGTCCTAAAGTCTGTACATTTCTTGTCAAACTGAAGGCGCCTTTTGCTGCTGCCGCGTATATACATTCTTATGACTGTACCGGTGAAATTGAGTTGGTTTTTGAAGTGCAGAACATTCCTAGAGTTTGTTGTTGTTGTTGTTGTGGCTCCAAAATCTGCGGATGCTGTTCATCTTCTGCAACACCTTCCAGGGACAGCCTGTCGATTGTTAAATGAAAGACGTAGAAGTGTGTGGGTAAACGTGTCTGGTCATTTGGGCATGACGCCAGTGGCGTCAGGATTGAAGAGCTCCTTATAGAGAGGAGGAAAGAGCATGTTAACGGTCTCTGGGTGGAGCTGCTGGAAGGCCTGGAGCTCCTCCGTGTGGAGAGTGCATAGAGCCGACAGCGTAGGGATCCGGCTAATCAGCTGCGAAAACAAAGACGGGTACAGTGGAATAAAGGTCACATGCCTAACGTGATAAAACTATTTAAGTTGTGTTCGATTCCTGTCTGAACTGTGTACCTTGGCCAGGGCATCCTCGTCCAGATGATTCTTTTGCATGATGTGCTGCAGGGCAAAGTAGATTTTCTCTTGTAGCTTCTGCACTTTCCTGGGCTCCATTAACCAAGGCCGGTCTAGAAACGCAAGATAATTATATAGAAATATCTGCTAGGGTAAGTACTAAATGTTGATTTGACCTCATTAATACTCAATGAACACATCTTTATGTTCACACTAAGATACTTGTCAGTTTTGTAGTCAGGTCTGACCTGTAGAAATGAGCACCGCAGCAGAAAAAAGAGCGATCTCCTCCTCCGTTAACTGCAGTGAACACAAACTCTTGGCAAAGTCAAACACCGCACTGACCAGGTCGTCACAACCTGCAGAAGGTAAGTGTGTTAGAATCCATGCTTAAATTATCACAAACAATTGATGATGTTAAACTATGTTTATAGCGTTTTGAGCATGGGGAATAGTTGTACCTAGAGCTTTAAATATCTGCATGCCTCCATATTTCCCCTCAAACAGAACCATGTTGTTGAGAGGGTTGAATGCCCGGCACATTCTGACCAGCACTACCTCCAGACAACCTGAGTTTGAGAGAAAAGTGTTTTTTTGAATCACAAAATTTGGATTTACAGTGCTACAATCTTAATCAGTGTGTAATAGAGTATATATCATGGTCTTTTCTTTACCTGATTTCAGCAGCAATATCTGGTCGTTCTGGCAAAGCTCCATGAAGCCAGTGATGCGCTTAGCGAACTCGACCACATACTGAATGGCATGAGTTATCTGCATAGCACACTGCTGCCACAACACGTCCCGTGTCTGAAACACACACACATAGGGCTCATAGGTGAGCTTGTAACCTGTTTTTGTTCTGGAGAAATTATTACATGAAACTTTTTTTCTCTGTTAATAATTGCTAATTTTAAAGTAGACTCTTCGTTTGATAAAAAAAAATACAGTGAAAAAAGTAATATTTTAAAAATATTATTGCAATTTCAAACATCTCTTTTTTATTTTAATATACTTTAAATGTAATTTATTCCTGTGATGGCAAAGCCATCATTTCTCCACTCTTCCGGTTGGTGAGGTGAAAAAAAAAAAAAATTAATGTCGAATTTTCTGCACTCTTCTGTATAAAAGCTAAATTAAACAAGTAGAGTACACTTTTGCTCTTTAATTTAGTTTTAAAAAGTAATGATGGAAATTTTCAGCGCTCATCATGAAAAATCACAACAAAAAAGGCAGAATCTGTAGTTTCCCATTTATGAAACATCCTTACAGAGCACACGGAATACTGAAATTGTGATATCAGCAAATTGCTTTTGTGAGCTCTGCAATTCTCTCCCTGTATAGCGAATCTTCATAGGCACTATTTCAAAGGGCTTCTCGGTAATTACCCATAATCCATTTGACACAGGGAAATGAAGAGGGCTTGTAGTGCGTCTGGCACCCTCCCCTATTGTGCTTTGAGTGTTCGTTAGCTAAATCCGTTAGCTCTCTTGCTTTCTCTTTTTCTCCATATCAGTGCAAAAGCTGGATAGGATCAGCTCCAGGGGGCTGAGATACTCTAATGAACTCTGATCTCAAGCGTGCAATCTGACTATGAAGAGGGAACGAAGTATGAGCAAAGAGGACCGAAAGGGTGAGAGATGAGAGAGTCAGCACCAGGTGTAAAAGCATGTAAATGCATGTACGACCGAGAACCAGGCGTCGTGAGGGGACCTGAGGCATTTGCTCATTGAGAGAGTGACCTCGCACCTTGCTTTGGTACATCTTGACCTCTTCATAGGAGTGCGTCTGCCAGGCCAGCTGCTGAAGCTCTTCTGCTGTGTACTGACACGTCTCCAGGTGGGACTTTATGATGTTCTGTGCAATTCGGTCTGGTAAAGAGAAAAGACTGCCGTTGAGTTTTATTAAATACAGTGCAATGGAAGGGAAATCGAATATTAGATCACGATTTCATGCAACCAAGGTAAATGTGTTTGCTAGAAATACTCATACATCCATGAACCATGCAACTCGAGGGCCAAATTTCCAACCGGCTTTACTATTAGTCCTACCTAATTCCCCCATGGACACTCCAGGTGCTAGCTGGCTATCTTGATAGGAGCCGTAGGTGAAAAGGTTGGGAACAGGAGTGAGATCATATATGGGTTCCTGCTTGATCTGCTTCATTCCAGTTATGTCCAGTCCAGACTGATCCGGGCTGGCCTGTGTGGAGTCCATGCCGTAGTAACCTCCGGGAGCGCCGTTCGTCTGACCCTTGGGCATGTCTATAATGTGACCATTGGCGTATGTCCCTCCAATTTCATGGTTGAGGGTGCTGAGGCCGTTGGTGAGACTGGAGGAGTAAACACGAGCGAGGGCCTCCGCTTCGCCCGTCTGCTGCTGCCGCTGCTCCTGCAGCCTCTGCTGGTGTTTTTGAACCTCTGCGTACAAGGAGTCTCTCTGTTTCTTGGACATGCGGCCAAACTTAACAGCTGATGGGGGAAGGCGAAAGAAAACAAAATCAGATTAGTGCAGGTTTTAAAGCTATCAATAAGATCAACCCAGCTTGTCGACAATCAGATTATTACAGTATTATTATGTTTTCTTTTAGAATGTTACAAGGTTCCCATGCATTTTGAAAAAAGTATGGAATTTCCAGGATGGAGAAGAAGCAGAGTATGGATATAATTGTTTCCAGACTATTGCTCCTATTCGATTTAAAAAAAGAAAGAATTTCTATAAAAAAAGTGTTTTCATGTATAAGTTCAGAGATCATGCAAAACTGCTTTCTTTACCATAAGCAAGTCTCTTCTGAACTGAATTCTTTTGAATCTACAGAGAGGTTTGTAAAATTAGAGTCTGGAAAAGTAGGGAATTTTGAAATGTAAAATGTGTAGGAACCCTGATGTGAAATCTCTCACCATCACGGGACATGCCCAAAGCCAGGCACTTTTGGAGCCGACAGTGCTGGCAGCGGTTGCGGTTTGTTCGGTCAATTAGGCAGTTGCGCTGACGGGGACAGGAGTAGGAGGCGTTGTTCTGTTGACTGCGCCTAAAGAAACCCTACAGAGGGCACAACAACAACAATAGTAGATTTAGAATGTTACATGCAGAAACACTCATATCTAATACACTGTCGAAAACAAAAAAAAGAGTGGCAGAAATGATTACACTGGAAAATGTATATATTTTTTGTTTATTGACACTGTTAGTGAACTTGAATCAATTCAACACTGAACTGACTTATTGCAGTGCAGGACCATTTGGAAAAGTCCATGGATGACTAACAAACGTACAGAAGAAAAGACATCTTTCACTGACCTTACAGCCTTCACATGTGATGACTCCATAGTGGATGCCTGATGACTTGTCTCCACAGATTTTGCATGGTATGACTTCAATTTGGGCTAAAAAATGAACAAAACAAATACAGTTACATTACTATATGCCTTTGTTCCTGTGACTTGTCCTCCTCTCTTGACCACCATGATTCTTAGAGTGATCACTGGATGTGCCTTTTACATTTTTGTCAAGACCCATTGACATTTTGTAATCTGTGGTTCTTGGAAGACATGAGAGGCCATTCAAAGTCTAGTATTCTCTCAGGTTTTCTCTCAAGTTTGAGAATGGATTCTCAGTTTGTGCTTTTTTCACCTCTTAAATTGATCAATTTTAAGCATACTGTAGTGTTTGAGAGATTGTCTTTATGAAAAGTCTTGCACTTGTACAAGGAAAGGACAGTACACACTGAATTACATAATCAGAACATGGCAAGTTGTTTAATGAGGAACCAAATACAAATACATGGCCGCGAGGCTCAGCTTCAACCTTTCCATCGCTTGCATGTGTGACTAGGAAATGAAAAAGAAAAGATAAAACGAGACAGAAAACCTTCAAGAGAGAGAAAGAGCATGGAAGAGGAACACAGAGAGAGGAACCCATCTCCCTGCTGAGGCGGCACACTCACAATAAAGAGATTAGCCACCCAATCTAATCCTAAATTATTTCTACACATGCTTGTTCCCCTGGTCTCAACTGGCTTATCTGATGCAGCAATTCTCAATTAATCTTTCTTTCACTCAAAAGCAAATTCACATCTGCCTATAATGACAAAAAAAAAAAGTACTGTACAAAAAAGAATGAATGTCATATTTCTCATCCACTCTTATAGGTTACTTTATTCTTGTACATTTGCATTTATATATATACACACATATCTATATATATATATATTCCCCCTTTATGAACTCCCGATTAGTATATGCACCTATCTAAATTAAACATTACATTGTTATGAAACAATACATTGCAAAAGCAGTCTCAGATGCAATTCTGTTATGATTTAGAAGTAGAGACCTCTACAATGCGAGTTCAAAACTCATCAAAAACGATCACACTATTAATTATGTCAATAATAAGTAGTTTGAGCTGAGATTTAATAACTGCAGTATTAGTTACACACATTTTTACTTAAGATTAAATCAGTTGCAAAACTAGGATGCATCTGAGCTATGATTCTAGATCAAAATTGTAACATTTCTTCCTCACTTGCGAGTTGTTTAGTTCCGTCTCTACATCACAGTTTACAGGAAACTGAATTAATAAGACAATGCGTAAAACAAAATGAAACAATAAGATATTGTTTTTGGACATCAAAAAGTTACTAAATACACAAAACACAAAGGCTATTTTTGTTCCCTGCCAAAATCATTTTTATGAGTAGCAAGATGCTTTAAATAGAAGTGCTAAATTAAATGTTACTGTACTTGCTTAATCTGTGAAGTGAACGTATTAAACTGCAAAACAAACTAAGACCGTTTTAAACCTGAAATGTTGTCTTACCTACAACATCTGTCTTCATTTTTAGACAGAAGCACTGTTGACGCAAACACACCTGACTTGAGACCGCAGTATGAAGCTCAGAGGTTTGGAAGTGTGAGTGCATATCTAGTTATGTGTGTGTGTGTGTGTGTGTGCGCGCTGCTAATCTGACTGTGAGAATATAACTCAGACTGACTAGTCTATGTATTACATGTTGGCCAGTTTGTATCTTGTATTCATACTGTGAATAATATACACGTTTCATGATTGAATAAGTACTTTTGTGCACAATATACTTGAAAAAAATAAAATGTTATGTTTGTTGTAAAGGTACAATGAGCAATGTAATGGGATTAACACACACATACACGTTAAATAGTCTGGACTGTAGTAGCTCTTCATGTCTCAGTCAAGCCCACTAATTTTAAGCCATAGTGTCTGTAGGTTTGGTAGTTATGGGGGTGGGTGTTTGCCCCCAATGACCCTTAGCTACAGGAAGCACACACAAGGTCGTTTCCATGGCAATGTCACCTTGAGTTTACCTCTCTGTATGATAATTGGAGCAGTATTGACAACTGTACTAAGAGTAACAAAATACTAAGAGGAACATTTTAGTGTTCTACTGGGATAGGTTAAAGCAAAACATTAAAACAAATGTTAAAAACTTGTAAATGTTTTTAATACATTGTGATGTCTTATTTTGGGGCAGATTGATTTATGTAATTTATTTATATGAAACATCTTATCTGTAATATTTATATCAAATATTTTTATTTTACAGTACAATAGCAATATTACGAAAGTAATCTATTTTTATCAAACATTTCATTTTGATGAATTATGCAGCCATAGACCTAAGGTAAAAAAAAAAGATTCAAATTATTGTAATTTAAATTTTTTATGGCAAATATTTTTTGGGAAAATTGTTTTACCTTTTACTATTTTTACTCACCGATAAATAGATGTCCTTTACCTGCTTTGCATCAAAACTGAAACGATTCTGCTTAATAGTAACTTATAAATGCTCCTGAGTGTTTTTAATTTTACTCCATTACAGAATGAGTTATGTACACTTTAAGGGCTCTTCAGATAGATCAGTTACTCTGTTATCACTGCATTTCATCTCGAGGCGCTAATACTATCATCTGCAGGGACTGTGGTTCACATTAAAACATGTGAAAATAGTTTTTCAAAAAGAAAAAGTAGCACACCCTGTCCTTGCTTTTAAGGTCATTACAACACAGTATGATGTTTTATGGCCTGGTACTTGAAATCTTCAGGCTTTGTGTGTGGTAACGAGGACTGTGAGTTCTGTGTGATTGGCCCCAGACTCAGAACATTGGACCGGTTCCTCTCATGACCCACTTTGACCAGTGCCAGAGCCAAACTGGGTCAAACAAGCACAGAGACTTGAACCTGTTGTGAATGCAATCAGACAAAAAGCGGTGTTATGAAATTGTTGTTTAACTTTAAATTGCACACGATCAAGTTATTTATAGCCCGTTTAAAAGCAGGGCGCTGGATCGCTTGGCCACGGCAGTATTGACCACCGATAAAATATGCCATATAGTTATAGTTACCAAAATTAAGATCTGCGTGCTAGCTCAACGAATGATTTACAGATGAAAGTTGAGAAATATTCAGTTAATGTGTGTTCAAACGTTTTGTGTGTTGCATGTGACAGTGTTTTGGTCTGAATGAATATATTGGATGAGTCTGTGTGAGAATGGCCACAGGGCCTGTGTGTGTAGACCTGTCATATGAAATAAGGAGACGTCCGTGTCTGTGTCACTGTTGCCAGGACGACCACAGCCTCCCTGGGTTTATGGGTAGGAGGCCTGTATAGTCTGCCTGTCAGAGCAATCATCCACACCACCATGACATTCCAACAGGACATGATGTCATCGCCATTCCTACCAATACAGCAATGCTGCACATTTGTCATTGTGGTACCTATACAGATTTTACTTTCTTAAAGGATTAAAAACCTTAAAGGACGAGATGAAATATGTAAATAGAAAAACCTAGAGGGATGTTAGCGCCGGATTTGACTACCTCTTTAAATGTTAACATCTCAGTGTTGCTAAAAGCATTACAGATTTGCACATTCGTTTTCTATTTATCTACACCAAGATGCGTGCATTTTGCATCTGTCAAAATGCATCATTGCTGAATCAAGGAATCAGAATTAGTGTACACACGATATACATATTCATAAACAACGCTATTATTTAGAGAAAAAGAAAAACTAAGCTTGTGGCTGTTCTTGTAGGCTGCCAGGCTCCTTGCACCTGTCCGCAGTTTCGCATAAGGGTTAGGCCTATCAGAGGGTTACGTAAGAGAGGGAGTGCAGCGCTGGCGATTCCATGGTTAAGAGGAGCTCAGCCCTGCAGGCTTAGCCGAGGACAGACAGGAGCTGGCGAATGCCGCTCAAATGCTAGTCTCATAGTCAGCGACAGCAGCTTAGCACACTCAAGTTACTGAGTTGGAACTAAAAGATTCATAAGGAGAAAGTGTTTTGTGTGTATATTGGATCAATAATGTTGCTATATACTGTACATCTGAAAAATTAATGTTCTGTCATTATTTACTTACCCTCATATATATATATATATATATATATATATATATATATATATATACTGTATATATATAGAGAGAGAGATATGAAAGCAAATAGACAGTGGGGCTGTAACATAAACAAGCTCATATGACTCACGTGCTATATTCCAAGTCTTTTGAAGCCATCCAATAATAATTGTGGGATTAAAATGTTTAAGCAAAATTAGTCTTTATTCAATCTTCTGTTCTTATAATTCTTTTTATGGCTTCAAATGGCTTGAGATGTAATATATAAATCATTTAAAGAACTTTTATGATACAGTGGTGTTTTTTTTTTACCACAACATTATTCACAACCTGATTCACTCATTACACTCTTAAAAAAGGTTCTTTATTGGGATTGATTTGTTCCATAAAGAACCATCCTTTGGTTACACTTAAGATTATAATTCAATTCTCACTATTAACTAACTATTAACTATGACTTTTGCCACATGAACTCCCTAATTACTGCTTATTAATAGTTAGTCAGGTAGTTGTTAAGTTTGGGTATTGGGCAGGTTAAGGAATGTAGAATATGGTCATGCAGAATAAAGCATTAATGTGCTTAATAAGTACTAATAAACAGGCAATATCCTATTAATATGCATGCTAATAAGCAACTAATAGGGAGAACACTTAAACTAAAGTGTTACAGAACCTTTAATGTCCATGGAACCTTTCAATTAATTTAAAATGTAAATAAAATGTTCTTCACAATAACGGGAAGGTTCTTTTGGCAACCAAAAATGGTACTTCTAATGGCATCACTAAAAAAAAAAATATATATATATATATATATATATATATATATATATTGTATATGGAGACGAGTGGCCAAGATGTTAATATTTTACTATATGTTTAACAGAAGCAAGTAAGTCATATAGCTTTGTAACAACAGTAGGGTATTTTCGTAATTCTAAGCGAATTATTATTTTAATTTAACACACACACGCGCACACACACGTGGATTGTATAATTGATTCCTAATGATATGAAGCTCTTTTCTGTCCCAAGAGTTGTTCCCTCTCTCTCTAAATAGTTCTTTAATTAGCTTCATTAAAGTGGATATGAGTACCCCTGCAACTTAATTTATCATCACACATGCACACCCGGACACGCTGGAGAACACTGGTAAATATTTGCTGTCGATACCAGCTGTCTGGGTGACAGATGTGTACCAAGACAGCCAACAATGCAATCATTTTGTAATTCATAATTTAAATGATAATACCATCACTTGTGCCGTCTTGAAAATGATAAAGTGATGGTAACTTAATTGTACCAACAGCTTCCTTCTGATTTCTGCCTGTGTGTGCGTGTTATACTATTTTTGTGTGTTAGTTTGACGAGATGATGATCTTATTTATCAGTTGCCTCAAACGATATCCGCAAACCTTGTTTGCAGCATTCCTTCAGGTGACTATGCTGATAATGTCACCGTCTTTTAATTTTTGCCTAGAGATGGGAGACCATTTGAAGTCTTTGTAGTAAATCTTGCCTGTATGTATATGATAAGATGTTGTTTTGTCATTTGGCATCTGGCCCAATGATATTCCAAAGCCTTTTTGGGATATGCTAAACAGTGATACTAATACATTGTGTAGGTGGGAGATTATCTTCAGCTCTCACACTTGTGAGCATGTCAACAATCCACATCTCTTTAATACAGACGTGGACGCAATTTAAAAAAAATTAGAGGACGCAGTCCTACTCAGAATTCCTGAGATTGTCCATTGCAGACAGAAATGTGCATGTGTTTTTGAAGGTCTAGGGGTGAGCTGGGGTGAGAGGGTTGCTGTAACGGCAGCTTGTCACCATTAGGTGGCACATTGTCCAGATTGACAGAGGCCTAGGGGGAAGTGGTTGCAGAGGGGCAGCCTGCGACAGCATGTGGTGTTCATCCATGTTTTACATCATTTCCTTCAGGGAAGGACTCTGAGATGAAGGCCCTGGGCACTTAGATACTAAACAGCTTTCAGTGTCAGCAACATTAGCATTCTGATTCTAACATTGATCCCACTGTGTATTGCTAAGAAAATAATTAGGACAATTCCACAGGGAAATAGAAGAGATATTCCACCCAGTGCTTTAAAATATTCAGATATATGTATCTGACCTCCTGCAATATCATTACTTAAATATCACTTATAAAGTCTTCAAGTTTGCAAGAGATCAGCTTCTGTACATGCAGCCTAACAGCCCGAACTTCCCAATCCATCCGCACGAAACCCCTACAGCATAACTAATCTTCCAGGCAGTCTATTGGCTCATTGATATAATCCTTGACATGAAATCCTTAGCATTTGGGTTCTTGTGATTCATGTAAATGAGCTAATAATTAGCGGATATTGTTGTGCAAGCCAGGATTGTTTAATATTCCATCAGAATGCATTTGTTCTGCAAAAGATATAAAAACTGGTCTGTTATTCTTCTACTTTTTCAGTCCCAGCACATCTGTTTAACATTTAGACATTTATTCAAATGAATGTATTCGAATGAATGCTAACATATACTAATGAAGTTAAATTTTGCGGTACTTTTCAGACCATTTTGGTGAAGCCATCAGTGCCACTGATCCTTTTAGTCTGCTGTGTAAATCTTCGTATGATAGTACAGGCTAACTTTATCTCTGACCTCTCAGCTTCAGATGGCCATCCGACACCTTCATTTATGTTATGTCGAACAAAGACGGTTTCATTATGGGTAATAATACCCGTACCCCCATTCATTATTATAGTTAATCGAAACTAAAACCATGAAAAAGTCTTAGCAGGATCCCAGGGCATGCTTCCTCATGATATTTATTTGTTTGTTTACTTATTTATTTTTGCAAAATAGTCTTTTGTACCAGTCTTTTGTAAACAATTAGAACACTTGTTTAGGATATACAATGTATTTTGTGTTATTTAAGCACCTGGAACAGTATCAGTTTGACATAAATTTCTAACATAAATTTAACCATGGGAAGTCAAGCTAACTTTACTTAACGTTTTCTTATATTGAAATTGTTTATGTGACGTTGTCTCCTCTTTTCATCAGTTTTTTTTTTTTTTTAGTTTATGTAACTGTTTCAGATTACATTTGACTTTCTCCATAGAATTTTAAAGTTGTAAATTCTCAATAGAATTCAATTGGGTCACAATAGGAGAAGCTCGCACAAATCTTATCACACTTTTGGAGCAAGCTCTTGAACGTACGCACACGATACAGTGATTCACACACCACTCATCTAAATAAACCGGGCTTCAGTCATATTGTGCTTGGTCCGTTCAGCTCAGATGAGAACTTAACTCTTATACAAGCTCTGAAAAACCTAGGGGGATGTTAGCGCCAGATTTAACTACCTCTTTAAATGTTAACATCATAGTGTTGCCAAAACCATTACAGATTTGCAAATTCGTTTTCTATTTATCTACACCAAGACGCGTGAATTTTGCATCTGTCAAAATGCATCATTGCTGAACCAAGGGATCAGAATTAGTGTACACACGATATACATATATTCATAAACAACGCTATAATTTAGAGAAAAAGAAAAACTAAGCTTTGGTTGTTCTTATTGGCTGTTAGGCTCCTTGCACCCCAAAACACTACAAAATAACAACAACTTTAACATTAAAATTGAAAACAAATAAAAAATATGAATAAAAACTATAATATTTTCTCAATTATACTAAAATTACAGTGACCCCACTACATTGGCTGTCTTTGCATCTTCATACACGTGTGAATGAAAGAGAAAGACAGTTAGAAAGTGCTCTCTACTGTTTGTGCAACATTCACAAATCATCTCGCTCCGCCACAATGTGTGACAGTTTGCTGGGATTATTTCTCTGATAAGTATTTGTTGCAGAGGCTGCAGGCATTTCCCCATTGGCTTGTCATCAGCTGTGCTAGACTCAGGCATCTTTGATCTGAGATGTGATTGGCCGCCCCAATGAGGCTGCAGAAGGGGACACGCTGGCATGCATCCAACATTTTAACCACGTAAAAAAACATATATCTGAACCTATAGAACTCTATACTACATACTATGCGTGTTTAACCAGTCAATGTGCAACAATACTGAATTTCATTATTGCAGTTAGTTACAGAAAGTAATTTTAATTTACAATAGAAGAAAAGGTTCTATATAGAACCTTAAAAGGTTCTAAAGCGCTACGTATTTGGAACCCCTCAAATGCAATGCATGTGAATGATCACAAAATTCAAGATATGGGGGTTAAAAAATGTAATTAATCAATATCACACGAAGAGTGACATTTCAGGTTTTATCCTCCAAAAAATCAGCATGTGACACTAAGTTACTAAAACAGTTTAATAAAAAATAACTTAATTACAACTACAAAATGTTGCAGAATAGTGTAATAAATGAATAAATAATAGCCTATAAGAACACTATGCTTCATATATAGAACCCCAATGAACCCTTTTTTCTAAGAGTTTCTATATAAATATATGTATATATATATATATACATAATTGTAAATTAAAATGTAATTACTGAATGTAATATTTAATTCTCTCTTTCTTACACATTGTGTGTAAAGGTTATTTTGTTGTTACCCTATTCACCTGTTGTGTCTAAGAGATGGGGACTCGAGTCTCTCTTAAAGTCCCACAAACAGCTGACTTCAGACTTGACTTGCGACTCGACCCAAAAGACTTCAGACTAGAGCTTCAAAACTTGCCAACAACCTGTTTTCATGCAATTATTGCTTTTTAAATCTAAATCTATTTTCTTTAATTGGTGCGTAATACGTTGGGGAAGCGTATGATGATCTGCATGTCACGCCACGCAAAACGACACCGATGGCGACACCAAGTCCTCTCGGAGTTGTGCCTTTTGTCATTAGTTTTGTTTTTAATAACTTTACAGTGGCGGTAAGCGAACAGTTACATGCAAGGTGTGTGGCACCAAGATAAATGATGCCAGATCCACAACATTGTACTTTATCAGGCACCTCAAAACGCACCCAGATAGGTCAGTCACTTGCTAATGTGAAAGAGACGTTAAATTAAGCACATAAAGTCACAGGTACAGAAATAAGTGTTGTGTTGTATCCATATGATGTGACAGACTTGGGTTAATTTTCACCAGGTCCGAGGGCTAGAGGGATGTGTTTAGTAGCAGAAGATTAGACTATACAATGCCGCAACACACTCACGGCAGTTCGTGAAATAGTCACGAAATTTAAATCTATTGATTCATGTACACGGACACGATTTTCTCTTTTCTTTTCATGTCTCTCAGCAGGGGGACAGATAAGATGGCAAGATAGAATTGAGACTTGACTTGGACTCGTGGAAAAAGACGTGAGACTTGACTTGAACTTTCCCCTCAAACACTTGAGACTTGACTTGGGCTTCCAAAAAATGTCTCCCTAAAAGATGTAAAGCACATACAAATACAGTAAGATACAGCAGTCAAGAAGGAACACCTACTGACTCGGTGTGAACAGCTGTATCTATCTCAGAAAATTTCACATAACTGAATTGCTGGAAGAAAAAAGTAACAGAATTAAGAAACTGCATGGAAGTCAGGTCTGATCATTTGAGTGTAAACGTTTACTAGCCACAAAAGGACTGGTGCTCCAAAAGTCGGACCTTTATGACCTGCCTGGCCTCCACCAACACAAACTCATTGACCTCTTCAACCTTTGAACTTTCCTTTGTGTGTGTGTGTGTAAACTGTTAAAGTGGGTTAGTAAGTCACTCAGCCTAAGGGTAGCATATCTGGGTGTTTGGACAGTGTCCTCTCTCACTCTTCAGAGTTACATAATCCTACATGATTGGTAAATGGAATGGATGCACTGTAGTGCGGAAGAGATTACTTTAGATAAGGAGCTATTTAATTGAATAAAATCAGAAACAATACACTGTAAAATATGTTTTGTTGGATAACTTGCTTGCATAAATGCGTAACAGGTGTTATATTAAAAAAAATATATTCATTAAAAAATGTTTTAATATGATCAGTCTTGAAAATAGAAAAAGGAATATTCCCTCTCAAATTAGAATATCAAGATTTAATAAAACTGATGGTAATTCTTGATTGCCTCCCGTACGTAGCTGACATGCCTATATCTGTACATATATATTTATTGGTTTATGGCATTTGTGTAACACATTGCATGCTATGGAAAAGGCTGGTGCTGTCAGCAGCTAAATATAGATTTATAGTTATAAATTGCCCTGATAATCATCAAAATGCCTGTTCTCTAAATGTCGGTATCTCGTAGTGGTGTGTGTGCGTGTGTGTTCTGCACGCCTCTTTACGGCTTCCCTCTCAGGACGGGATGGTAATAGCTTGCCTTAGGCCACAATTTAATTCCATGTAACAAGGTCCTTCCCCAAAGTGGCCCCAGGAGCCCGTCTCTGTAAGAAGCAAATTGATCACAATCTAAGGACCTCTCTTCACCTGAGAGCGCAGTCTCTCTCTCTCTTTCTCTCTGTCTCGTTCATCTCCGTATCCTTATCTGTCTAAAGCTTTCTCTAAGATCACTCTTGCTCTTCATCTAAATCTCTTTAAGGGCCTCTGTTTCAAAAGCTCGTACAAACAGTTCTTCTGTTACACACCTTTTGTTTGACGTTTCCTCTTTTACACTCAACGCCTTTCCTAACGTAATTTTCCTACAGGCTTCTTAAGACGGATATAATCACATTAGCATGCAAAATCTGGTTCAAACAGTTCACTGTGTGTAAGTGTGTGCATGCAGTCAGGAGTCTATAAGCACACAGGAAGGCTGAAGCTGCAATGAGATTTCTATGTATATACAGGGAGGTTTCAAAGTTTAAGAGACCCCACTGAAAATGAAAAATGGAAATACTTTTTTTTTTTTAATGAGTCGGAAATATGTAAGAATCTGCATTAACTGGTTGTTAATTAAAAAAGATCATTTTTGGCATTGAGTGCTGCAACCGGTGTTACAGTAAAAATACGTGGAAATTCGAAGTGTCACACATTATGCTGATAATATGATTTATAATGATATATAAGCATTTGCAGTGGCCTCTTCTTTTCTATAGACCTCTCCATGGACATGTCTATGACCAAACAAGTCTGTGCAAACTAATTTTCTGATTCAACTGAAAGTGAAAGAAACGGAAACTAACCGTGAGCATTGGGCACATAAACCTATAAACTTTAGGAGAGAGAGAGAGAGAGAGAGAGCTTCAATCTAGATCCGATTTTTGTGTTACATAACTGTGTTTTAATTCTTTCTAAAGCAAAAGACACATTTTCTGCTCCCTCCCCAATATCCTAATCAGAATGCAACATCACTGTTATGTAGAGGAACGGTCCCATTGGTGTCAGGTCCCCTTCTGCACCATATCAAAAGCCCCAGGTGTCACTATCCAAAGCACACATTACTGAATGAGTGAACGCCTAGTGAAGGGGCGAGACCAGTCGGAGAGAACTAATAAAACCGAAACGCAGCAAAGCAGAGAAAACATGCTGAAGTACTGCAGGGAGGGCAAAAATGAAAACATTAAATGGACGTTTTAAACCTTACAATTCAGTCTGCTTCTCTCTCATGCAAACTCAACAATCTCAAACAAGGGCTCTGCCAACATATGACACACTCTGGTCGATACCAAGATGTGTTCACAAAAACACTACAGGGGACGAAAGCAGACATGGTCACACTCGGAAATAGATGTCAAGACACTATCTGGTTGATGTTATGTAGTCACCTAAAGTAAAGTTCACCTCTGATCTCAGTATGGAGAATACAATTACGTTGCATCCAGACATTTTTTTTTAATTTAAAGTGTAAACGCATATAAAAATGAGAGTAAAACAGATCGAAAAAAAAAAAGAACACGTACTGAATGGATTAGTTTTGTGCTGGCTGTGCAACTCACTTTTGGGGATTACATATCTTGGTTTTCTTTGTGTAATCTTTCTCAGGTTACGTAAGAGCAAGCCATTAGTCAACCAAGCTACTGTAAACAATTGACCAGATTATATGAGTGTCTACTGTATATAAACCTGGGCATTAAACTGAAACATCAGGCAGACCCTCTCTTGCAGTTTCACAGTCACATATATTTTAAGATTTGATTTATATTTTTAAATTTGACTGAACACATTGGATGCAGCGGTAACAGCTGGTTATTGATAGTTTTACTTAGTTAATGTTGGCCTACTGCCTGGTTAGAGATTTGGGAACAGTTTGGAATGCGTAATCCATGTCTGTGATGCTGTTGTGTATGTTGTCAGTCAAATAAACAATGCTGTGCTTATTGATCTGCCTCCAAATATATGAAATATGACATGGAAAAAACACATTTAAAAGGAACAAAAAAACAACACATTGGTAAGCTGTATATATATATATATACACATACACCGGTCATGGGAAAAAAGATCTGTCTGTTAGATCCTGCACTTTACATAGCTATTATATCTATACACACAATGTATGTTATTTACAGTAGGAATAAAGCTTATGGTTGAGTGGGCCTTGCATATTGATCCTACTCTTTCGCAAGCTGAGCCACGCAACGTCAAGCAGGTCGATGGAGAGATGGCCTCTCACTCTGGAAGCCAATGTGATGCTAAAAGCTATTGGCATTAGCAGTTCATGCGTAACTGTCTCTCTTTTGTGTCTGCGGCTCATAGTTTCAGGGGTGCAGCAAGCACTGAAATGAGCATGGACAAAGCAACAAGGCAACGCAGCTCAGAGGCATTTGTGAAAATCATGGATATGAAGAAAACAGTGGCTAGATATGTTGGGTCAAAACATGGGTCAAAAAATGTAAACTTGTGTGTGTGTGTGTGCAAGCGTAGTTTTAATGTGATCTGCGTGTGACAGAGTTGTGGGAAAACTAACACCAGCCCTGAAGCAGCTCTGCACAATGTAATGGAGAAGAGGAGGTTTGGAGCGGATGTAGAGCTAGAGTTACTAGATTGGGTACCACAGTCCATCAGATATTGAAAGACACTGCAAGTTCATCTTTGATCAATGAAGGAAACTGATAAATGTTTTGACCAAAAGGGCACATCTCTGTGTACACAAATGACACCTCCACAAACACAAAAACAACAAACAAGTGCACTAATGATGTTTTACCATAAAGACAGTTTTAGTACGTCATTATTTTTTATCTCTTATAAAAACAATTTTGTACAATTACTGTAATATTGACAAAAATCATCTGTAAATATAAAACTAAATAGATGTTTTAAGGTTTATTTAATATAAATAAAATCATAGCTGTTCCCAAACACTTAAAACTTTTACCCAAAAAAGGAAAATTCCATCATAGCATATACCACATGACTTTATTTATTCAATGTAAAAAATGACAGTCTCAGTCCCCATTACTTTGATTATATGGAGAAATTAAGCAACAAAAAAGAGAGGAAAGAATGGTGATTAAAACTTTTAAATGGTGATTAAAAGATATTTATATGTCTATGTGTAGATATATATATACATATATATATATGTGTAGCACCAAAAAAGAAAGAAAGAAAGAAAGAAAGTTGTTTAGGTTTTGAACAACATTTTTTTATTTACTCTCTCTCTCTCTTTTTTTTTTTTTTTTGATGAACTGGCCCTTTAAGCAAAAAAGCTTGCTGCCTAACAGTTGTGACGTCCATAATCAACAGACAGATACGTTTATTATAAGCAAACATACGGATTCAATGTGTGGTAATCAACACCCATCATTAACTAGAAATAATTAATAACTGTGTAACTTTTTTTTTACATATGTAGTGACAGTTTTATTTTTCTCATTATATCGACTAAAATGTTTCTCTGTCGGGCGATTGAACCACACAAAATGTAAGGCAGAAAAACAAACGGTAATAAAAAAATTGATTAATCCCATCACTCCATTAGCTACTAATTAAAACAAAAAGCAATTAAGCTATTTCCGTCCTCCTAACAAATGAAATTGAAAGACAAGTAGACCGTAATAGTCTAAAACCCATAGCTGGTTCGTAGTTTATTTCTGAACACAATGGAAAAAAACAATAATTGTATATTTTTTAAAGTTAAAGTTTGTAAAGAAGATTTCGTGTGTAAGAAGATTACCTCACAGAGAAGTAGTTGTTTAATTGTTATTTTTAAATCGTGAAGCCCGCGCAATGACTGATGTCAATGTCGGAGAGTCAGGCTCCGTGAGAGGCCCCAGATACTGATGTGATTCTTTCTGACATGGTCCTTTGGGGCTCAGAAAGAGAGAAGAGAGGTGCTCTGGGGGCGTGTAGGCTATAGGTTGTGAACTTGTGACACAGTCACACAGAGATGGGGGGGGGAAAAGAGTTTTGGTGTTTCCCAGGGCACGCGCACTCAACTTCTTCCCTCTTTGCAAACGAAAAACACGCAGCATAACTTACAGATTTCAGCTAAAGATGCGGCCTATTGGAGAGAATCCAGGATATGTTGATTCGTGTAGGCTAATGTCATGTGCGTCGTGTGCTGTAGGCCTATTTGTTTTTGTTTTACGAAACCAAAATCGAATAAAGAAAATAACAGCACAAGAACTAAATGTGTTTGAATCAATCAGTTGCCTATGAGCAACATCTTTTAATCTGTATTTTAATTAGGTTCCTAGTTCAACATTTGCATTTCTTTTTGTAATCATCTGAATAGGCCTATATTTTTCAGTTCAACCTGCTACGAACTGTAAATATTCTATATTTTTAAATGTTTAGAAAAGGTTTACAACTATTTCAAAATATAATTCATAATCTAAAAAAGGAATTTAAACGCCTACACAAATGTCAGAGCATAGGTAGCACTTTAAAGCATCCTACGACAAATAATGTTCTGACTTTGAATTAAAATTACAAGACACGTCCATATGTTCTTTTTGTACTTTAGTATTGAAGCATATCTGCCGGTTTTCTTTACAAAAGGTCAATAAACACTTTTGCGTTCATCTATTCAGGTGTAACTGCAACACGTCCGACAAGAGCGCGTGGGCTGGGCAAAGCGCGCGCTGCTCCACGCGTGTTTGAACTGCTCGCGCGGACATTGCTACTGCACTTCGACGCTTTCAGCGCGCAGCGGCGCCTGACTGACGGAAATGGGTCAGTAGATCGCACGACACTAACTCCACTTTACCCACACAGTGATGGTCTGACCGTCTGCCTCAACTCTTATAAAAAAATACCACGAATAAGTTTTGATAGGCAACAACTATTTCCCAAATGTGATAACCTGAAACAGTCTAAAAAAGCAGCAATTTCTCATATAAATTAAACACAAAGCCCAAGAATCAGAGTAAGATACACAATTGTAGGCTACATTTTCAGAGCGAAGTCTTTATAGGATCATAAATAGCCTAAATGTCCACTCTTTAGGAAAGTTGGCGTGAAGTTGTCTCAGATGAACTGTCTGAGGAAGTCGCGTGCACTCGATAAACACGAGAGTGGGAGTGATGTGCGGTTCATTTCTCTTCGGATGTCTTACGAGCGCCTGAATGACCAAAAACACGTTTTTGTTTTGTTTTTTAAATTCATGAGCACATTAATCTGGCAGAGTTCTGTATCATATATCGCATCTGAATCACTTCACTTCAGTATGACTTAATGAAACAGACAGAACCTGGATGGATGGACTATGGTCTCTGGGATGAGACTAAAAAGACACCCTTATACTTCATTATTCAAATGAGCTGTCATAAACAGTTGTATTCCTACCTCGCATAGTGGTGGCGACTCGATCCCGAACGTTTCAGTCATGAAGAAACAAACATAAACCAGAGTAAAAAAACAAAATCCTCGGTGGTGAAGTTTGGTCTCGTCAAAGTGGGAGACTACTGTGCAAAACCATTCCAGAAGTGAGTGAAGCGGTGGTCGGACTCTTCAGTTGTGCGGTAAGGCCAGCATGCGGGTTTTCACATGACATCTGCGGGCGCATATACCCAACGGAGGTTTTCACTGCCTCCGTGAGCGCAGGGGAGAGCGCACAGCAGGCTGAAGGCAGCTCGGATTGGGCTGACACTTTTCGCTCCGCCCACTTTCTAGCGTCTTCAGAGGCATGGAGCAGATATGGACACTGTGCGGTCTGCGCGTACGCGAGCACGGCGCGGGGCTTTGAGTTCATGCACAGACTTCTTTTTACAGCAGCGCTTTGAAGTCAACAGAAAAAAAATGTAAAAAACTTATTCCGCATATCATGTTATTATCCTTTTTTATTTGACCTTTTCACGGATTGCATTTACTGTTACTTGTAGGCCTAGTCTGAATGTGTGTAGTGCATTGGGCATAACGGAGTAAAATTATGCCCATGCATTTTTAGTATCTTTATGTATTTACGTTTCAGACAAACTTTATGGCAGTTGTACGTAGTTATTGTGAAATCTAAATGTGATCATTTAGAAATGTTGCCTGCTAGAGAGGGCAAACCACCTTAAAATACATAATATCCCCCTCCTACGCACAAAAAGGGCTACTTTGCATATCCTGTCATTTAAAAAAAAGAAGACTAAAATGAAGGGACTAATGTCTTTTCAAAATCTGGTGTCTTAATGATGGACATTTGGCCCTCAAATTTAGTGTTTAATCGAAACAAACGCCATGCAACCAGATTATATAGCTATATACATATTATTATAATTGCATAATATGGCTTTATATTTCTATCAATCAGGCTGATGTACAAATAACTAAATGTTAAATGACTTTTTCACTGAGTTTAATCTACAAGCCATCAGTTTAAACAGCACATAGGAGAGTGTGAAATTGCCCACTGCATGCCTGTGTGTTTATGGGGGAGGTGGAGACAGAGACTGAGCTATACAGACCCATCCAGGGAAAGGCAGAGACTAACTGCCCAGAGCACATCACCACTGACCTACATTTCCTTCCCCCCTTTTTTATTTTCCATTTCCCCTATATGAACAAACTCATAATTGTGATGTAATGACAAAAAGCAAGCATGACAATAAAACTAGACCAGTCCATTGGAGATTGTAAAGCACTGTCCTGGAGTGACAGCACTGTTGTTGAACAAAAAGCAGTTCCTGGCTATTCAGGAAAGGGCCGAATGTTGCAACAAGAAATACATGTAACCTGTACTGTGGAATT
This sequence comes from Pimephales promelas, assembly GCF_988280905.1. Lineage (NCBI taxonomy): Eukaryota > Metazoa > Chordata > Actinopteri > Cypriniformes > Leuciscidae > Pimephales > Pimephales promelas. The sequence goes on along the minus strand of NC_142772.1, from coordinate 36,495,943 downwards.
GAGTGCGAGTCTTTTGTGAAATCATCATTTTATCATAAACAGAATTAAAAATCATTTGACACTCACCTTGAACTGTATTATATTTTTACAGAGCTGCATATTTACAGGAATAAAAGAATGATCCAAAGACGGATGCAGTCATATGGTGTCTAAAAACCAATCAAAGTAAAGGTAAACATTTTCGGCACCACAAAGGCTTGAGAAAGAGTAGCACTACGTATTCATGCTTGTTGTGAAAAGCTTGTGTATTCTCTTCTTTTTATTCCATTAAATTTGTCTACTTTTATAGACATACTGCTGTCAAACGGAATAGCTCAAGAACGTCTAAATTGTGATGTTATTTCACATAAGTGCGTAGTTCTCCTCTAACTGGACTGTTGGTCAGGCCACTTCACTGTTAGTCATTATTTTTGAGAGAAGACAGAGGTCTAAAGATAGAAGCATTAAATGAGTTGATAGATATCCCTGGTTTTAAGGTTAAAGCATATTTGTGCAACTCCTTTGTCCTTGAATCGACCATCAGGAAGTTAACTTAAATATAATTGGATAACTTTCCATTGAAAATAAAAATTAGGGCACTATTTCTCAAAGGGATTCCCCTTAACTCTCAAATGACACATGCCTTTATATTGTACTCTGGGAACAAGCAGGTGTTTTTAAAAAAGAGAATGTTTTACTGGAAAATTGATTTAGTATTACATATAGGCCTGCAGAATTTTGATGCTTAAAAATATATACTGTACGTAAGGTGAATTTGTGTTTGAATCTCTTATCACTGATCAACATAGGTATGTACTGTAGATCAGAGTTCACTCAATAATGGTCTCCCCTTGCAAATCTACATGCGAAATGTCAACATGCTAAATCTCAGACAAAATCCTTGCTGTGGTAATGAGTCAAGAGAGAGAAGAGGGAGAGTGGCATTGGCTTTCAGAGAGAGAGAGAGAGAGAGAGAGAGCGAGTGAGAGAGAGACAGAGGGGAAAAATACACTTGAGAAATTTACAGAAAGATACCACAAGTGACAGAGGCAATTTTCTGGGAAAAAATTACTTCATCATAATTTCAATCCCAAAAAGAATTGGAAAGAAAGCCCTGAAGGAGCCGAGTCGTGTCACCTTGAAAAATGGCAGTGGAAAAGATCACTAACTACACACACACACACATTCTTTGATGCACATATACACACATATAAACACAATAAAACTAATAATTCAATCTATACTGTTTATTTTCCACAATTTTGTTCTTTGTACTACACTGTTTTATAAATGCTGCAATTTCCTCATAGTCAACAGAGTGAATACTGTACCTTTTTTCCATACATAATTACACTAGAAACCTTGACAGCTTACTTATCAAAAATATGAGTCAAATTTAATATAATTAGACAGTCTAAGTTTTGCACACTAATAAATGATCAGATCTAATACATGGAATCATTTCAGCTGGTTGTCAAAATGACCCAAATAAAGCCAAAGGGACTGTATTATAATTTTATTGCGAGACTAATAAAGTTGGAGCCCATCTCATCTGTATCAGCAAGTAATAAGCAGATTTCTCATCAAAGCTCTTAATAAGACCAATCGTGCAAAATATAACTGCCTTCCCATCAACATAGTACAGAAGACTGCCAATCAGTTGATTTTAATTGGATTTTTTTTTTCTTAATCCATGATTTTCTTCTAACAAAGCTATTAAGATATTGAATGTTACATTGGTTTTTTGTATGACACATTAGAATATCATCATATGGCCTGAGGCAAACTCTCAAAATAATTTATCCTGCTGATTTAGTTTTCAGAGCCTGATAAATGTTGATGTCGGTTATAGAGACTTTTGTACAAAACACCGCTTTTGAAAACACTGATCTCAAATCACCACAGACCAGTCCAGCTACTACATTCTTACAGTGATAAATGTCTGAACAGCTTCTGGTATTGAGACAGTCAGAAACTGGCTAAGACAATGATGCAGGAATGAGGAAAAGGTTCTTTAAGATTTTGCTCTGAAATATAGGCTACTCACCTAATTATACGTCTCTCCGGAATACTTGATTCCAATTGGTCAATTGTGCGTCTAGAGATCCGCTGCATGGCCACTCAGTGTATCAGACCACTTTTTCAGATAGTGGCGCAACTTTCAAGACTCTAGTATCACACTCTGGACTCTCGTCTCGTTTCATACGAATGCAACTATTGTGTCTCAGTTAACTATTGTATTGAAAATCTCTGTGGAGGACATCACTATTAATACAGTATAACGGTAATATTGTAGTGATGTTCATCTTGTTTCTTGGCCGATTGTTTTTCTGCAGATCGTTTCGTATCTTAATTGTTTTCATAGTAGAAGCTTTAAGATAATAGACTATATGGCTATGTCCATGCTTTTATTCATTTGGTGAATAGATGTGAAATATTTGGCATAATGTATAGTCAGCCACAGTCATTATCGCAAAATAAACCTCGACAAGGTGATAAGGACTCCGACACGGAGCACAATTTAGTTGTAGGTCTAAAATCCCATTCCAATTCAAATCCTCATTTGTTGCAGTTAGAGTCACCCGAAGCGACCGGATTCTGTGTCAAAGCGTGACCTCCGTGTCCTACATAAGCCAAGTTCAAACAAATCGACACTTCTCAGAACTTCTTAGTCTGCCACAGATATGCACTCTTAACGTAACATTCCTTATTCACCCACGGACATAACTCGCCGTTAATAATTCACACCTACATACTTGATTTGCGCAATCATTTTTAAGGGACCATTATCGCAAATTGGCCTCCCGAATTTATGAATCTGAAGGGACAGATCTAATGGGGAAGACCTTCACCTCTCTACACCCTAAAGAGGAAGTGTCTGATGAGGAGAAGCTAATGGCTGCAGTACAGTCACCTCAGGGGCTGAAGACTGAAGTCAGAGGGGTTGAGGTAATGGAACATACGCCTGCAGTAGCTGAATTATTCACTTGATCCACTGATGCAATATACACGAACACGCAACACACACACACACACACACACAACTGGCTGTCTGGAGTGAGACTAAGTTTCTCTCTCTTCTCTGATGAGCAACTTGCTGTCGTGTGCACATTTTCAAAGAGTCTCCCTGCGTTTTAACATCCCATTCTTCACTTAGATGTCTGCCATTTATCTCCCATTTGTTAGTTCCACAGATTGTCACCGTTCAACTCAACACGTTCCTGGCTACGTTTGGCCGATGACCAATCCAAATCTCCTGGCATGATTTTAAACAAAACGCAACACCGTTACGGATTCCAGCACTCCTTCCCTCCCTCCCTCCCTCCCGCCTTCCTTCAGTCGCTCATGAAAAACAGATTAAGTTAATGAATTGATGGGCATCTTGCCTGTGCAAGCTGAGAGTTAGGCTATGCGGACAAATAAAGTAGCATTACAATACAAGAGCACAGACAGAGACAAAAGAGAGGCTGCATAGCTTCCCTATTGTTCGGCTGGGAGAGTATAGAAAGGCTTACAGACAGCTTGCCTCACGAGCCAAACGTGAAACAAAGGGGAACTTGTTGCCAGTGTTGAGGAGAAATTACAGTAGTGTCAGGATGCTTGTAGGGCTGTGGGGGGGGGGGGGGGGGGGGGGGTGGACCAGACTCATAAACGCACAAACAGAGACATATTTACTGTAGCAAACATCCGAGTGCTGCTGACAGCTTGGACCGTTGGGGGATTATGGGGCTTCTCGAGGGAGTCTGAGTCTCAGAGAGCCAAAGGAAGAGGATGAGGGTGGCTTGCTTTTATCATTCTTGATATAGATACCATAAAAGTGAGGAATATGTTAGTGATGCAACCGTAGGAACAACTCTCACACTCTCTGAAAACTGTGACTGAAGAAACAATCCCTTTTATCATGTCACATTTTGTCATCTCCATACATCCCTCATGACATTTGCTCTCTCACCATTGGCATCATCCCTGAACCCTATCAGAAATCACGTGGGCACCAGGGGCTGGGGTCTTGCTATATCCTCTTAGTGTCTGCCCAGTCAGCAATTGCAATTTAATCTTCACTAGAACTGTATAGTGTGCAAGTGTTCACTGGGGAGTTTGAGGGGGGACTGGTGTGTGCCATGTGTGTGTTTCTAATGACAATGATGGGGGGTGATGAGACCTTCTGTTTTTAACTCCACTCCCCCCCCCCTTTGGGCCCTGGCTGGCTTAATCCTGAGTCTAGGAGAGGGATTAGAGGGCACTCGACCATTCCAACATCTCACAACAAGCGGCAATTCTTACCGCACACATCTAAGATTATGTATATAAGCAGTTTAGCGTATGATGGCTGTAGGAATATTATAATCTGCTGGGTGATAATGATCTTTTATACACAATTAGATGATGCTGAAAACACAAGCATGTAAACATGTAGACAGACACACATATGACAGATTGAATTTTTTCAAAAGTCTTTCCTTCGCACTGTTTCTGATAAACTGACTGGTTTAGAGCAATTGCAGGGTTATATTTGGACACTTAATCCAGACTTAAAATGTCTGAATGTCATTGAATTAAATGCTGAATATCAAATCAAGAGGCATCTGCAAATAAATGATGCTAGAGCTTTTCACAGAAAAAAAAAACAACAACAACATTTTTGCAATAACCAGCTGTGACTTCAGTGGATGTATGAAGTCATTTTGTGTTTACAGGTGTCCTAGCAGATTTTGAAATGTGTCCAAAAACTTTTTGGAGTCAATGTACACTATCGTATTTAAATGAATGTTTTATACAACATGGGCACATTAAATGGATCAAAAGTGACAAAATATTGTTCTTTTGAATTTTCTATTCATCATGGAATCCTGAAAGAAATGTGTAATGGTTTTCACAAAAGTATTAAGCAGTTTTCAACATAATAATAAAAAGTGTTAACTGAGCACCAAATCAGCATATTAGAATGATTTCTGAAGGATTGTGACACTAAATATTGGAATAATGGGCTGCTGAAAACAGTTTTTTTTTTCAACAATAGCAATAAATAAAAATGCAATTATAAAAATAGACAACATTTGTTCTAATATTTCACAATATGACAATATTTATGTATCTGATGAAATAAAAGCAGCCTTGGAGAGTATAAAACATTTCAAAATCTTACTGACCCAAACTTTCGAACTGTAGTGTATTAATTTATGTATTTATCTGATTCCTCTTTCCTCTCTGTAACGCTGACTGCCAGGCAGATCATTTGTCATGTCAATTTGTCTTTGTTTCATCTAAGGAAAAATTGTTAATCTTGAGGATTAAGTAGTTGCAACAACTCTAACAACTGTGTGTGAGAGGAGGGGGAGGTAGAGTGATAATAAAAGGATGGAGAAAATTCCTCAGCTTTCTTATTGGAACAAACTATACACACGTGTATAGCTGATTCACTTGAACAACAACAGCAAATTTGACATTTTTGATATTGCAAACATGACAAATGGCTTGATAACTGAAATAAACAAATTTGCAGCAAAGAGTGCAAACGCTCTCATAATCTTGCAATGTCTCATATTGTCTGTCGCTTATGTCTGATAATTTGTATTTGTGGGAGGAGGAAATGGGTCGGGAGTAGGGAGAAACACAGCTCCATATGTAGGGGATATAAGCCTTTATTTCTGTGGTATTATGTCAGCTTTAACGTATGCCTCAAAACCACACACACTTTTGTCTGATTCTGTATGCTGTCTGAGCGTGTGCTCAAAAACATATTTTTTTTACACACGCACACACTCATTCGCGCAAGCCTGCGCAGACACAGACAAATACACATTAGCACACTCCAACTGACTCATTCAGTACATAGAGAATCTGAATGCATAAAAGTGAAATTTCTTTGACAGTCTCAGTCTGGCTCCTTTATCCTCATCTGAAAAACATGGGTGAAATATGTGCTCTTTAGACTATGTTTGAACTTAATAGGTCATGTGACTTAAAGTGCATTTCCCCCCTCATCTGTTTGCTTCCTCCAAACAAGGGTGAGGCTGTTGTATTTTCTATTGTGTATTTTTTTATATTCTATATGCAATGCCTTCGGTCTGGATGCTTGATTCTTAAAAGGACAGTTCACCCCAACAACCATGAGTAAATTATGAAAAAATCCTGCCATGATTGATACAATGTGGATGGAGATTGGGGCGGTCAAGCTTCAAAAAGAACAAAAAAGCACCATAAATCCATCATACATGTTGTCTGAACTACTTGTGCAGTATATTCCATGTCATGTTTATGGGGACAGCCAAAGTCCCTATTCACTTTCATTGTATGGTAAAGAGCAGCTTCTCTGTTTTTGTATTCAGAGATGCTTCTCTTCTTTTTGTATTCTATTTATTTAAAAAAAAGAATCAAGAAAGCCATACACTACAAAACAGCCAAATTTACTTTATGAAACTAGTTCATATGGTTTGAGTTAAGGCAGGCTTACACTACAGAATGTCTCGGTTACGGATGTAACCCTCGTTCCCTGAGTAGGAAACGGAGACGTTCCGTCGGATCACGACGAATAGGGTTTCGCTTGGAAAGCAGATGGGGGGACCTCAGAGAAAACACATATGACGCGAAGGAAGCATTTGGAGAACACTGAGGTGTCCAGCCAGACGTACAGCCAGCAACTCGAGGCAATTTGACATGCCATAGGCGCTGGGGTCCTGTCCAATAGCTCGCGGAAGCACGTCCATTGAACATTGCATCCCAGCCCGTTGTAGAGGCATCTGTCAATACAACAACATGCCGGGAAGCTCGTTCCAGGGGCACTCTGGCCTGAAGAAAATTGAGGTTCGACCACAGGGTGAAGGACTGACAGCAGGTCAGAGTAACTGGTACTCGGATGGTGTCATGTTGCCATGCCCACCTCGGGACTCGGTCCCAAAGCCAAAGCTGAAGCAAAGCTGGACGAACGCTCTACGGGGGTCTGCTCTGCCAGGTGACTGGCGACAGAGGAGGATGAGAGTCCGGGAACGGCGCGCATTGTCATCCGGCTCTGGGACGGGAGGAGGAGGAGGGGTGCACGGCCCGGGGGCGGCGTACCGTGTCGTCCGAGAACTCTGTGTGCTCAGGGATGGATGAGCGGGGAGTGGAGAGCAAAAGATTGAGTGGTCCTGCTACCACCTCCTGAGAAGTAACCGTCAACATCCCTGAGCCCGGAGGAGGAGCGCCGCTTGGCCCAGCGTTTAGCGGGTCTAGAGAGGGCTGAGGCGCCTTCCTGGGGCACCCGGGTGAAGGCTGCTGCTTTGGCCGGGCGGGAGCTGCAGGAGGGCGCCCTCGGCGGCAAACAGACTGAGGCACCTGCCTGACCGACTGGGTGGAGGTCCTACCCTTGTGCATGTCTCTGGGCATCTGGGCCTGGTAGACCGGCAGATTGGCCATAGCATGCAGAGAAGCATCCGCCTGTTCTGCCGCTCTGTAAGACTTCGCCACTAACATAGATAAAAATCTACTGGCTTTGGATGGGTGCTTAGGCTCGCCACGAGAAGAAGCACTCTGAGGACACAGTTGCATCGCAAGAGAGCATTCAACCAGGGGTAGCCCAGTGTACCCACAGGCAGCTGCTCCATCGAGGGGAGGAAAGGCGAATGAAATCAGCGAGCGGCCGCGGGAAGACATGGGGGTCTTCCAGGACTTTGAGATTTCATCATGCACATCCGGGAAGAATGGTATTGGGGTTGGCCACGGGCGTACCCAAAAACCAATCATCCAGCCGCGAGCGCTCGGGACAGGGTGGAGTTGTCCACTCTAACCCGATGCCGTGGCTGCCCGGAAAGCATGGTAGTCATCTCGGGATCAGACTCAATGAACGACTGCACACCTGAAGGAGGCAGCGCTGTTGAGTCTTCACTCTTTGAATCCTGCCCACCTTGTGATGCAGCGACAGACATCGCATCATCCTATGTAGCACCAACGGAGACTCGCGGGACAACCGAAAATGGCCCCGCGGGAATCCCCTGAACACTAAAGGGCACTGTCACTGGAGGGGTAGGTGCAGGCATGGACAAATAGTCAGCGCCTTGTTCCACTCCCTCACCCTCAGGTCACCCTGGCCACCAGCCGAAGTACTATCTCTAGGCTTAGAGGAAGTTGATCGGGTTGTGGATGAGGGGACTCTCACTCTTGCGAGATCACTGAGTCTCACCCGTAATGACGCGATGGTCATGTTCCCACAGAGAGAACATGAGTCATCCACGAGCGCTGCTCTAGCGTGATCAATGTCCAAACACACTAGACAGCACTTGTGCCCATCAGAGTCAGAATTTCGCTTGTCTTGCAAAAGCTGACAGTACAGAGATGACTTGTAGAGCGAAGAATAAACTTGGCTCCAAAGCAAAAACATCTGCATTCTGCCGGCGTCCTCCTTTCATACCCACAACGTGGGGTGGAGTTGCGCCATGCAAATTCCGCAGACCCATGGCATTTCTTTGTCATTGGCTCGTTTTGTAATACTCAAAGTTGATAGACTTTCTAAGCAAAACCCCATTTGTCGTCATCCGACGGAACTCGACGAAAATATTGAAAATACCGCAGCATCTTTGACTGCTCAAGACAGGCTCAGATCTTGTCGCTGACACATTTGACGATCATCAGTGACCCAAACGAGCACCGATTTGGCCACGATCCAAGGGTTTTGTCGCAGATCTTGGATATCTGTCAGCGACAGAAAAATCCCGCCTTATCTTGTTGGGTTTTAAAGATATGTGAATTTTATTTATTTAGCCCTTTAATTGTTTTTGCTCACCGTTTCAAGTTAAAACTACCCTAAACAACCCATATCACCTCGTTATCTCTTTTTGGTTTCTCTTTTTTATTCCACATCTTTGTTATGCTTCCTCCCCAACTCACTCTGTCCTTTCTCCCTCCACACTCTCTAATGTTCCCCATCTCTCTCTCTCTCTCCCCCTCCCCTCTCTCTGTGAATGGAATGATGGCTGTAATAGTGGGATGTAGGTCATCAGGGCAGCTTGGCTGGCTCGTGTCTAGACTCAGTCTTCAGGGCATGAAGTCACAGAATTGTGCACATTGACCAGCACAGTCAAAACTCTGCTGCTAACTGTGTTCACACACACTAGCACGCAAAAGAGTAAAATATCTGATGAGCCTTCATGCAAACTGCTTGAAGTGTCTGATTTGCCAAAATGTCATTAAAATGCCATGTGATATTTACATTAGGGTGCGGTATCCTGCGGCCTTAATCATTAAAGGGATACTCCACCGTTTTTTTCATACTAAACTTTATTATTCCCTTAACTAAGACGAGTTGATACATCATACATAATTCTCTCGTCTCAGTGCGTGCACTCAATCACTCTGTCTTGCGGCTAAACTTTTGTGACCAAACACCACATTTTCCCTATTTAAATACAGTTACACAAGTAGTGTACTGAAATACAGTTTAAATACAGTAGTGACACAAAACGAAATGTTGTTCTTTTCTAAGCATGTAAAGTGGATAACTAATGTATGGCGAAATTCCATGACAAGAGTTTGGGAGCACTTCAACTCGGCACATATACTGTATATCTATGGACTTGGCGAAGTGCTCCCAAGCACTTGCTGTGGTATTCCACCATACATTTTAGTTGTCCACTTTACACACTTAGAAAAGCATTTTATTTTGTGTCACCATTCTTGGTTGAGATGTAACTGTATTTGAATAGGGGAAACGTGGAGTTGTTTGGTCGCTTCTCTGCTTGGATCCTGATGAATGAACTGGGCTAAGTTAAGTGCTAACAAAATTTCGCTGCAAGACAGAGTGATTTGAGTGCACGCACTGAGACGAGAGAGGTATGCATCAACTCGTCTTAGTTAATGGAATAACAGTTTAACATAAAAAAAAACTGTGGAGTATCCCTATAACAGCTTAGAAAACAGCCATTGAAATTTGCTATGCTGGCAAATATGCATGCCAGGTTGCTGTGCACTTTTGAACCCTCCTCTGATGTCCCAGGTGAGATGCATATGAGCATTTGCAATGTATCTCTTAAACTTACTTAACAATCACACTAACACTGACAGCGCAGCCGAAATGTATCCAAACGTCTCATCTGTATTTGATTTTATTGTGGTCAAAAAAGGTGAAATATGGGCTGGGAAAACAGAAAATATAGGCTAAGTATAACAGAGCTGCCATGAATGAGGTAAATTAGGTGGGTAAGCCCATTCTTAATAAGTATTAAAAGCTAACTGACTGTTTTGTTTAAATACATCATCACTAGCTTAGATAGCTCCATCCATTATTGTCATCATGCTCTGCCCATCAATGCTTGTCACAGCTAATATCAGTCTGTAAACTCAGTCAGTGCAGTTAGCGCATGCAACATGTATTCTCTTCACCCACAAAATAATCTGCGGACAGCGAGTGTACAATAGCGCTCATATTCACAGCTAATATTCAGTGAGTGTAGGTGAAATCTGGTGGCCCAATCTGCCTAGCAACGCAGCCTAGTTTCTTACTATAACACTAAAGTATTAATTTATGCAAAGCATAAAACTGTACATCACTTAAAGCATGTCTGTGTGGTTAGGTTTCGCATTCGTTATGGGGACCAAATGTTCTCACAAGTATAGTAAAAACCTGAAATCATCTCCAAACGTTGGGATCAGCCAAAAGTTTCCACAAGAAAAACAGCTTAGTAATCATACCAAATAAGAAAATGATCCCAAATCACAAATGTTCTTTATTGGGAAAAATATGTGATTAGTAGAAAATGTGATTGAAGGACTTTCATGTGTTATCCACCATTTCTATCTTCCTCCCAACTCTCGCTTTCTCACTTGCTCTCTCACTCCTTCTCGTCTCTCATGGGTTGAGATGGTAAAAGCTACAGTCTGGCATACTTTACGATATTTTATTCATGGCTATCAGACACTTTTTTTTACACTAATGGAAAAACCCTAAGTGACCTTTCACCCTCTTACTGCAGCATAACCAAGAAGTGACAAGGTTCAACATGTCCACATCAATTTACATCTATGGGTATATAAAATATCACCTAATGTCTCACGATTCCATGCCTTTTGTAACCTGGTGTTGACCACATTGTTGAAGGAGCGTCTGAGTTGGCACAGCGCCGAAACCTTGACTCAAATGCAAATGTTATAGAGAAACAGCTGAAGGGAAAAAAGCCCTCCATGACCTGTCAAAGCACATTAGCGCACGAGGACTGCATGCTGCATGTTTCTTTTAGACAATATTCTCCTGTAATTGTCTGTCTGTATGTTGATTATTTAATATTTCCATTCCATCTGAGTGCACACATCAGTGATGATAATTAAGCAATTTCACACGTAACTTTTTCAAATGACTTTGTGAAAAAAGCTTTGTTTTGTATTCCATATATGGTTAGTGATCGACTCAAAATTCATTATACACTCAGATTCTTTAAAAGGAAGTCTGTCTGCTTGTCTCTAACAACTCCCTGCCCTTCCCTGCTGCCACCTTCTTAGGCTCCACCTTCTCAGGGGAACCCCCGGGCGGTGCTGTCAGGTCCCATCATGCAACTCCTACGGTAACGCAGTTGCCGGGTAGCTAGCCGTTAGCGGATCCATGTGTAGGTTTAGAGCTTAGCTGTTAGCGCCAGGTTTAATTATAGATTACAATGAGCTACAAGCATCCACTCTCTTTTGCAGCAGGCATGCTTGGTCATGCATGCAAAGCCTAGAGAAAAAATGACACTGTTGTAAAATTCGTAAGGAGGAGGAAGTATAAAAACTACAGCCTTATATGCGCAGTCTGATTAATACCCACATTAAATGACTATACCTGACCGTGTGCCTCATTTGTTCTTAATATAGAAATAATCATGTAGTGATTAGTTACGAATTGTAGTCAATTACTGATTCCAAATTGCATGACACAAATTTTAGTGCAACTAAATCCATTACGTTGTACATTTAAAGTAATATAATCTGATGACTGATTATAGATTACTCATTGGGAGAATCAATGAATTCTGAATAATTGACTGCCATTGTGAAAATAACTTATCATGCAATCAATAAAAAAGTAACTGTAGTCTGATTAAAATGTAATATAATCTAATTACACAATCCAGATGATTACATAATCCAGATTGCATGTAATCAGACTGTTACCCATCACTGACCAAATCCAGGACTAAGCATGATGATTTCTCCATAAATCACCCTTTATAAGTCATTAAAGGAATCGGTCACCCAAAAATGAATCTTCTATCAATATTTACCCAGCCTCAAACCTGTATGACTGTAAAATCTTCTGTGGGACATTGAAATGCTCCCTCACAATGAGCTGCTGGACTACCACACTGACGGTTATTACATTTGTGATTTTTTTTTTTTGTATTGTATGGACAAAAACTGTTTTGCAAAATCATTTTTCATCGTATTCATCTTCCACAGAAGAATAAAAGCAATGCAGGTTTGGAACGACATGAGGGTGAGTGATGATGACAGAATTATCATTTTTAAATGAACCATCCCTTTCACTACAGGATATTCATCCATCCATATCCTGTTTAGTCTTCCTGCATCCATAAAATGTAAGTCTGTCACTCTCATATTTGCCCATTTGATTTAACCTCTTACACTCCTGCTTGAAGCCCCCACCCCCAAGTCCTCCATTAAACTTTAAGATCTCAAGCAGACTATGCATATTTCATTTGGCATTTTGCAAACAAAGGCTAAATAAAATATAGATAAAAACAAAGGTCTAAACCCTGCGTGTGTAACCGCATCCCTCATCCCCTCCCTATCCCTATGCCTCTATCCCCCTATCTTTATCAGCAGATGAGTAATGTGGGTTCAGAGGTAGTCGTCCGCCGCTGTTTGAGCTGGGGAACATTGTATTGCTCCCTCACGACGAGCCGTTGGGCTGCCACACTGACGGCTATTACATGCATCAGCCATTGTACACCATTATTTCTGAGATGCATTTATATAATTTGTCTGTCCATTAATAGACAATAACACACAGGCCTTAGCAGAGCAAATCATATAATCACTGTGTAGAAAAGAGTTTCCATTATGTTACAGAGAGATGAAAAACAGAAAAAGAAAGACAGGGGGAAAAAGAGACCTTGGGAGGGTGTCATATTGCTCTGATCGTAAAACAGCTACTGTATTTACACAACTAACAGTTAATAATTCAGGTCATGATGCTTGATTTCAATTTTTCCTGCATTTAGGTATCTACAGCTAATTATAAAACACTCTCAAATGTAACAAAAACAGATGAGATGGGTGATATAACTTAATTTTCGGTCTGATTCCATTACCACTGATATTTACACTGATAAGACTTTTCAAGTAATTTTTTTCATAATTTAATTATGGCCTCTAAACACTAAAAATACTTTATTGACAAATTGGCCTAAGCCGCAAATTATCTAGTGTCTATTTATATATTCCATTTACCACAATTTTAACACACTACAAAAACCTGCATGCTTAGTTGATTTCTGCTCATATTCAGAACAGCAGAAGAATAGTTACAGAAGATGCATCAACAGTTAAAAAAACATACAAATGAAACAAATGAAACATCTGTGAATAAAAATATGAGAAATAATGGACTAACGTTTAAGAAAATGAAAGAATTGATTCAGATAATTCAGTCTCAAAGAACTGACCCACTTGATCTGAAAAATGCTGTAAAATGAACCGCTTAACTACAATTTAAAAAGTTAATTCTGAATAAAATACATGCCCTTGAAAATGATATGAATATAAGATGGAGGGACGGACGGACGTATATATATATGCAAAGGCAGGACAAAAACATGCCCATTCTGAGAAACTCATAGCCTGCAGTGATGCTAAAACTACAGTATACGTGTGACTCAGACACCAAACTGATCAGACTCTGCCAGAATCACGAATGACCTTCAGTCCCTCTGTCTGATGGACAAGACTGAACATGTCAGAGAGGCCCACAGCAAAGGCACACGGACAGCAAACAGCACCAATTCAGCCATGTTTCTCCAAGGCAGCATGTGTTCACGTGATCGTAGATACTGGAACAATAGTGCATTTAATTGTGAGTCAATAATTAATGGCTGATGTCAAATGTTAAAGACCAAGCATTTCATTTGTTTTGCAGACTGATGCTCTCCATGCTGAACCCACAGGGGACCTTCCAGCTTGAGATGTAAACTACTCTCTATAATTTATGGCTCTCCTTATTATAGATGTCCTAAGAAATGATGAAAGCCAAATCTCTGACATAATGGTTGACAATACTGTTTCTTTCTGATTGTGACTACCAGAGAAAAACTTGGGTTGAAACCATTAACCCTCTGGGGTCAGCTATCGCGCTATTTACGTGAATGATTAGGCTGGATAATTTTTCAGATCATTTTGAAATAAAAACTCTAGGCAACAACATCCATTAGTCAAAAGTCTTGTGGACAGATATTTAATATGTGTTTTTGGCCATATTTCAGAAACTTCATTTCAAACTTAATTTTTAGTTTTTTCAATAACCATGCATTAACAATATTCTCTCAAAAATATAAACATGTACATACATGTTGCTCACATATTATGCTAGCCCTGTTTGTGCTAAATAGAGTGTAATTTCACCTGTGCCGTTAATATGTTTATAAGCAACTGGAAAAAGCACAAATGTCAGGCCATGTCAAAACATCTCAAGGACCCCAAAGACACCTTAGACCCCAGAGAGTTAAAACCAATCACACTACAATCACTTTAGCAGTCGTTTAGCACTCGACCAGACAACCTCTCCAATCAGGAGGGAATATATTGTGAGAAAAAGCATTAATGCAGTTGAAGTCTATTGTTTTTCTCTTACAACAAATCTATTTCTCTTATCCTCCTTTTTGACAAAAATATTTTTATACACCCAAAAGAAGGTTACTTTCTCATAGCTTCTCCATTGTTTCGTTTAGGTACTACATCAACTATTTTTTTCATACGTTTCTCCTAAAATAAAATGAAAGTGCGGTTAATTTTCTGGAAAAAAAAAATAGATCATACTGTGTCTGTATCACACACTTTATTCAGATGGTTTCTGAAACTGGAAATGGTCTTTTTCTCAGTAAAAAGCAAGTGAATTAGGCAAAACCTGACATCTCATTTGTGTTTTTCTTTCCTAAGGGCAGTCATGATAAATACTTTGGCTGAGTTACAGTAACTTTATTTAAAAGTTGTTGTACAAATGTAGGAGTAACTCGTGAGAGCGTGCCTCAAACTTCCATGCGAGACGCTTTAGTTTTAACGAATAAACACTGCAAATGGTTAACGCCACAGGACATTTGTGCAACTGACGTGGAGTGGAGTGTTTATTGATTTTACTAGAAATGTGTAGTGTTTGCAAAGCTTGGCTTTTAACAGAGCAAAGCTTGTGTTTTAACGGAGAGTCAGAGACACAACAGCATTGATGGAGGTGTGTGTGTGTGTGTGTGTATGTTTGTTGTGGGGGTGAGGGGAGGAAGTGGGTGTGGTTCTGCCTCTCACTGTCATCCAGATCATGATTATTATGTTGGCAGGATCTAAAAGATTAGACACATCAATAGTTTATGACTCTGTAGAGAGTCTCACTCAATTCCCACATCTATAAATTACTAAACAGGGGCATTTACATCTCTGTTTCTCAACTTCTATATCTCTGTTCTTTTTCTCTCTTTTCTTCTCTGTTCTTTGCTTTTGTGCCTTTATTTTTTTAAACTAATGTTCCAATGAACCACTGAAACTTTTAAAGTGATATTTAACCTTTCTGTAGGGCCACTCTGTTACTTCCAATCTATTTATCGGTCGTCTTTTAGGCGAGAAAAAAGATATCATTGTAAAAATATAACCACCTAAAAAGAAAGACATAATTAATAGATGTGGTTTGCCGATACACATGAATAATGCAGCTTTTATATTCAAGAAAATTACAAACTATACCCATCGGGAGAGAATGGAGGGGAATCATTAACTGCAAACTAGAACCTTTGCAAAAAAAAATAACAGCAAATTTTTAATAATTTATCCACATAAACAAATAACACATGAATAAAGAACATTTTTAAAAGAAAACTATTCTGCCACCCAAGCCAGAAGCTGTGCTCACTTTTTGCATCTGGGAGAAAAAAAAGGTGGAAATAAATAAATATATATATAGACAAAGTTTAGATTGAGCATTATTCAAATGAAAATAGTTAACTTTGCCTTTCTAAGTTTGCTAGAGTTTCTTCCCCCTGTTGTGCATAAGTTCCCCTTTGTCAGATATCTATTGTATAGGCCTACATGCAGAAACCTTCTGAGGTGATATGATTGTAAGCTTTAGTATGCTGTGGGAAAGTTTAATTCAACTCATATCTGTTTAGAAGAGATTTTAGCTTCGGCATTGACATTACAGGAACTGAACGAGTACAGTATAAACACAGGAAAACATCTGCTTATTAGATTTTTCCAACCTCTAGAAAAATAGCAATCTGAAAATGATGGGATTATATGATAAGAAATACAAGTCTGAGATCAACGGTAATCCATCACTTTGAAGCCGGACCCATTAGTGTAAATAACTGGATGAGATATGCGATACAAGACAATAAAGCACTACTCTGAAAACAACACTGATTTGCTGAGATTTTGATCTAAAGTTGACAGCAAGAGCTCACTTTGAAGGAATCCTCCTAAAGAATTTAAGAGCGCAACATCTTTCTCTGAGGTTTATTAATTTTGCCTATAGGTAAAGTGTGTGTGATGTGCCTGTTGGTACAGGTTGGGTCATCCTCTCTTCACACCCGCCTGGTTGTGATGAATGGCGGTTGCATTAGAGTCGGCCTCACACACAACCTTGATATCCTGCTGTGTTTCGGACACACGGGAAATCAAGGGCATTCATCAGCTGCAGTTAAACACACTGTCAATTATGTGCTGTAGTATGTGGCTGTGTATTTGGGAAGGTGGGGGAAGGGTGTGGAAAGACACCCTGCGGCGCTGATACCGGAACGCCCATGGAGATGCAGTTACTAACTGGAAATGACCAACCGAGTTGTAACACACATTACACTTGATTAAATACATTAGCACAATCCAATGTAGGAGTTTTGGTGTAGCTTTGTCTTCTGTGCATTTGAAAATAATAAAGCAAAACAAAATCCATTAAAATGATTTAATATTTGCAAAACACTTAATTTGACATATTGTATACAAGATGCAAGTGTATACAATTTTGAACAATACCCATTCTTCTTTTAGGACAACTGTGATTAACTTTTTTGATCCACTTCAAATGTTGACTACTGTATATTTTTCAGGGTCATTTCCTCTTTTTTAACCTTCAGTACCCCTCCCAAAACCCCACATAATTCAAACAGATATATAGTGTTTTATTTTTATGCCTGGGAGTCATGGGATGGCTGGTTATCAATGAGGTGTCCCATTATCTTCATACTGAGCTTTGGGTAATTGCCTCTGAAAACATGATGATATCTCATTGTACTTATCTAAAAGGATGTATTTAGATACGTTGCCTAAGGAAACCATACGCAGTAATTCCCATTTACAACACAGTCATTGAAATTAGCTAATTAAAACAGACTGAAATAATGAACAAGGTTTTGCTTTTGTCAAGATTTTTCTAAACAACTCTACACAGAAATCATATAATAACAGCAGTTTGAAAAGGATAGTAGATTGCAGACTTCAGTCACATACTCATGCCTGCATCTCCTGTATGAACAATGAAGATAGATACTTTGAGTGTTATTAAAAAGGTATTAAAATGCCAACGCTGTTAAAAACACTATAAGAGATACCTTATCTAACCCTGAAATTTAGCTTTGTTGGGTTAGCTTATTTATCTAGGTTGATTCCGTGATTTAAAATATTATTTTTGACTTATTTTTAACCTGGGTTAACATTATTAAAATATAAAAACAATTACTAACGCTTTCCTTTTTATTGCAACACAATAAGACAGTAATGTTTTATTGTGCGTGTGTGTGTGTTAACATAGTTAACTGCAATGGGTAACGAACTAACATACTTATACAGCATTTATTAATCTTAATGTTAATTTCAACATTTACTAATATGATTTTACGCTTTGTTAACATTGTTAATGTTAGTTAATAAAATGTTTATGTTAGTTCACTGTGCATTAACCTAATGTTAAGAAATGCTGTAAAAATGTATTGCTCATTGTTCATGTTAAATCATGTATTTAGACCTTATTGGCAATTGTTACCAAAACCTATATGGATTTTTGTTGTTGTTGTTGTTGTTGTTGTTGTTCTAGCCAAAACTTTGTTCACATATTTTTGGTTTTCTTTTTTTTAGAGGTGATCTAAATGTCTGCGTCTTGAAACAGATGGAAAATTGACAGGCCTGTGCTGAAGTTGTTTTGCCCTCCAGGTCCACGTCCCAGTAATGTGACTGAAAAACTATGAATTGTAGCAAGAGAGCAGACATAATGTGTGTAGCATCATATGGTAAGCATTAAGCAAGACACACACACACACACACACACACACAGGGGAGAACACTATTTGTAGCTAGATATGTCTTGATATAATTGAGCATATAATGGATCCTCAGAGCTTTCCTACAGCCAGAGGCCTTTCTATTAAACTCCAATGATTCACACTTATCAGTATCAATGCTTTGTTTGCACCCAGCCATCAGTTCATCCCTCATTCCTCCACCTCTTTCTCTCCACCTCTCCATCCATCCTTTTTTTTTCCCCGAGCCTCTCCAGTGTAAACACTCACTTCTCTTTTCACGGGAGCACAGTCATTACAACATTTATAATTTTTTCATTATACCACCATTTACCAATTACCCACAGCACATGTTCCCTGCTCTAGATGTCATTAACCTCTCCCGAAACTCTCTTCTCACCCCGTTCCTCAGACTCTCGCTCCGCAAGGGGAAGGCTGAGTGTGCCGATCTGCTGGACTGATACAGGAAGAGTCTCAGTGAAATCATCGGAGTGCTGCTCGGTTCTGCGGCTCCTAATTGCTGTGTGCCACAGGGTCCTTATGAAGCAATCAAGCAGGCAATCTCAGAAGACGCCTGTGCCGTAACACGTTAACAATCCTTCCCCATCCTCTCTCACTCTCTCTTTCCTTCACCTCTTAGTGGAGCTGGGCTACCCCAGGTCCCAGCTGCAATTAATGACCTTGCTTGGGACCAAGCTAATAAAATACAAGCATGTTTAATGACAGAAAGAGACAATGGAGAACACTTGAAATGTTCAAGTTCCCTTAATTGACAATCAAATAAACCATCAAGGTAATAATCCACAGACATCCCAAACATACTCTGGGGCGAATTCACTAAACAAGTGGGACACTTTTGTGTGAGGTGTTTCAACAAAAAAGGCTCAGAGAGCCAGTGGTAAATGGATTTTCCTTTTAAAAAGACAACTGTATATTTTCTTGTAATCACGGCAGCAGTATTTCATCAAACAATAATCAAATAATGGAAGATAGTGGTTTCACTGGGCATATATCCAGACATATGTTGTATATGAACAATGTATCTATATTATTAAGAGCCATTTCAGGATCACAGTGATGATGAGTTGCACCTAAGGGGACAGTTCTCTCAAAATGACCCATGACTTTTACTGTATGAACAAAAACAGTTCAAACAGTCTTCAAAATACATTCTTATTGATATTTCTGTTGAAGAAATAAATAGATAAACGTAACACGTTTGGAACCATACCTTTAAAAACATATTCAAATTAGGCTAGTTAATCAACAAGACTTGAATTAAAACTATACATATGTATAACAATATAAATAATCATCAACAAATAAATAAACACTAAATATTGATTTGAGCTATACATATATCTTCTTTTAGATGAACAAGGAAATATGTGATATAAATACACATAATACTGTATATATACACTGCCCAGCCAAAACGTTTTGATTTAATGCTTAAGAATCAATGATTGGATCATTATTTCAGTGATTATTATGTTTCAAGCATTTGTTTGGAAGCAGTTCTTCTAACCCTAATTGATGGAATCTGTAGCTTTTTATTTCTTAAATAACCCTGTAGGAAGATACTACACGACCATATTCCAGGATGACAAAGTCAAGGCTCAAATTGAGGGAGGGAGCATGAAGAATCATTTTCACATATGAATTGGCACCTCCGAGTCCAGACCTTAAATTCATGGAAAATTCAATGAAACTCTATATAAATGTTGTGATGTTATATTTACATCAAGACATGAATCAGTTGGGGTTAGAAGAACTGGTGCCAAACATATAACATGCTAGAAACATAATAACCACTGCAAAAAATTATCCAATCATTGACTATGTTTACATTAGGGCTGAACGATTTTGGAAAATAATCTAATTGCGATTTTTTTAACCAATATTGCGATTTAATATGCGATTTAAAAAAAAGTTATTTACCTTCTGTATTAGTCGACAAAGACAAGCAATAAATCATTGTACAGTAGGGATGGGAATCTTTAGATAGCTCATGATCCGATCTACTTTTTTCTTATTAATTAATCTTAATAACTCTTAACATATATGTATTTAATTACATGTGTAAAAACACATACTTTAAAAAATAAATATAAAAAAAAAACATTTAATTAAACCAATTACATGTCAAAAATTTTAAATAGGCTATATAAAATAATATAGCTTCAAAATATAAAAGCTAGTAAATAAAGAGAAACAAAAACAAAGAGTGGTCTCAGTATTTAAAAGTAGGCTGTCTGAATGTTTTTCATTCAAGAGCTGGAGTGATTTCCCCCCCAGTTTAGATACGATAAGCTGCATTCACACTAATGCACATATCTCTTTTGAAATTGTAAATGTGGTTTGTCCTGTTGGTTTAAGATATAACTGACCGTGTTTACATTAATTTCGCGTCATAAAAGCATTTTGACATGCAAGTACATTTAACCATGAGTCGCTCACGGCCGCATTCACGAGCGCTCTTCACAAAGCACGTGTTAGTATTTTAAAATGAAAGCAGCCTTCAGTGATTTTCATGGTTTTAATATATAAGCCAACTTCATTCCAAAAGACATAAATAATGCTGAAGCATTTGTAAGGAAAATTCCCGCGGGAGAGAACGCGCACTGCAAGTGTAACGTTATAACATCAAGCAAAGCGGCAAAACCTGTTCAATGAAGCCCGCGAATGTTGTAATTCGGTTCAATCCCGAACTTTATGAAATAACGTTACTATGTTTTGGAAGGTTCGAGCGGTGTCGTGTGTGTGTGTGTGAGTGAGGGAGAGAGAGAGCGAGAGAGCGAGAAAATAGAAGCAAGCAGATTCAGAACACGGTTCTCTGAAGCACGCGCAGCATCATCACGCATCTGTGTTTAAAAACTAAGCTCAGACTCGATTCTGAAATTCTCTGAATCGATCCAGGATTGTTGGGGAGGGGAGAGAATAAATAACACAATATCACATGCATTAAAAATAAACTGTTCTTTTCTGAACGCCAGACCGCGTAGCGTGGCAGATGCTTTATCTTGCAGACTGCTTTTCTCGTGTCACGTGACCAGTTTAATCGCAGCTCTTGCGATTACAAAATCGCGTTTCATCATATCGCGATTTTATCGCAAATGCAATTAATCGTTCAGCCCTAGTTTACATGCAGCCAATTTTCGGGTTATGGTCGGGTTAAGGTAACTATTCGGGTTTCTGAAACATTAGGAACATGTTTACATGCGTGAGCAGAGAGAGTTTCTCCTGTATACATGGAATTGCAATATCCCGATGTAAACGGCGACACGCGGTTAGCGTCTAGACGTACGGACAACCTTAAGACGCAATATGCGTCGTTTCCGATTCTTCATCCTGTATCCAAAGACAGCAACAGCAGCATGCGGACAATGAATAGTTCGGGGCAAATAGTGATCGCCGTTGTTTGCGCTTTAATGCTGGTAACGTTACTGACGTCGCTCCAAAAGTATGCTATGCTGTGTCTTGCCATGTTTACTTCCGGTATACTGCACACAGATTTTTGTATGCGCCGAGAAATTTCTCTACTCAAAAGACCAAGATTTCTTGCGAATAGAACATGCGCAGAACACAAATCACTATGGGGATATGCCGATACGTGTTTACATGACCAAAAATTCGGGTTAGAAAAGAGGTACTCCAGGTATAATATCCCGGTTTTTAAAATATTCGAGCATATTCAGGTTTTTGCCGGTGTTTACATGGCGGTTCGCGACCGGGTTATTGCTAATATCCCGGTTTTGAAGGGTTATATTGGCTGCATGTATACGTAGTCATTGACTCATGAACATTTGCTTATAAATCCAAACAGGGCTGAGCAGATTTAATCAAAAGGGATATGAGATTTTAATTTAACTTGTGACAGAAGAAGAAACTTTACTTGAGAGATCTATAGTTTTGAGACCAGACTTGGATTCATGACAAAAGCCTCAACTTAGACTTAGCAAATACTGTACTAACACTATCTGCGGCCACAAATACATCCCTAACCTCAGTCTGTCAAAGAAAAGACTCCATTCATTTTGGTTTACAATCATTTTGTCAGACAGCAAAGACGAGTGCTATATTACATTTAATTAAATTGAATGGCCCAAGTCCAAGAACAGTCTCCAAAATCAAATATAGAGTTAAAAACCTGCAATGACCCCAAATCATATACACATCTTCCTCGCCTTCTGTGTGAAATTGGCTCTGTGGGACAGGTAACACAGAGTTCAGAGCTGTGTTAGGTGTCGGACAGCCACTCCCTCAGCCGGCAGGGCGTGAGAACAGACCAGCTGCACTCCACACCGGACCCAATCAAACCCAAACACCAGCCTAGAATTTCATCTGCCTCTTGTTTTGGACCATAAATTTGGCAGCGCCAGCATCTCTGTGAGGGAAAACCACTCTTTTGTTCACTCCTATCACTCACATTGTGCTTTTCTCGTCTCATTGTCAGCTGAAAATGTAGACTAGAGAAGTTCTTTATCGCTCACGATTCCGTTTATGAAGTGCCTGTTTTAAAAGATTCCCTCACATGCAGCACAAAGGCGGCTTTGTGGCGTCTGTGTGTGAAGACGCGTCTTTTACTGCCAACATGTTTTGATGGTGGCGTATGCATGAGCCAGAGTCAGACGACACTCCTGGGAGTCCCCAAACTGAATTGATTTCCTTTCATTTGAGTTAATCTAAAGTTGCACCTAGAGCAAGGAGATACAGACAGTCTGTTCCAAACAATCACACGCATGATATTATGCATTCATTCCTCATTACGTTTTCTACAGTGGAATGGATTTATCAGATCAAATCAAACAATATATGGTAATAAAAACAATTTTTTATGAACTTATTAGCATATGAAGTTTTTTCGTGATACAGTAAACATCTCCCTTAAAGGCACATTCTCAAGAAGAGCAATTCAAGTGACTTGATATGACTTTTGTGTCCATTTTCAGTATTTGACCAACGGATTCCTGGAAGCCATTTACTACCAAACATGAGAAGATCTGATACATTATAAACACAGGATGGGATTTCATTTATCATAATCAACATTATGGGGCAGGATGAATAGTAACTATGAGGCAGAGGAAAGATTATCTTATATCTTTCTCAAAGCATCCAACAATACAACTAGCATCTTTTAGGACAGATATTACAGCCATGATTATGCCATAAGTTAAATGCATTAACATAATTAATTTGAAACATGTGACAGCATCTGCATGTGCAAAATAAAGACTGCACATGGAATACAATAACAGCAGACAGATTTTGAAATTTAAAGAATATATTTAGATTAGTTACATAAAGGAACCTAGAAAGAAACCTCAAAGGGAGGCTTGAACAATTAATCTAAATTGTGTCGGTTGATAACTTAATTTCTATAAATATAGAGCACTTAAAAATTCTGTAACATATTTCTAGAACAATTGCTATATTTAAAAAATAAAATATAGCTAGGGAAGCGTTCAGTCTTTCCGCTTGCAAATTCCAAATCTAAATAGCGCAATCCGCGAACGCAACTGGCTTTTACAGGGAATGGGAGATGAGACTCTGATTGGTTTGTTGCACAACTATGCCCAAAATGCACCCATTACTCATTAAGAGAAAATCTTCTACGATTATGTCGTTCCACTCCTTGTTGAACTTTTTTTTTGAGCTTACACACAAAAGTCATTTTTATCAGTTAACAACATGAATATTTGGCACGAACTGTTTGTCTGATTTAACAAAAAATAAAAAAAGTAAAAATATAGAATGTTTTAATGTAGAAATTCAACATTCAAATGTGATTCATTTTGAGGGGATGGTGGCTAGGTGGACATCAACCAAAACCAAAGGGGGGTATTTTTCAATAAAGAAAACTAGCAACCCAAACTAATTATCATTATAATGATTCAGCTGAGTAGTCTCGTAATGGTAAGCTAACACCACTCAGTATCGCATCCACACTGTAGCCCTAATGAGAACTTTCACCACTTAAGAATAAAGCTTGGGGTCGATGACTTCAAACAGGGGACAATAGGAGGATAAATCGGCGGGACTATGCCACATTAGGCTGACTGGAGTTTGGATAGGACACGCTAGTCTGGTAGCAGACTGTGGGATTTCATAAAGACCTGCAATATCACCCTATCGCCCCCCTTAGGACCTCCAGAGCCCCAAACCCAGTGTCCCACGCTGACCGAGGGGTCTCTTCTGACGGAGAAGCAGACCGCTGTTTCCCAGGATGTGCATGCACTTGTCATGTAAATGAAGAAGTCACAACCAATTAAAATAATTACACCGCATCGCCTTGTCTTCGCTCAGTGAGTCCAAGAGAGAGGGAGGGGTGAGGGATGCAGCAATGGGATGGGACCGCTACTCTCTCCTCTCTGTCTCGGTCTACTAGTATGTAAGTGTTTAGAGAGGTGATATACTTGAAAATATGTAGGAAAAAGGCAAGAGAGAGGGCAACTGAACGGATGGTTCACTTTGAGACCTCTAAAAGATAAAAAGAGTGACTGTGTGTGTGTTTTTTGCAGGGGGGGCAAGGCACAGCAGGTGGTGGGACTAATGGAAGCCCCTGGCAGTGTTGCTATAGAGTGAGTGAGTGAGTGCATGTTTAGTAAAGGGAGGGGGGTAATGGGTGGATCCTCTATGGGCTGGAACCACTGATGTATCTTTATTGACAGTGCTGCTTCTTGGCCGAACAAGGGGATCTACGGCTCACGGCCACTGCCATGGACAAATGCATGAGAGAGAAAGAGAGCGATAGAAGCACCGAAGGAGACTAAGGAAAGCCAGGAGGCAGATCTTTAACACACCATGTCCTGTAATGGCTCTCATCTAATCCATTTCCCTCCCCCTCTGTACCACCTACCTAGAACACACTGGTTATTACACACTGCTCTAGGGGATCCATTCACCTTCCATTGACAAACATACACACATGGGCACAGACTGAACAAATTGTTGGGGCAGAGGGGTCCAGCGTCAGACCTTTTATGTTTCCTGTTACCCAAAAAAAGCTGAAAGTCCTTTCATTGCCATTTATCATACACAAACACACTCACATACATCCCAATGCAATGCATGCAAGGTAAGCAGATCATTAACCTACTGACAACAGCTGCCTCTCCTTTCCTTGCATATGTTTGTACCATATGCAAAATATTTTTTTTATCTGATGTGCTCTAATATCTCATCTGCATTTTTGCATTTAAATATGTGCTTAAAGAGACACCACAGGCTAACAGAGACCTTCTCCTGGTCACCATGTCAACAAATGTCTTACTCTCCTCTGCTCCTAGAGGCTGTATATTTAATATGAGTATGTATGAAAATATGAATTAGTACATCACATTCTTTTTTTCTTAATTCATGGGAATGTTGACCATAAAATGGTTTTAATCTTAATTCACTTTTAAAAATCTTTATTTCTGGTGCCTTATACAGATTTGACCTAACAATTGTAAAACTATGTAGAGTTGTGGTCAGAATTATTTGCCCCCTGGTAAATATGATCAGGAATAGCTTTAAAAATAAATCAGAATTTTTTATCCTTCAAACATTTTGCAAAAATCGAACCTCTCATTGAAGTAAATACATTGAAAGTTTGTGTGTGTGTGGAGTGGGTGGGGGTGGTGTGTTTGGGTGGCCCCTTTTACCAAGATAACAGCTCTGAGTCTTCTTCTATAATGAATGATGAGTTTGGAGAACACCTGACAAAAGATTTACAAAAGGTAAAAAGATTGAAAGATTTTTTTTGGAGTCCATTCCTCCATACAGAATCTCTCCACATCCTTCAGATTCCCAGATCCATGTTGACGCTTCTAGTCTTCAGTTCACCTCACTCATTTTCAACAGGGTTCAGGTCAGGGGACTGGGATGGTCATGGCAGAAGCTTCATTGTGTGCTCAGTGACACATTTTTGTGATGATATTGATGTTTGATTTGGATCGCTGTCCTGATGGAAGATCCAACCACAGCCCATAATAAGATTTCTAGCAGAACCGGTCAGGTTTAGATTCTTAATCTTTTAATTGCTACACTCTAAAAAATGCTGGGTTGTTTTAACCCAACTTTGGGTCAAATATGGACTAACCCAGCCGTTGGGTTAAATTTTTACATTACATTTTTAACCCAACATTTCGGGTTTGTCCATATTTGACCCAAAATTGGGTTAAAACAACCCAGCATTTTTTAGAGTGTAGAATCCATACCATGTATCTGAACCAGATGTCTAGGACCTCCATCAAAAAAATAGGGCCACAACATTAAAGATTCAGTGGTATATTTAACCGTGGGCAAAGGATACTTTTTATCCCTGTTTCCACCAAACCCATCTGGTGGGTTTGCTGCCAAAAATATATTTTTTAGTCTTATCTGACCATAGAACCCACTCTCTTTTGAAGTTCTAGTCGTGTTTGATGACTGAATATGCTGGAGTTTGGTTTTGGATGAGTGAAGAGGATTTTTCTTGAAGCCTTCCCAAACAACATGTGGTGATGTAGGGGCTGTTTTAATTTCTGACCCCAAGACTTAACTAATCTCTGCAATTCTCCATCTGTGATCCTTAAAGAGTCTTTAGGCCACTCAAACTCTCCTCCTCACCTTGCATTAAGACAATATAGACAAACGTCCTCTTCCGGGCAGATTCGTAACATCTTTGGTTTCTTGGAACTTCTTAATTATTGCCCTGATGGCGGAAATGGGAATTTTCAATGCTCTTGCTATTGTCTTACAGACACTTTCCATTTTGTGATGCTCAATAATCTATTGCTGCACATCAGAACTCTTTAGTTTTACTCGCGGTGGATGATTAAGGGATTTTGGCCTTTGTTTTTCCTTATATCTATACTCCTGTGAAACAAGAAGTCACCTATGGCTAAACTATGTTCATGGAAATATACTTCAGAGATATTTTACTCATAAAAAATTATAATAAATAATTGTGATAAATAATGTGAGGTTCCACCCACTTTCAATAATTTTACTTTAACGAAAGGTTAGATCAACCATCTTTGATCATATTTACCATGGGTGCCAAATTTTGTTTAGCTTTTTGTAGTGACAAATAACATTAATATATTTTATATGTTTCCTCCTGCTTTATTGCTTGTGAATGAACTGATAAGGTATTCTGAGAAGAGTTAAGGGTTGAGGGAGCTAAACAGAACTGCATAAAAAAAAAACTTGTCTGAATCAATAATCCACACAACCAAATGTTTCTGAAATACTTAAATAGCTTTCTTAGAAAGACTGTAAGAAAAAAAGCTTCAAGGCTTGATCAAAAATAACATTAACTGAGTATGAACACAGATGCATTCACACGTATTTTAATGACGGGCTCTATATTTCGGTCTTTTATGAAATGAAAGAAGAAGCTTATGTAATTGATGTGTTTGGACAGCATGTATAGTTATGAGAAGCTATTTTTGTAAGATAATATTTCTGAGCTTGTGGTTGTTGCTGTGTCAAACAGAAAGATGTATCATATTTGAGTGACCAAAGAAGCCAAACAGATACAGTATAATTTGACAATCAGTAACGCACAGATTTTTTCAAGAATGGAAGAGCGCATTAAAACATGCATCCATATGCAGCACTTTAATATCCTTCAGAAACATACACTTTCAATAATAATATAAACAAATCAAATAAAACCCTGATAGATGAAAGAACAAAACAAAAACAGAAAATGTCATGAATATGGAACGCATCATTTTCCATTTGATATAAATATTCATTACACAGCGATTAGGATGTCATGATGCTGTTATTGGTTTGAACATGATTCTGGATTAAAAAAAATAGAAAAGACGAAGAAAAAGACTCTCAAGCTTGATTAATCTCATCAGGACATCATCAATAATGGATGTCTCCAATCATGAGAGTGGGAACTTACTCTCCTGCTGTGTCAAGGACTCACCACTCAGAAGGGGTCTCTACCTTATAGATCTGCACCCCACAATATTCAACGGCCTCTCATGCTGGGAAGCCTCAGAGTGTTCAGATACAGCCCGGTTCAGTCGCACATACAGTGCGGGATGATCTCACATGGTGCCTCATTTTGTTCACATTGATTTACTCTTTCTGTGTTTTGCTTTTAATGTGTGCCCAGAAAGGCCCTCTAGTACAAAAGTTATGGTATAAACCATTAAATATCAAGCCATTCAAAAACAAGTTTGATTTGCCAGAGCGCAATGGTGACCGCCCACTTTTTCAGCAGCGTTGCTTCCGGAAGTTTTTTTTGCCTATTCATTTTCACCATGCAAAGATTCTATGGCATGATCAAAACCAACTAGCTCCGAAATGTTTCACAACATTAAAACCTTTATTTGAAGGTGGAAAAAAGTATATGGAATTTTGAAAAACACAAAGACTGTGTACTTACATTATTCTATGAGTCAATAAACTACAATCCCATCAAGATTTTCGAATGATGTAACGAAATAATAAACTATACTACAATATAAAAAATGTAGGGCTGCCAAACGATTAATCGCATCCAAAATAAAAGTTTTTGTATAAGTGGGTGCACTGTGTATAATTGTTTTATATATATATATATATATATATAAATACACACACATGCTTGTATATATTTAACAAATATTTTATTAAATATATACTACTATAATAGTATATATTTAATAAATATTTATAAATATATGTTTTAATATATAAATTATTTTTTAATTTATATTATATATAAATATAAATATAATATATTTAAATAGTATTTTTTTCTTAAATACACATCCTTGTGTGTGTATTTATATATATATATATATATATATATATATATATATATATATACATACACAGAATAATTATATACACAGTGTAACAAAAATACTATTTAAATATAAAATATTTATATTTATATATAATATAAATTAAAAAAATAATTTATATATTTAAATATATATTTATAAATATTTATTAAATATATACTATTATAGTAGTATATATTTAATAAAATATTTGTTAAATATATACAAGCATGTGTGTGTATTTATATATATAAAACAATTATACACAGTGCACCCACTTATATTATGGAAACAAAAACTTTTATTTTGGATGCGATTAATCGTTTGACAGCCCTAAAAAAAATCATATCCAAGCACTAAATAATAAAATGTAAAATGTATTGACAAGATATCCCAGTGGGGACTTCAACCACTGGGATATCAATGTACACAGACTCATGGGGACTCATGTCACCGTGGGGACCTAAATTGCGGTGCCCATGAGGAAAGAAGCTTATAAATAATATAGAAGGAGGTTTTTTTATGTAAAAATGCAGAAAGCTTTCTATGGGTAGGGTTAGTGTAGGCGGAACGCACAGTTTGTAAAATATAAAAACCGATACGTCTATGTAGAGAGTACCCACACAGACAGCGAACCAGACGTGTGTGTGTGTGTGTGTGTGTGAGAGAGAGAGAGAGAGAGAGAGAGAGAGAGAGAGAGAGAGAGAGAGAGAGAGAGAGAGAGAGAGAGAGAGAGAGAGAGAGAGAGAGAGAGAGAGATTGTGTGTGTGTCAAAAGAAAACTTAACCTTTAATAAATATATTTAATTTCTTTTTGTGGTGGTGGTGGGGTTCAAATACGAATCTGAACTACCGGACTACAAAAACTACTGAACTACAACAATAAGAAGAAGAAATGATTGAGTCCAGATAAATGAAGCAAACAAGGTCATTCAAAAGGTCAACTGTAAGAGGAAATGACTTTGCTTTTGAAACTGAAGACAAAATGACTGTGAGAAGCCTGCAGTATAGTCTAGTAAATGGAGCACTGCGGTTTGAGTAAGAGTCTGCTGATATGATGCTGAATTAGTCTCAGTCCCTAAGCCACAGGGCTAGAGACGCTAGCCTCTGCTGGTCCGGCCCACCCCCACACGAGCGCAAAGTTTGCCCACGGGCCTCGGCTGACAGACAGATAATGCAGAAGTCCTGCATTGAAAGGACTGAGCAGAAAGAGGCAGAACTGGGTTTCACTGCTGGCTTGTTGGACTGTGGAGCACATCACTCTCACCAGCGTCTAGACATTCTTACACATAAAGCACACTCGGTTGAACTTAAAAGCTTTCCGCACTTGTTTCTTTTTGCATTGTCTGCTTGGTTATATCGCCTTGCTGGTCAAACATGTTCCCAAGCCACAGTGAATGTGAATTTAATTCTAACTTTACGTATAGCATGTGACAATCTGTAAAATACAGATCCATATATTTTGTTTAACCCACTGAAAGACACCATCCCTTAAAACCACAAGGTACAGGGTATCTTTTTAACATTTAATCTGATAAAGACAATATTTATCCCTCATTTGAACACTGAAGTAAATAGATTATACAATGTGAAAAAAGATTTTCTCATGATTTTTAAATTGCAAATTTTTATCTTGGAAAAATCAACTTAGATAATTAATGTGGTTCAAATAACATAATATTTTGAGTTTAAACCAACCATTGTATGACAATGCATTCTCATCCTAGGGCGTCATCTAACTGACACTAAATCCGACGCACATGGCAACCTTTAGCGTCAGTTAGAAGTCGCGGGTAGGTTTAGGGTTAGACCACTAGGAAGCACGTCTCATATTGACGCTAAAAGGTGCGTCGGATGTTGACGTATAGTCAAAAGCGTCAGTTAGATGACGCCTTGGGATGAGAACGGGCTGTTTCAACTCAAATTTTTAATTTCAATGAACTCAAAATTAAGGCAACCAGGTAACTTAGTTTTTTAAGGTAAACTAACAATATTTTTTACAGTGTAGATGGAGTCAGAAGAAACAAATTCAATGTTGCAATTGCATCACAATACTTCTCAGAAGGTGACCAGAAAGTGACTTTCCAAAAAATATGGGGTAAAAAATAAAAAAATAAATAAATAAATCACAGAGAAAGATCCAGACCTGTTTGCTGGTTACTGTAAGCCAGTGGTTCCCAAATGTTTTTGCAGGGTCCCCTCCCAACTGCATTCACCCACATAAAGACAATCTCAGACATGATGTTGCTTGCAAAATCATGAAAGATTTTTTGAAACATTGTAATTAATAGGCTACAGTATCTTCTCAACTTTTAACAGGCTTCTCTTAGTTTTGGTTTCTAAATAGTGTAAATCCATATTTGCAAATGGCTTGATTGAGAAGCTGCAAAATGGACTTTTCATGATCCGAGAAAGTATGTGGCATTACCATTAACCAATACTTCTTATTTGCCAGCTGTATTGATCGCTGGTATGTTGAACAGTCTCGCATGGGCAGCTGTTCCCTTGTGCTGCAATTGTTCAGTCCAGTATCAGAAAACATGTGATCATATTCGAGGTTTAAATTCCATTTCCATGTTATGCTCCTTTTGTGGCTCCTTGAAAATTTGCTCAACTGTCTAGAAATGTGAATGATTACTTCTAAATGAAAAATAAAATAAAAAATAGATTCACCTCTTACAGAAATTAAGATAAGAAGCAAATGAAAAAACGACTAAATAATAAATACCAGGTTGGAAAAATTTACTGCACAACATTGCTTGTTGGGTGTATTCAATTTACCTCTGTCTCATCTCTCTTTGCCTAGCGCAATCTACTACTTTTAACCCACTAAATAAAAGGACCACAGAACGTTAAGTACTGAATGTGTTCTGAAATCCTTCTTGAATAGATCTGATAGTTTGTTTGTGTCCTAACATGACAGTTCTCAGATCTTGCTTGGTTAAAGGTGCATTTGGGCTTTTTGTTTTACTTTGTATATTCTGTGAAAGTGTCATTTGAGAAATGCAATAGTTATCTATGTTTGTTCTGTGTTTGCACGGTTTAAATTTCAGATGACAGATTCGGATGAACAAAAAAATATATATCACACCTTCCTCAGCCTACGGATTCCTTTAGAGGCCCACAAAAGTGTTGCTTGTTTTCTGTATACCCATATGAAGAAAGACACCAAAACCCTCTTTCAAAGCATATGCTGCATTAAAAATCCAAATGCCAGCATGCTCTCTTCACTGGGGCATATTTAGCATTTCTGTGTCTCAGACCAGGAGCACTAACATTTATGTGCAGAAAAGGACACACGGAGCCACATTCCTACAGGCCCGCGGGATCTGCCAAAGGGAAGTTTTAATTCCCGCCATTACGGTTCATTTGCTTATGAGATTCCTAAGTTGAATTTCTATAATGGCCTTTCATGTGTCGTCATTCTCATAAATCAAAAGTGGGAGAGAGTGGAAAGAAGATAGGAATATATATATATATATATATTTCTGAAGGATGCAGAAAATTGTGCTTTCCCATTACAGAAATAAATTGCATTTTAAAACACATAAAAATAGAAATTGGTTATTTTAAATTGCAATACAAATTCATAATATTATGTTTTTTTCTAGCATTTTTGTTGAAATAAATGCAGCTTTGGTGAGGTTATGGAGATTATTTTCAAAAACATTAAAAACTCTTACCGACCCTAAACTTTTCAATTATAGTATACCATTGAAAATTTGCATTCGTCTGCCACGTTTATGTTCTGTCTGTTTGATGGTTTGTTATTATTAGTGACTTGTGTTCCTTTGTTCAGTTTCCTGACACTTATTAGTTACTATGGAGATTCATTAATCATCACAGGTGTTTGTCATTATTTTCTTCATTTGCTTTGTATAAGTTCCTCTTCCATTCAGTAGCTGTCTGGTATTGTTTGTACTGTAGATACTGTTATGTTGCCCTCTCGCATTTGGATTACCTGAGTTTGTAGAAACTTGTTTGTCCCTTTTTCGTCTTCATCAGAATGAAGCGTGACAATCTGAAAGAAAGTATGTGAGAGATATATTTAAGTGGAACGATCATTTGAATCTTTCATATATATAGCAGAGATTGAGTTCAGTGTTCCTGGACACTCTTTCATGTCACATAATAAGATCATTTTAATATAACTCAAATCAATATTTAATGTTTATTTATTGTTAATTATTTATATTGTTTTTAAGTATCTAGTTTGAAGTCTCAAGTTGATTGCTTATGAGCATAAGAGACTTCTTTCAAAACATTTTCACTGACCCCAAACATATGAATGGTATACACACACACTTACATTAAATCATCTGTTGCATTAAAGTATAGGCCTATACTTTTTCAGCATTTACTTTCTTTGACAGGGGTAACAGCAAAGCAATTACTGGTAGCGTAATTTATAATATAAATATAGTCCTCAGGCTCACAGTATGAAAAAAACACCCCAGCTAAGCGTGTGAGTCCCGTGTAACATGTAGCAGGTGGCTGTATGTAATGTAATGAAGCTGAGAGGTGGACGGTGATATCAGATTTACTGGGCAGCGTTACACGCAGGCTCTCTGTGTATTGAGCAGTAATTAGGCTAGAGTGACACAACGAGAGTATATATATAGGTTTCCTCATTATTCTGCTACAATATATTCCTGCTCTATACTGTCCCAGGGTGAGAGGGGACCCACCCTTGCTCACCAGGATCATTGTTTCAGCTCTGCAACCTAGTAATGTTTGTGAGTGTCCTCCTACTGAGCCAACCATCAAGGGCGTGCACATCACCTCTAAATATCCCGCAAGAAACTGCATGAGGATTCAAACTCACAATCAGACACGCATAAGAGCACGTGCACTGCTCACCAGACACACTTACAATGACTGTGCATCACAAAGATCATTGCATCACGCACCAGCAACAGACAAAACACCAGCGAGGGGGAGGTTGAGATTAAAGTTCAGCCAATTCAATTGGTATACATGCATACACTATGCAGACCAGATTAAAGCTGGGCGTCTTAACTTGCCACAGATAAAGCACCAGGAGAGGCCAGATTACCAATCAACTCATCACTAATTACAAGCAGCCTACAGGCAGAGAGCACAGCAGATTAAGCAGCCCTGCTGGCACTGGCTCCATACTCTCCCCTCAGACTGGATTTAATTACTGTACAAACCAGAACCAGCTTGTTCATGCACAAAGATTATTTACTGTACCGTCTACCTTACTTTCCCTAAAATTAAAGGAAAACTAGTACCGATGTACACACTCCTACACAATTTAGCTGTCACACCAGATTATATTAGGAATGATATAGTCATATTATTTACTTTGACAGCATCATAAATAATCTGTTTGTTTTTTTTTCTGAGAAGCGATCAGATTAAATATTATTATATTTGGTGTGTAAATATTCCCACATATTTGACTAAAGAATGAAGATGGACAAAAAGTAGAATTTAAGTAGTAAAATCTATTAAAATCAGATTATCTCTTTTTGTACAGTCTTATAATTTCAGTCTCAGACTCATGAGCATTTTAGGGAGACTGATGAAGAAAGGGAGAATGAGATTCATTCAATGATTCATCTAATTTGATACCTGTAGACTCAAACACACACACACACACACACACACACACACACACACACAGCACACTCATTGTGAACAAAACATACATAACAAACCGATCCGATACCATAAATTCTGAGTATCAGCCGATACCAATCCGATACCAGTGTAGTTTTTTTTTTAAATCAAGTGGAATTTCTATAACTCTGTGTTGAACTGATAATCTCTTTTGTGTGTTAAACACCATCTTAATACAGACAACTTCATTATAAAGAAAAAACAACAAATCCATATATATATATATATATATTAATCTGACAAAAAGCTATTATTATTATAAAGTAGATTAGTGGATAATTCAGCAGTAAAATCTAGTCTAGAAAAATCACAATAATTGTATAAAATCCAAAATAAAACATTTAGTGAGGAACAAATAAGAGATAATAAGTGTAACACTAAATCTGATAAAACTCTACACATTGCTCTTTGTATTGTTGTAAAATACATTCATAAAAAACAAGATAACACAAATCAAAAAGATCAATTATTATAAACATTCAACTAAATTATTTTTAGGAACACCATACTAATACTGTGTTTGACCCCCCTTTTGCCTTAATTCTACGTGGCATTGATTCAACAAGGTGCTGAAAGCATTCTTTAGAAATGTTGGCCCATATTGATAGGATAGCCTCTTGCAGTTGATGGAGATTTGTGGGAAGCACATCCATAAATTAATTTATATCTCACATTATAGTATATAATGGCTTCATAACACTTATAAGAATTTTATGGTGCTTTATAATGTTTTGTATTTTAAAGGAGCAATAAAACACTATCATACTAAAGATTCAGTCACATTCTGCCCAAGAGATTCTCCCACACATTATTTTAACCCTTGACTGTATTTAATTAAACTGAAAGCAGTGAAGCAATTCTTCATCTTCAAGGTGAAATATATACTGAAAATATAAAATCTCTTTGCACAATACAAAAAAAAAAAAAAAAACTTTCATCCTACATTTTTTTTTTCATATGACTGAACCATTGCAGTGAATAGACTCAGTCCAAGCTAAACAAAACCTTTCAATGATGCTGCTTTCATGAGCGGTGTGCAGACCAGAAAACCAGTCACTTCATTAAAGCACAAACACAAATCCACAACCTCCTGACCTAATAAAAGAAGATGTTTGTGATTGTGTATACTTTATATCAGTAAAGAACCAGCAGTGGTGATTTAGTGAGCAAGCCAGGGGCTGATTAATTAAGCATGTGTACAATATGGACTCTTTTTGAAATTAGTACCTTTAATGATGGCTACATGCTTCCAATCAGGCAGTTTAAAGGCAAACCATCTGTCTGAACTTGGCACTTGGATCGGCTTCCCACCCCCACGCACTCTGTCAATATACGATCCAACGCGATTCTGATCATGCAACGATCGACTTATAGGAAAAGTTGAGCACAAAACTGCAAATCTGTAATCTGTCTAAAAACTCTCACAGTGCTACTGTTTTGCGCTTAATCTTGACATAAACACATGCAGGCGCACACACATTTGGGGAAGAAAAGGCTGTGATCACTGGAAAGAATCCACGCGCATGTAACATGTTAATGAAAAGGAAATATTCATATTAGGGGAAAACAAACTATTGAGAAAGTGCTCATTAGACCTTATTAATAAATGCAAGTGCTGGTAATTAGCGAAAGGACCTTGGAGCCTGTGTTTCTGCTTCTTTTTGTGTTTGTTTATTTGTTTTGTTTTTATTGCCTTGTTGTTTTTTTGAAGTTGATTCCACGCTGTTCCCTCGCTTTGAGTGCTGACCTGATCTCTCCGCCCCTCCACTTCCTCTATGGACGCAGCCTCATCCTTTCATGATCCACACACTTCCCTAATTCCCGTGCCCAGAGGAGGGCCGCTAGTCCAGTCACTTTCCCTCTGCAGAGAGTCCTGGCTGTGGCTCTCTTTCTCTCCTTCAACCGAGCATCTCTCCATCCACCCTTCTCAATTAAGGCCCAGAGGCTTAGACCCACTTCCTGTTAAACTTACGCCCTCGGTCTGTAGCCGAGTGACATCCTCCATATGCCCTAAAACTTCTGCGGGCTTATAGAACTTCATAAACAATTCATGTCTGGCAAGATGATATAATTTGGGCTTTGTAAACAAATTGAGATTTTGTTTTTATTTCTTGATGCATAATGAAATTGAATAATACAATTTTGAAGAATTAATGAAGTGCTATTATAATAAAAAATTTTTTTTTATTATTATCATTATAAAAAGTACTACAAAAATAAATGGATTTTGTCATAAGTTGCTGACTAATATATTCTGACGTTCTGAGAGCACAATGATGATTACAACTCTGATTTCCATGCTTTAGACTATATTTATGTTTATTTTTGGTGTGCTTGGCTCTTTTAAAGCGTCATCTTCTGCATATCTTTTTTTGAATGAATGAATGATTTTAAAATATGTATACAAGCGATGAACTATAAACATAAACACTGTTGGTTGAATCAAAAGAGAAGCAAATATTAATCCAACCCAGAATATGTCTATGATTATTTCAATGCTGCAAAACACCCTCCGGTTGACCAATTAAGATAAAGGACAAATAAAATGAATTTAAAATGATCCCTGTCCACAAACAGGAATTTACTGGCACAAACTTCACTTGTATTTCTTCCTTACATCTCTGGCCATTTAATTATTCACTATATGCCTGAATAAATGAACATGAAAAACACTCTCAGATGACTTTAAAAAAGTATTAGCTAATTGCAGCTTAAAGAAAGTTTTTTTTCTTCCTATCTACTTTTTTTTTTTTGCATTGTACCATCTGACTTGTTCTGCTTTCATGTCACTTCATTACATTTAATTTATTAATGCCCAATACTTAATGTGCCAAAAATGTCAGATTCAAAGCTGTGAAAATGGGGCACTTTTTATGCTTGATAAGGAGAGGCTCAAGCTGTTTGGAGCCTGTTGTTTTGGCTCATGGGGCTGAGAGAGAGAGGGGAACAGAAGAGGGTAGTATCTGTCTCTCTCACACACACAGGCATAAAGACAAACCCACCACGCCAAAGGACACAACTTTACACACAACACGTCTCTGGGTCCAGATGCTCGTCCAAAAGTTTGCTGGTTTCAGAGTGACCAGACTTAGGCTTTGCCAATCACTCATCATCAGTCACGTTGTAATGAGAATAGCACAATGTTTTCGATATATATAAGCATAAATCAAGTAGAAACAATCATCTAACCGAATTGTGAAGAAGGGTTGGGTACATTTCCACTAACACACATACTGGATGACTGCAGTCATTATGCAATAAATCAACACTAACAAACACCCTCCATGGAACCCAGCTGAAACTCCCCCTCATTAATCGATCGGCTCTCAGAGTTTGTCCTTGACATCTGTCCATTTCTCATCGCCACTAATTGATCTCCTATCGATTATCTTTTGTTACCAACACATCACAAAATGAGAGTTTCTCCACTACAACCGAGATTATAACGGGCAAGGGCTTAGATATTGCAGCTCTTTTCAGGTATTGTAAAAACACATATTTTTGGTTATTGTTGTTGTTGCTTGGCTGACTCATGGAGTAGTTAATTAAAGGCCTGCTTTACATCCCTTTGATGCTGTCCTCTAAAACCCATTTATGCACATCAACGGCCATCCGACGAGAAGAACTCCACAGCATAAATGAACATTATCTGATTCATTTAACATGCTCAGAGACATCGAGCACATATAGAAGTCCTGTTTTTGTTTTCATGTAGGCTACAGTGCAATTCATCTTTACATGTGCTTTGAGCCCAGTGTTATGTCATTAAAATTAATTAAACTACAAATTAAAATCTTCAGTGTGCTAGCAATAGGAAGTGAAGAGGCTCTAATCATTGTTAATCGCAGGGCAAAGAGCTCTCAGGGCTCTCAGCTCCAAGCATTTCAGGTAATAAAGAAGTGTGTATGTGTGTGTGTGTGTGTGTGTCAAATGCAATAAGAGATTAACACAGGCATATCGTTAAAACAGCTATTCTTTTTGTGTGAACCCTATAATGCAGATGTGTTAAATTTCGCTTCAATTGTTCTGTTAATTAGTTACTTTTGTAGAGGGTGAGTTAACAAACTACTTGTATACTGCTTTTTTAAATCCAAAATTAGCAGAGTCATACTTATTACCTCAATTACAGCCATGATGTTATACAATTACAAATGTAGTACTGAGAATTCACTAAAAAAAGCTTGAATGAAGCAAAACTTTTTGTTTTGTTGAAATTGCAGTCTTTTTTTGTAATAGTTGTGGAAGCATTTGTAAAAATATATATCAGTAAAGACAACCCTATCATGGTAAAAGACACAACTTTACACCATCTTACTTAAACACACACATCTCTGGCTCCAGATGCACTTCCAAAAGTTTGCAGGTTTCATCTGTGTATGTGTGTGTGTTTTAAAGTTAACTAAACAATTAATGAAAATATAAATATTCTAGCAAATATAAAAATGCATTGGGAAAAAATTCAATTTGATTGGACTTTTTTTAGTGGAAGCACAAGTAGAATTGGAATTGGACGTGTAGAAAAAGTGTTTTTTGTCAAGCTGATACTGCAAAGCATCAATAGTTTGAAATTAAATAATATCTATAATGTTTTTGTACATTTTCTGAGAATATGACCTATAAAATTTGGAACTAATTATGACAGCGAGACAACAGCTGTGCCCAGAATTCCTACCAGCTAAATAAATCAAAATAGAGTTTTTTTGTTCTCAAATTTTCCTTCGTTTCCAGAAGTTATCAACAGACTAGTCTAGAGTCGTCTGTCTCTATAAAGACAAATACATATAAAAACATTCACTCAGCCATCTCTAACATCTCATGCTCACGGACACACAAAAACTATCGTTTCTATAGTAACGTCAGTGAAGCACTGAATGCTCAAGAGCCAATTTTTCGTACCATTTGCCCATTTCATTAATTATATCTTTGTGCAGGAGAGTACAGAACAGACCCCCCCCCCCCCCCCCATCCCACACCACACACACACAACCACTCCCCTTCCCCCCAACACTGCCTCTTTCCTCTGATCAAATCCTGAGCTATGGATGTTAGGTTGTCCTGTCGCAGACAAACAGTAGCATTGTTTGGGGCAGCCGGTCCCAGTTTAACCCCTCCCTTCAGTCCCAGGGCGCTGGCGGACAGAGAAACAAAATGAGCGTCTTCTCTAATGAGCTGCTGCCTGTCAGCTACAGTTAGGCACTCAGAACAGAAACAGAGAGAGCGAGAAAGAGAGGCGGGTAAGGCCTCATGTTGGGGGACGTTACACCGGCACACGTGTTGATACGTAGACATGCTTTCTCATGAATTTCGCATCAGCCTATTTGAAGAAACCAAAATTACCTTTTTAAATTACACTTGCCAATGGTGAATGAATTGAGAAAATGTAACGGTCATGAAACTGTTTTTGTAAATGCAAACACTTTCATCGTTACAGACGGTACCTCTAGTTGAGCACTTGTATGACTTTTACTTCATTCTATCGTTCTTGCGATTCAATTTAGCAGCAAAATTCCCAAAAGGGAATTAAATCCACTGTATTTACTCACCAAAGCCAAACTGTACTCGCATTTGGTGCTTGCCAAGTAAATTTTGAACCCTGCATGCACACACTGCTGACGGAGGCTTAAGTAACGGCTGGAATTCACTATGACTTTACAGGACTTTGTGAAAGGTTAAATAAAACTGCATTATACACCAAACGACTGTATCAGACACCACCAGAAATGAAGTCATTCCGAAAACAACAAATTAAGCCAGAAACGTGACTGTTTGATGCAAGACAAATTAAAAACAACGCGTTCTAAAATCATCTTAAAATGTCAAACATGT
The DNA here is from genome assembly GCF_988280905.1 of Pimephales promelas. Taxonomy (NCBI): domain Eukaryota; kingdom Metazoa; phylum Chordata; class Actinopteri; order Cypriniformes; family Leuciscidae; genus Pimephales; species Pimephales promelas. Next base: position 36,455,284 of record NC_142772.1, on the reverse strand, counting down.
TTGATATCCCTCGACTGGATGGAATCATTGTCTGAACGAAGCTAAGAAATCAGACTTTGTGGCCAACTTCACGATTTTTTTGTGAAAGCGGTCAACTCTGACTGCCTATAATCTGCAGACTGGCTCTGACTTTCAGCAACTGTTGACTCATCCAGACAGCAAGTCGGGCCAAAAATCTGGTCAAAAGTTGTATATTTTTTAAAGTAGTCAAACTTTTGTCAAGCTGAAAAATTAGCTAGTTGTGATTTGTGTACAGGTACATTTACATTTAAATGTAATAAATCATAATTCAATTTTATTAACTATATTAAATTATAACTCTATATGTATTGTGAAATTTCATCAATTTCAATTTTGAATAGTCAAATGCACCCTACAGTGTACATTAAACTAGCCATTATAACCGTAGTACCATAATGCAACCTATATAGGATTAAATTAAATAATTTACTATTAAATAATACACTGTAAAAACTAATATTCTTGATTTATCACAACTTGTTATCTACTGTCAAATCAACTTAGTAAATGAATGTGGTTCAGATAGCATAATATTTTGAGTTTCTATTTTTTAAACCAATCTCCTTTGTTGTATTAACTCAAATGTTTTATTTCAATGAACTCAAAATTTTAAGGCAACTACTGCAGGTAAACCAATAATATTTTTTACAGTGTAGGCAATGCCATACTAAGCTATGAATTTTATTTTTGAAAAAAATAATAATGAGTGAGTAAAAAGTGGGTGGTTTAGAAGAGTTTAAAAATATATATATCAAAAAAGCAATACAAATTAGGTTGTTACAGGAAAAGCTAAATTGTTCTGAAAAGAAATAAACTATTGTACATTCACGAAAAATGTATTGAAGTTTGCAGCGACTACATCTAGTTTAATCACTCCCCTACACTGTAAACTTACCTATACTAATAAACATTGCATTGTTGGACCAAATATGTGAAATATTGCAAAATTGTTGCATCAGTAGAACTGTTGGATAACTTGAGTTCATGTGCTTTCAGTGGCGAAGCTATAAAAGATATCAAATGCTGACATACAACCTGCTTCTTCATTTACAAGCGAGTAGACGTTGTAATCCTAGGGGAGCATTTAACTGAGGCACTATAGGCTTCATAAATATCTTATGATGAAGGAAACTTTAATGCCATCAAGAACAATAGCTCAAGGTACTGTCGGAGAAAATCAGTTTCAGTATCACAGTCTGAAGAACTAACGAATACAAATGTGACTGAAATAAAAACTGTAGCTTTCATCATCAGAGTCTGCATGTTCTCCAGCTTCTCAGAAACCGAGATGTGCAGATCAAGGCCGTGTCGGTCTTTACATATTCAATCACGGGAAAGGAATATGCTCTATCAAAAGACTAGGTGATTAATGTTGAGTTAAAAATGTCATCCACCAAATCTGAATCCAAACACGTTTTTTCTGGTCTCAGGAGACTGTCTAATTTGGGCATGTGTACGTTGAGTGTGTATCCTCTCACGTGTGTGTGTGTGTGCTGGGGGTTCAGATGTATGGACATTACTTACAGTGGCTGGGTCCTGCTGGGCAGTGCATATGTTTGGTACGTTTCATTCCCGCCATTATGAGAATGTGCAAAACGGCGCTCACACAATGACAGCCATCTGTCTCTCTTTGCTCTCAGATGACAAGAGACAGTCAGTCACTGAAACAATCCATCTCAAAACAGATCAATAATCCAATTTCATGACAAATAAGCTCATAAAGCATGCCTTGACCAATCATCTCTCCAACTGATAACTTTCACATTTTCTGCTGAAACAGACTAATAATCTTAAACATTGGGTGCGGCTGAAATGGCACACCAGCAAAGCCTTGATCAAACTACCTTAAGGGTGTAGACAATTTTCAGTAATTGGCCAGACGATAAATATGAAAACATATAAAGACATATGAGCACAGATGTTTCATCAAAAAAGGCTGCCAGTCATACTGTGGGCACTATTATACACATGGAGCAATGCGGTACCAGTGTTTTCTTGCTAGTTTTAGTTTTTTTGTTGTTGTTTAAAGAGTGCATTAGTAATATGTGCCTATAGGCAGGTGCACAACATGCATACACTATGTCCCGTAGATGGTCTGCTCGCGCACTTTAACCTTGCGCCCGAGATCCGTTTCCTAGACTAGAGAAGCGTTCAGTTTTTCTGCTTGAGGATTTCCACAATGTAAATAGTGAATCCGCCATTGCAGAACCTCAAATGGCTTGTCCAATGCTGACATGCAGATGATTATTCATGTCTTTATTTCTTCTCGTTTTGATTATTGTAATTCTATTTTTACTCGTTTAAACAAATCATCTTTGAGTCGTCTCCAAATGGTGCAAAACGCTGCAGCCAGTCTTTAAACAGGATCCAACAGAAGGACACACATTACACTGGTTTTATCCACACTCCATTGGCTTCCAGTCAAACACAGAATTGATTATAAAATTTTAATTTTGACTTTTAGAGCACTACATGGACAAGCCCCCCAGTACATCCCAGACCTGTCGACCCACTACTCCTCCTCCCGCACTCTCCGGTCCTCAGGTCAAAACCTCCTGATGGTCCCTCGAGGGGACCTGTCCTTTCAGGCAGTTGCCCCCAAACTCTGGAACGCCCTGCCACAGTCACTGCGTGTGGCCGAATCTGTTGATTCTTTTAAAAAGCAGCTGAAGAAGCTTTTAGTTGATCGGGCTTTTATGTTTTTAGCTCTGATAGTTGTATCAGTGTTTAATTGTTCTTTTATTTAAATTGTTACACTTTGTAAAGCACCTTGTGATTTCTATCTGTGATAGGTGCTATATAAATAAAGTTTGTTTACTTACTTAGTACATTTAATTATTAAAAAAATATAAATATTCCTGCAAATATAAAAATACATTTCTAAAATTAAAAGTGTATTAAAATGTATTTTTTTTTATCATTCATTTGTGAACGGGAAATTAAAATCAGAAGCACTTGGCGCAAATGGACAGGTAGAAAAAGTCATTTTTGTTAAGCTTATATTGTTAGAATTAAAGGTATCATTTCTTTAAAAAACATTACCAGGTTAACTTACAGATTCCAAACTTTTGAACTGTAGCATATGTACAGTGGGAAGAACAAGTATTTGATACACTGCCGATTTTGGAGGTTTTCCCACAAAGCAAGTGGAATCTTTTACCTCCAAAGATTTTCTATTGGGTTCAGGGCTAGGCCACTCCAGGACCTTGAGATGCTTCTTACAGAGCCACTCCTTAGTTGCCCTAGCTGTGTGTTTCGGTCGTTGTCATGCTGGAAGACACGACCCATCGACCCAAGTTTCCAGCTCCATGCTTCACGGTTGGGATGGTGTTCTTGGGGTACTCATCCTTCTTCTTCCTCCAAAGCTCTATTTTTGTCTCATCAGACCACATGACCTTCTGAGAAGAAGGTCCTTCTCCCATTCCTCCTCTGGATCATCCAGATGGTCATTGGCAAACTTCAGACAGTCCTGGACATGCGCTGGCTTGAGCAGGGGGACCTTGCGTGCCATAGTGTGTTCCTAATGGTTTCCTTTGAGACTGTGGTCCCAGCTCTCTTCAGGTCATTGACCAGGTCCTGTGGTGTAGTTCTGGGCTGATTCCTCACCTTACTCATGATCATTGGTGCCCCACGAGATGAGATCTTACATGGAGCCCCAGACCGAGGGAGATTGACCATCATCTTGAACTTCTTCCATTTTCTAATGATTGCGTCAACTGTTGTTGCCTTCTCACCAAGCTGCTTGCCTATTGTCCTGTAACCCATCCCAGCCTTATGCAGGTCTACAATTGTATCAGATGTTTTGACACAACTCTATGGTCTTGGCCATTGTGGAGAGGTTGGTGCCTGTTTGTTCGAGGCCCTGTTTACACAAGAACGCTCGTGGGTGAAACGTAAAAATATTTTATCAGATGTGCCTTTCGTTTACACGGCGATGGCGTTTTTGGGGCTTAAAAACGCCAAAAAGTGAAACCACCCTCCAGAGTGGAAATCTTAAAAATGCTCCACCGTCGCGTTCCCGTGTAAAGGGTAAAAACGCAAAAGTCTGCTTGACAGTGAAGGTTGTGCGCAGGTGCAAGGACTTGGTGTTGTTGTGTGGCAGTGCTCCACATTGCCACCTAGCCGCCTGGAGTGCATACCACATTGCATTTCACACTCTTTTACGTCACCACATGCACGCGGATTTCCGACCCAAAACGCTCGTCTAAACGCAGAATAAAAAGTGATAACGCAACGCCATTTTTGCGTTTTCTCTTCAGAATCATTTTCGTGTAAACATAGCCTGAGTGTGTTCAAACAGGTGCAGTTAATACAGGTAATGAGTGGAGAACAGGAGGGCTTCTTAAAGAGAAGGGCTTCTTACTGGTTGGTAGGTGATCAAATACTTTTGTCATTCAATAAAATGCAAATTAATTACTTAAAAATCATTCAATGTGATTTTCTGGATTTTTGTTTTAGATTCAGTCACTCACAGTTGAAGAGTACCTATGATATAAAAAAAAAACCCTGCAAAATCAGCAGTGTATCAAATACTTGTTCTCCCCACTGTATATTAGATGAGTACAATACATTTAAATTTTGAAATCACCCCAAAAAAACTAAGTTACAGACTTAAAAAGTACTACAAACATCCTCAGTCTCTCCTAGTAATGAGCTGCTATGTGAATTAATAAAGCGTTTGAGTGAAGAGTAGGCTTTGGACAGAAACATACATCTTAATCCTGATTCCCGACCCCCTCATCAACAACAGAAAGCTTGCTGATGGCATAACATAGATATAAGAGCCTTATATATAAGAACTAAAAGCTTATAATGGCTCGGTTTGCGATAATTTCAGTGACGGTCATGATCTACTCTGAACCATAGTAGATGAACTCGTGATTTTATTTATCATGAGTTATTAGAAGTAAAAAGCACCTACAGTATACATGAAGTGAAAGCTGTCTGTGTGAAAAGCTCCATTAAAAGAAACAGAGGCAGATGATGGTCAGAGATATAGGGTCTAATGGCTTGAGGATTATTGTAGAGTACAAAGAGACAATATAGTGAAACCTGAGAGTGATAGACAGGTTTCCAAAGAAAGACCAGATTATGCGGTCACATCCTCCTCTCACATTTGAAAGATATGTAATAGTCGCGTCACAGTGACAGACTTAAAAAGAGAAAGGGCAAAGTTCAGAGCAATTAAAAATAGCATGCTGTTGTTAGATTTACAAGTTTATGTTTTCTAGCCATCATTGGTAATCAACAGAATGTGTGTGGATCAAAACAAATTCATCCTAATGGTTTTTCCAGCACAAAATGCTACACACTATTCACGATTGTCATAACTGAGCATTTAAGTCAAAAATAAGTTTGTATGCATGTTTGTTTGCGTGCTTTCGGAAAACATGCAATAGCAAACAAAGGTTTATCAACGTTCATTTGCATTTTTTCTAGACGCGACATCACATTTATCCTTTTGTTTTACATAAACAATGTTGACCCAGTACTAGCAGGGGTAACATCCCCAACAACAGTGCAAAATCATGAAACACCCTTTTGTCTTGGGGAAAACTACACATGGGAATTCTGAAAACTGCTTCCTGCGTCTTTCACGTTTGCAACCACAGAATGTGCAGAAAATGCCTATTGTTGAAATGTTGCTGTTCACTATGACTGCTGCATTGACCACAGTCTACAAGGTAATGATGTCAACGAGTGGCCAAATATATTCATTCTGCCTGTTAATTAACAAACAACCATCGCGTTATTAGTGACACAACAGAATTATATCCACTTCAACAGAAAATTAGTATATATTTGGTAACACTTTCCAACTCATTTTATTTCTATTTATTTCATTAGTTAATGTAATATCTACAGCACGTATTCATCTATAACCTATCTATCTTAGTTAATGTTAACTTCAACATAAACCAATACATTAACATGTTTAAGTTAATATTGAGATAAATGATCAATAATGCACGCTCAAATAACTGGGGTCGATAAGATTTTTCTTAATGTTCTTAAAATAAGCATTTATGCTCACCTAGGCTACATATTTGATTAAAAAATACAGTAAAATAGTTATACTGTAAAATAGCATTACAATTTAAAAGAACTGTTTTCTATTTTAATATAGACCTAAATGTACTAAAATGTTTATACTAAAAAATGTATTCCTGTGATGGCAAATTGTAATTTTCCAGTCTTCAGAGTCACATGACCTATTAGAAATCATTCTAATATGCTTATTTGCTGCTCATGAAACATTTCTTATTATTATCAATATTAAAAACAGTTGTGCTGCTCAACATTTTTGAAGAAAGTTTGATACATTGTTCAATATTCTTTGATGAACATAAAGTTTTTGTAACAATGTACAAACCTTAACTGTATAACGTTTAATCCGTTTACTGCGTCCTTGGTGAATAAATAAAATAAAATAAATAAAAAAAACTTACTGACCCTACACTTTTAAGATAGCATATTATGAACTAACGTGAATGAATAAACTGAAGAAATGTGATTTTTTTTATTATATATTTAAAAATTAACATAGGTTAATAAATTCTGTAAATGTTGTATATTGTTAGATAATCATACCTAATGCATTAAGTGCACAAATTGAAACGGATTGCAAAATATCATATTTTCTATACTTCAAGATCCAACATAATTCTCTTTCAAATAACAGAAATAAATCCAAATGAACAAGGTGATCAGTCCATGTGCTACTACGGTTAGTGCTTGCTAAACTTAACATTTTACAAAAATACAGAGCAATTAGGGCCCTAATGAGAGGGTAGATGGGGGAGGGGACCGTTGGAGAGGGGAAGGAGGTGAGGGGAGGACAGAGAGAGAGAGAGAAATCTGTAGATACACTTTCTCTCTCATTACCAGACACAAAGGCAGTCTTACTCAACACCAACAGCCTGTTGCGTCATATTGATACAAGCATCATGAGTCACTGGTAATCTCAAAACACTTAATGCTTTTCTCACCAGTTACCTGGACTGGAGTGAAAGAGCATTCTTATCTAATGATGAGACCCTGATGGTATCAATTTTGAATTTAGGGGAAAATGTGTGGAATAGACTCAATAAACAGTTGCATAAACATAGCCATTATGTTAAGACAGTGTCAGAACTAGTATGATCAGCAGTTAGTTAGGGGTAATCAGTCTGTTTGGTATCAAATTAAACCAATGTACATTTTATGTAACTAACTTTACAAAAATTATGAATAAAAAATTGGATGACTAACTTGTAAGACTAGTCTTAGCAGTTTATGCAAGTCACCCCAGATCTAAAATTATTATTGGTAGCTACAGGCAAAAAAAAATTGCCAAAACAACTACAGTATCATATGTGAAATATTGAATTGTGAATGAAATGTTGCTGTTTGCCTTATAGTTTTTGTTGCTCTTTCTGTTTTTTTCAGTAAGTCTATAGAGATTGCAACAAATAGTAAATGCATTGCAGGAACATTATAGGTTATGAGCTGAAATCAAAGCTCAAATGAAGCTTTTCTTCATTTGAAGAAAAAGTTTGGGGTTAGTAAGATTTTTTTTAAAGAAATTTATCAAATAAATGCTGTTATAAACTTTTAATTAATCAAAGAATCCTGAGGAAAAAAAAAAATCATGGACGGTTTCCACAAAAACATGAACTGATTTCAACATTGATAACAATAGGACATTTCAGATTTCTGAAATTTCAGCTTTGCCATCACAGGAATAGGCTATTTTAAAAATATATGAAAGAAAAAAGTTTTTTGAAAGAAAAAAAAACTGATGCTGATAAAAATTCTTTGTGGAGCCTTCTTCATTCTATAGCCAACACGAGAATATCGTCAAATCAATGTTTACCACTATGAGCACATTAAAAAATCCCCTATTAGGAGCTTAGTGAAAGCCATGACACTTCCTCAAATGGAGAAATAACACAGATGACCAAAGACTGACCATGCAGTATAATGTTTGAATTTCAAGACAGGCCTTTTCTCGTGGGTGCAGTGATGCGGTTGAGTGATTCACGTTTATAGTTTTGGCAGGCTATTCACTGGCATTAAGAGCAGGAAGACACCCTTTCTTAATGAGCAGGTCGCTGTAAGCCCTCTGATTAGCCCAATTAAGGCTCCTTCCCATCACTGAGGAGCGCCACTGTCCGAACCAGTTTATTTGAGCAGCCCATCTCTTCAGTACAAGCTAAACACAGCTATATCACACTCAAATTAATAATATGGTCAAATCACTGGTTTCGCTCAACTGGAAATACTCTTAGTAAAAATGATACAGTATAAAGCACTAGCAAAACAAAAGAAACAGCAACTAGAGAGACAAACGTTTCTCTCATTCTCTCTGTGACATGGTTTGTCATTTCGCACAGACCTCCATTCGTCACACCTACAGTCCAGTGAGACAGTTCTCAGTGTTCTTGCAGCCTGACCAGAGCTTCACAAGTTAAGCCAAGTTTGGCTAAATAATGTTATGATTTGATGAAACAAAACCCTGTGTAAGCTTGGTTTTAACCTGTATTGGATCACCCTAAAACAGTTGTAAAAGATGCATTTCATCAGATATTTTGTTAAAGACAAAGCAGTGAAAAAAACAGACTGAGCAGTGGTTGAAAAACATTTTGAAATTTGAAATAATTAATTTTAAAAAAGTAAATAAAAACAATTGACTCTAGATAAATGCAAGACGTTGTTTCTTATGTGGATTTTTACAATATCATAAAAATGATGAGGGCCAGAGCTGTCGAGCTCCAAAATGATTAAAAAGCACCAAACTTAAGCACAATATCCCAAGTCCTCTGAAGCCATAAGATCACAATATGTGAGGAACAGACTCAAATTTTATTAATTAATTCATTTAATTCATTAAACATCTTGTTGGCATGGCATCACAAGAGTTCATGAGAGTAGAACTGAGGATAGACTTGGAATAAAGTGCATGATGGACTAGCTGGCTAGTGGCTACAATATTTTATGTTGATTTGGCGTCCTTTTTAAAGCCTCAAAGCTCCCATTATTTGTAATTATATGAAAAAAACAAAACAAAAAAAGAAACAGTTGGATTATTCAAAATTTGTCCTTTTGCGCTCTACAGAAGAAAATCACATGGCCCAAGATGCAAAATGTGCCATGGGGTATGAAGTCCGAATCTCGGTGCTCTTTGGATGTGGGATAGTTCAACTTGCAAAAGTTATATGAGGCCAAGGCACTCGAGAATTAAAAAAAAATATCATTCATGGCAATAAATTCTTGAGAGCCTTAGCCTCATATTATTATTGAAAATCACATGGGTTTGGAACAAAATGAGGTTGAGTAAATGATGAGAGCTATATAGAACTTTTATTTTTGGGTGTACTGTCCCTTTAAGGCACATCTTAATTGTCAATTTCACTCTTGACCCTCATATTTTTATTTTCATGTTTACATAAATCCAGCACTGAAGGATAAGCATAAGTCACGCCGCACTGTTTTGATTTTTCATCGCCTTTTGACTTTGGAAGGAATTATACCAATAAAATAAAACCAGCGACTTTGGCAAGGCCATCCAATAATCACTGAGACACAAGCTCATGATTCCCCATCCTCATCATCCAAATAAGTCTGTGGATCAGTTTCCAATTATATCCCAGGATACACCTCCACATTCATTGGTACGTCCTTTGGGTCATCACTTTAGAAAGTCAAGCACTGCATTCCTCTCACATACCCACAATCTGGCTGTTAAAGAAACAAACAATAAGGGGTCCATTTATGTCTTCAGAAAAGGATATTGTAGCGGGAAAACATATTTTGTGCTGTTAGAAAGGTCAATCGCTTTAAAGAAATTGTGAACAATTTTCTGAATACGAATTCAAAACTGCAGTGATCTATACACAGTGTTTTATGACATGAGATCAAATTCAGGCCATTCACTGAATCAGTACGCAATAATGGAGGTTTAAATTACACATTATAGTGACTAATTGGGCTGTATTGTAAAGTAATTGTGTAACATTTTCTACAGATGTTATTAGAAGATTATAGAAACTTGAGCTGTAGCCCAATAGCACAGCAACCCCTACAACCCAATGGAAAACCACTTTCTCTCAGTGTCACAAGACTCATTTAATGACACTAAACATGACAACTCATAATTTATCTCATGAAACTCATGAAAATTCCTAATTTACTCAATGTTGTTCAAAACCACACGACATGAAATATTACTTTTGTGGTACACAACAGTGAACTGAATAGATGACTGAAAAGAGTGATTTTGTTCTGGAATTGGAAATCAGCTTTAAAAAATGTCAAGATTTGTAGTAAATTACTTAGTTCAGTCCCTATTTACTGTAAAAGCATGGGAAAGGAACAATACCTATAAAATAAAAGTCTTTCAACGTTAAAAAAGAACTTGTGAAATGTCACATCTAGTTTGCAGCAGTTGCATTTAATGAACACGCCATTGAAAAGCACCCTTTGGCCTGTCATTTCCCGAGCCGGACTCCCCACAATGGTCGGCCCGACGAAGCGAATAGAAATAGTATTTTGAATCCCGCTGCTGTGGTCCGATGAACATCCCCGCTGCAGACTCTGAGCAAAGAATGTGCAGTGATGTCACGGGGAGGCAGGGGTAAGAGAGAAACGCTGTGATTTAGGGAACAGGACATGCGGGGGGAGGGAGGGAGGAAGGGGATGAACAGTGGGAGCAGTGAGGGGGAAAGAGAGGGGGATGAAATGGCGATGAGAGAGGTCTGCGGGCTTCTGCTGCCACCGCCGTAATGGCCCAAACGAGGTGGAGGGGAGAGCAGTGGAGTGAAGCCAGGGGTGAGGCGGTGGTGACTCTGCTTCAACGCCATATGAGCTGGCAGCTTGTCACAACCCAACCCATCACACAAAGACAGACACAGACACATTCCCATGATCAGATCAGACCTGCTTCCTCAGCCCTTACATGTTACCAGCACAAGTGTGATAAACACATCACAATCAACCAGCATTCCTTGTCCACACCAAGTGTCACACATCAGGCCAAAGATAATCAGTTACACGTTCTCTAAAATGCTTATTACAGCAATATTCATCATCGTCATCATCATCCTCGTGTCATCTTTTCTCTAACAATCACTGAAGCTTCCAGAAGTATCCAAGGGTCTGTTAGTCGATCCATGCATCTTTCCATCCTATCATCTATCTATTTATCTGAATCTATCAACCATCTACTGTATCCATCCATCCATCCATCGTATCTATCTATCTATCTATCTATCTATCTATCTGAATCTATAATCTACTGTCTCCATCCATCCATCCATCCATCCACTGTATCTATCCATCCATCCATCCATCCACTGTATCTATACTTCTATCCAACTGTCTGCCGTATCCTTCTACACATCCATCCATCCATTGTATCTTTCTACCTACCTACCTACCTACCTATCAATCAATCAATCAATCAATCAATCTATCTAGCTATCTAAATCTATAATCTATCTACTGTCTCCATCCATCCATCCATCCACTGTATATATACATCCAGCCATCCATCCACTGTATCTATACTTCTATCCAACTGTCTGCTGTATCCTCACACATCCATCCATCCATTGTATCTATCCATTCACTTATCTATCCACTGTATTCATCCATCTACTGTGTCCATCCATTGAATCAACAAATCCATCCATCCACTGTATCTATTCACCCATCTTTCTACTGCATCCATCCATTTGTCCATCCATCCACTGTATCTATCCATCTACTCACCCATCTACTGTATCCATCCATCCGGCTTATAAACCTAAAACATTCATAGTTTGTCTGAACCTTAAAATTACACTTTCTATTGATTACATTATATTAAATTTCTATTCGTTTTAGTTATATTTTCTCCACATTCATATTAAAATTGCAGTTGTTGTGCTTGCTGTCATAATTCAAATTCAGGAATGGAATTTAAATTTAAAAGGAATTCTAAAGGAAATTCTGAATTGCGTTTGACATACTAATCAACTACTAATGAATTTCCCTTGTCTACTCTATGAATATTTATGCAGATTAAAGTCAGGTTGGTAAAAATAGCTGAATATGATTATTGTGTAGGCACTTGATCTCCTTTTACTAGGGAAATAAGATGAGTCTAAAGTGATTATTCAACTTTAAGCACATACATATTTAAAGCACAGGATGATTAGAATTATTGAATATACAGTTGGAATCAAAATAATTCAACCCCTCGGAGACTGTGATAAAGTGTACGTTTTTCAAAAAAAGATACAGAGTTTTTTGTTTTAAATTACATCTATCAGCTTAGTGGCAAATTAAAAGTGATAATGTCAAAATATATAATGTAATGCTAAGTGTTTTTTTTTTGTTTTTTTTGTAATGCAGCGATTTATTCAACCCCTATTGCAATACTGCTGTTTGTAAGTCACCTGGTAAGGTACAAAATTGTGTTAAAACACAATTAAGCCTTTGGAAACTTTATAACTAAACTGAATTAGCTTGTGCAGTGACACATACAGTACATACATTTAGCTTATGCATGTGATAAAGTTGAGTAGCCAAGTCAAAAGAGCTCTCATAAAATCTATAGAGAACCCTCAATTTACTGCCAAAGACTTGCCAGGTGACCTGATGAAAGGAGGAAAAAAAACATTTCAAAGCAGAGAATAAGAAGAATAAGCCGAATACTTGCCGAATGTCACTCTTGACCAAGAATATAAAGGCAAACTTGAATGTGTTCGACCTGTGGAGTTCTGGAAGTATGTTTTATTGGGTGATGTGACCAAACTGGAACTTTTTGGACCCACTGATCAGCAATATGTCTGGTGCAAAACAATGCAAAGCTTATGAGCAAAAGAACACAATATCTATGGTCAAACACAGAGGTGGTCCAGTCTTGTTGCAGGAAGTGGAAATCTTGACTGAATGAAGGACATCATGAATTCTTTGAAGTATCAGGCCATTTTGGCATAGATGGTGCTGCATTGTGCAGAGATTGAAGCTTCATGTTCAGTGGACTTCCCTGCAGGACAGACATCCCAAAGTATACACCCAAATCTTCTGAAGCTTGGTTCAGGAATGAGTCGTAGAATGTTCTTGAGTGGCTTGTACAGTCTTCAGATTTAAATTTCATTGAAAATATTTGGTGGAGAAACCAGTCGTAATGTGAAACCCAAAGATTATCATTCACCTGTATGCTTTTTAAAGCAATGAATTGGCCAAGATCGCAGTAGAGAGGTGACAGTAGCTTCTAAGCACTTTATACAGCAGCATTTATTGGAGGTTATAAAGAATAAAAGATTCTGAATTTTTTTTTGATTTTCCATCAACATTGATAGACATTCTATAATGATTTTCTGATGCCTTTGTTTAATTGTATTCATATAATTTTGTTCTCAGCAGCAAAATGCCTTACAGGTCAAGGAAGTAGAATCATTTTGATTGCAATTGATACTCCATTTCAAGAAAACAACTGTTGGTCGATCTAAGTCACTGAAGCATTTGCTTGTAAAACAACCAAGCTACAGAAAACGATTGCAATCAATCAGCGCAGACTTTGTTCTCAGACTTTCGAACCCTACCATGCTGTATAGTTTAATAAGCAGTAAGGAAATATTTGGGAACCAAAATATTGATCTCAAGTCTGCTTATGTTCAACATATCGACTGAAGAGAAGCAGCATGTGTGTAACATCTCAAGCTCACCCATCTCCCTTCATCACAAACAGCAACACCTTTTCTACAATGTTGGCACACAAATGAAAGTGTTATACCTGCTAAATAATAGACTGCATTATGTAAATGATATCTGAACAGTTCTGAGAGGGTTATCAAATTCAGTCAGAAATATTCAAGAACAGGCGCACAGACTTTTGACAGTGCATGAAGAGTTTGGAAAGGCAGAGGAGAAAGAGGAGGAGAAGAGAAGGTGGATGATGAATAAAAAACGAAACAAAGAGAGGGGCAACGTGTGGAAAGCAGATCTGATCTGGCGACATGTATATATTTCGCATTCGGCAAACAAACAAAAGGCCGGTAAATAGCAAGAGAGGAAATGCGTGGTTATCCGATGCCGCCGCTCCGCGCTCAGCCCGCACCTCCCGGCTAGGGTTTCCCTGGAAGACAAAGAGCCACCAGCGCATTCTGCCGGCCTGCCCACAAAAAGCTGCGCTGAAAAAGCCAACACCTCTTCCCTTCGGGGGCTCCACAAAACACTTTTGTTAGTCGATATTAAAACGTTGCAATATCAGCCCCTGTCTCACGAAGGAAACTTAATCACGCGCATGAGGAGGAAGCTACCGGCTGGTTTTTAACACAGGGACTAAGAACATCGTCAGAGGAGAGGGTTAGTCAATTTATGATGGTAGGGTTAGTTAGAGTTAACTGTTAAAGGGATAGTTCACCCCAAAATTGTAATTCTATCATCATTTACTCGCCCTCAAAGCATTCCAAACCTGTACGACTTGCTTTCTTCTGTGGAAAACAGAAGATATTTTAAAAGTCAATGGGGTTCAAACAACATTGGGACTCCACTGACTTTTATTAAATGGACAAAAACCCTAGGATATTTCAAAATTAATTAAAAAAGACTTGAAAAGAAACAAAATGTCATACAGGTTTAAAACAATGTGAGGTAATATGAATAAATGATCAAAGCATTTTCATTTTTGGATGAATTATCCCTTTGACACAAAAGAGTGCATCCCTTAACGATGGGGATAACTTGTTATTCTATTGGAGCCAAGTCACAACCAGCGTTATAATAGTTAACTAAAACTAAATCCATACAAAATATTTTGTTACTTATTAAATAAAATAAAAAATACAAAACACTTTACATTTATTCATTTAGCATACGCTTTTAACCAAAGCGACTATACAAATGAGGAACGCAAGCAATTCATCTTAAAACGTTAAGGACATCTCATTTTTATGTAGTTAAATTTGTACTAATATAACTGAAAATGAATAAAAACTACAGTTATTATATACTTAAAATACGTATAGACTAAATTACTAAAACTAACTCTAATAAAAACATTTTAAATTCAAAATATTATTATATATGAAATTCATAATATTATTATAATTGAATAATTATTAAATTATCAAAATATTATTGCTATAACAATAATAGCATCTCAAAGATATTAAAATTGCACAGCTCATATGATGGACAACTTAAGTATTCAGAATGGTCAAGTTTATGCAAGGTTTGGATGAGACATGCAAAGACAGGTTGAAACTGAAAGCAGCAGAATGGCTTTGGTGACTGTGCAGTCTCTGGACTCACTCACTCAGCTGGACAACTCCTCCCAATTTCTCGGACCCAGTCGGGGGTCTGTCTCCAATCGACACCACGAGACAAACTGTCCCTTTAGTTCTCACTCTACACTGTGTCCTTTCTTCTCTTCTCAGCTTATTTCCCAAAGACCTGAGGCTCTAATGCTTCTTTCTGCTCCCAGAAAATGGAAACTCAATGCCTGGGAAAAGCACAAGAAACAACTTGAGGTCTTTTTCATGTCATACCTATTGTTTGTTGCTATTAGGTAAGACAAGTCAATTTACAACAGCTCTGCTACCTTAAAAGCAGTTGGTGGTCACATTCTGTTTTTTGTAAATGGGAATCCAGGCCACATTTCATACCCAAAGCTAATTGGAGGTTAACTGGCTATTTGACTGAAGTCTACAGAGAAAACAGCGCACACAGAAAAAAAAAAAACTATTGAAAATGTAGGCTGTGTTCATTAAAATAATCAATATTTTTTATTTTTGTACCAACAGAAATTCTGACCACAACAATATAACAGGAAGAGATATATTTGGCAGACTACATTTGACATTTTTAACATTTTTGTTTTCACAAGTATTGCCTGTGTTGGTTTTGAAGGAAAAGTCTACAGAATGGACTCTATTCGCATATCTTGGGCTTTCAGAAGTTGTATAGTTGGGTAAACTTCTGTTTAAAGGAAACTACAACAAAGATAATTTTTGAAAATTAAAAAAAACCCCTGAAAATTAAGCCCCCCTCCCTCCCTATTGGAACAAAAAATACAGATATTCAATATATCTGGTGATATAACGGAAAGTACTGTACATTGTTGAACGAGCTAATAAATGTAAATGTACGTTCATATTTTTTTACATGAAAAAAAAAATAGATTTATGATATTGATTACTGTAAAAAAACAAACGAATAGTCACAGACTGTGTAAAAAGTCAATTGATTTACTGTATACATTTTGACAACATGTTAAACAGCTATACTTTTTCATAGCTGAAAGCATAGCCAATTTAATGACGTGACATGTGGATGACATGCATTCCATTCTCGCTAAAACATGTGGACCCAGATTTAACATTTTCCACCGTAATGTACTTGTAAAGCAAACAAATATTTCTGGCTAAGAGCTGAAGAAGTGATACAATACATACTGTAAAATAAATACACTGTAAAAAGTGATCAGTGAACTTAACTTAAAAAGGTGATAACCTGTTGTCTTATAAGAAATAAAGTGCATATGTAATTGAAAAAAATAAGTTACGTGAACTCGACAATTCCACGTAACATATTTTTTTCAATTACGCATGAAGTTTATTAAGTTAAGTCAACTGATGCTTTTTACAGTGTAATGCATAGTTGATATATATTTCTAAATATACTTTTAAAGACTATGAAAAAACCTGCTGAAGCTCAATTATAATTGTGCATGTAAACACGCTCTCCATTTGACCAGTTCTTGGTCTCTTGTGATTTTCCAAAGATGAAGTGTGAAGAAGACTCTCCCTTCCTTTCTCCCCTGTCCATTCTCTCGATCTAAACCACCCAGAAAATAATTTCATAGTGAAAAAGGTGAAGTGCAGATCTATTCATGAACTACGTAAGGACTCCCACTCCCTTTGACAGATTGAGAAGAATCACCTCTCTGTCATGGTGAGGGAGAGGATACAGTGTCATTGTAAGGCTGGGGATATGGTTCAGTCCCATCAACAACATACAGTTCTACAGTTTTTGCGTCATCCTCATGGGGAAGCATCGCCCGGCTCCATCATTTCACTCTTCTTTAGATCATCAGAGCAGTGTATAAACCACAAATGTATATACAACACAATATTGGATTTTCTAAATACTACGGTTAGGTCTTATGGCCCAGGATCTCTTGATAACACAGACTAATGGCTTTTAATTCTTGTCTGATGGGCTCACAAAAGCACAGGCACACTCTGGGTTCAGTAATAGCTTTTATTTTTTTGTCTTCTACATGTATAGTCAGGGCTAATGTGTTTTGTTTTGTAAGGCCTTTGCTAATCAGAGTATTTAATGATAACCATCAATTGGCAATACCTTTTTCAGTTATCTATTAAAAAGACTAGCTTTGAACCATTTTAAAAATGTATTATTCAGTTGTGAATAATAGTCTGTTTCTATTTCTCAAAAAAAAAAAAAAAAAAAACCAGAAACATTGTTAAAGGGGTGGTAAAATGCCATTTTCACAAGATGTAAAATAAATATCTGATGTCTCCAGAGTGTGTCTGTGAAGTTTTAGCACAAAATACCCCACGGATGTTTTCATATAGCATGTTAAAGTTGTCACTTTTTGAGGGTTTGCAAAAATGCACTGTTTTGTGCCTGTCCCTTTAAATGCAAATGGTCTGCTGCAGAGGGCGGGGTTTCAAGAGCTTGTGTGTTAGCAGCTGCATTACTTCACGCAGACACGTAAATGACAGAAACTGTTCTCCCTTTAATATTAAAACAGAGTCAGTCAAGGATGGAGAGACCCAAGAAGAAGTGACAACATGTAGAATGCAACAGAACGTCTCTAAATGGTTAGTTGATGAATTTATGTTGCTGATGTGGAGTTAACTATCTTCAATTAGGATATTCTGTCATGTAATCTATAAATCACTCATATAGGAACTGTTGTGAGATGCACACAGAGTGACTTTCTATTGCATGTGAAAAGATGGATGCGAAAGTTTGAGCTGACTCACAAATGTACTCCTATACAACCACTCTTCCTCTTCTCAACATGGACTGAGTGTTCCCGGGGCGGGGTTCATGTACTGTACATTTTGGGGTTGCTGATGTCACTAACCCGGCAGGAATGTCATGTAGTCCCTACCAGGCGTTTGTTGTAGTCCTTTATTTAAAAGAAAATATCTTCCTTTCGCTTTGAACTTTGAGCGTTGTAACTTTGATAATGTTGTTTATGCTCAAACAGCAACATTTCACACTAACTAAAGTTAGAAAAGTGAAATCATACTTTACCACCCCTTTAACATGAAACCAAGAGCAAAGTGACACAAGAATATACAAGCATGGAAAACATATAATGTAAATGGCACAATCGTTTTCATTTTAATATTGAAAGTAAAAAAAATTCGAAAACGGCTCATTTATGTGCGCTTCGCTACAACATAAAATTATCCAGTGGGTCACACAGCTTTGCCACACAGATTTTGATAGTTGGACAACTAAAACCAGTGTTGTGTCGAATAAGTAGGCTTCTCAAATAATCAGATAATATTTCTAATATTTCAATTTATGTCAAAGCATTCCTTAGTCCGGTTGTTGGATGAGAGAGAGATTATTTGTAATCCATCCAGCAGCGGAGGACTATTATTCTGCAAGGAACTGTTGAAGAATGGGTTGATCTTTGGTTGACCAATCAGCAGAAAGGGCCATTTCATGCTCTAAATGTGGAGTCTAATTTTTATAATTTTTCATTTTCTGTTGTGAAAAAAATAAAATAAAAATAAAACGGGAACAAAGAAATTAGCCATTTTTCAATTTCAATATTAAATCGAAAAACTAATTAACGCATTGAACGAACATGGACCTAATGCAATATGCAATTACAATATGTTATAGATTAAAGGCATCTTCTCAAGGTATCTTTAGTTATGGCAAAATCCACACGTTTACCCATCTAGTCTCAACAATATCTCCACATATTTTGGCTCTGCAATAAACTATATAAAAAAGGCAATTCGAACATATTCAAAAATAAAGCATGGCTCAGGAAGATAGAATTACCCACAGTCCTTTACAAGAACTTCAGGATTAAGGTTTGTATATCAATTCATGATGATGATAGTCTATATTTCACTGACTCAAAAAAAAAAGTGTTATTGCATAGGAAATGCAGACATCTCACAATACAAAACAATATATATATGAAACAATATATTATTGGCTCAAAAAATGAGCTTGATGAGTTGACTGTTTCAATGTACGGTATTTTAACAGACATTAAAGGGGTCATATCATACTTTTTAGAATATTGTTTTCCCTGAGGTCCACTTACTATGTCAGTCAAGCTTTATATATCAAAACAGTCCTAATTTAGTATTCTCATGACTGCTCTCCACCCTCTTTCTGACTCGCCGAATGAAATAGCAATTTTTGGTGTTGTGCTTTGCATGTAAACACAGTCTAGGTAAGTGAAATAACAAATAGTTGGGTCACGTTTGCTGCTGGGCAATTCTTTCCTAATATTTCCTAACAATCCAAGGAAGTATAAACAGATATTCAGGTGCTATACACAACCAGGAGCAGCACACGTTTTTTTTTTTTTACATATTTTTTTGGCAGTGTTGCTGAACTACAAATAAGAGTCAATGTACAACATAGTTAAAAGGTGCTTTTCTCATAGCACATTGACTTCTATTTTCCAGTGATATGACCCCATTAATAAAAGTATTGCATTGAGAATACAAAAAAAGCACTCGGCTGATCATAGAAATGAAAGCTTTAGCATAAGTTCTGCCAGGAAGACTCAATTACTATGTCACATCACATCTATCCAATCATGTCTTAATACTTGCTGTATAAAAGATTGGTACTTACACATGTTTGAGTTGCCAGACACCGACGCAAACAATGTCCTCCACCCTCCCCACCACCAGGATGGGTTATGCACTAAATCCTACCCGAATATGCACTACAGATGGGGCCTATGGCAAAGAACTTCATAAATAATTGCTTGCTGGGTTGTCCATAAATGAATGCTTCGTTACATCATTCGATCTCCAAAATCTTTCTGGTAGAACCATAATTCAATGTTCATACTGCTTCCAAATTTGCATGACTCTAAAGTCAAGCGATTCTTAAAATCCAGCATGCTGCTGATTGGTCATTAAACTGAATGGTGTCTGTGATTAAAACCTAAAGGCATTTCTAAGATGAATAGATGCTGTGTAAAAGGAAATGTGAAAATGACTAGGGTGTGTATAACTAAACAAAACTAGACCCTTAAACAAGCTATAAACCTTTTATAACTATTACAGTTCTTTTGAATTACAGATTTAGCATTGTCCATTACAGCAAACATAATATTTTTTTAATGAATTACTGTCCTTCAGACAGACTACATGGCATGTTCACAGTGTTGCCATGGCTCAGTTTGCTTGCCATTCAGGATGACTTATTTTATGAAAGCAAGCACCTTTAAATAGTTGACTATATGTAGCTGTTAAACATTTGCAGTGTTTTTCAGAGAGGTACTGAGAGTGCAGTGCGCAAGCGGCTTTTGTCTCGGACAATGCTGGTTGTGTCAAATTAATACAAATAAAAACAACATATTTGCTTGCCTGTCTATTTGGTCACCTTATTCTAAGCATAAGATTCAATCTCGCTTTCTTTCACCCAGACATTAACACACTCGGCCCTCTTTTAGGCTCACGCTGGTCACAGTGGCTGGCCTTTAAGTTGCTCCTTCAGGACGCCAGTCTCTGTGGCTCTCCACACGTGCAGTGCACTGCTGGAGGTGAGGAAGAGGAAGAGGATGAAGGCTATGGGAAAGCCCACAGTGTCCACCATACCTCCAGCCAGGGCACTAAAACTCAGTTTCCCCAGGACCTCCAGAGTGGCCAGAAAACTGTAGTGGGTGGCCTAAATATTACAGACAGAGAGAGGCAAATATAGAAAGAGTTTTAGCATTAACTTAAAGGGATAGTTCACTTTGAAATTCATTTTTGATATGTTTTAGCTTATCTCAAGGGCATCCAAGATGTAGGTGTCTTTGTTTCCACAGTATTTTCAATTTTGATCATTTTCCATCAAACCGTTGTTGTCGTTCAGTCATATAATGCAGGTTTAGGGGGGCCACGCAAAGAGCATGCTCAGAGAAGTCAAATTTAAACATGATTTAATGACTCGTAAATGTAAGTACACATTGATGGCCTAAGACATGTGAGAAAACAGTATTTATATCCTTTTTACCTCGTGTAACCACAGCCATGTCTAACTGATCTGACGGCACGGGCGCTTCTTCTGCTTGCGCGTCTACGTCACTCATTGTTTACGCAGAGATTTTGGAAGTTTTACCTTTCACTAAATATATTTAGATATATCGAAATCGTCTTCCATTGCGATTTCCTGTGTATATAAATATGTTTAGACTTTCACAGTGAAAGGTAAAACTTCCGAAATCTCTGTAAGCGATCACTTCAGGCGGAACGTTGGACATGGTTCAGTTGGACATTGGACAACTGATTCAGATCAGTTGGACATGGCTGTGGTTACACGAGGTAAAAACGATATAAATACTGTTTGTTTTCTCACACAAACCGCTCGTTTCGTGTCTTAGGCCATCAATGCACTTACATTTACGAGTCATTAAATCATATTTAATTTGGACTTCTCTGTGCATGCTCTTTGACGTGGACCCCCTAAACCTCCATTATATGACTGTCAGACAAGAACGGTTTGACCGAAAAATGTCAAAATTGAAAATACTGTGGAAACAAAGACACCTACATCTTGGATGCCTTTGAGGTAAGCTAAAACATATCATAAAACATAAACATAAGATAAAAATTAATTTCAAAGTGAACTATCCCTTTAAGGCAATTTTGGGGATTTACTCAAGAATAATGAAAAAGGGACAATAAATTATAAAGAAAGGGGAATGTGTTTTGCTGTTAGGCACTTTTAAAAATGTTTTCAAGTCCAGCACAAAAGAGATCTTTACATTAAAGGAACACTCCGACTTTTTGGGACTTTAGCCTATTCACCTTACCCCCCAGAGTTAGATAAGTCCATACATACCTTTTTCATCTCCGTGCGTGCTATAAGTCTGTTTGACGCACCCACCGCTAGCCTAGCTTAGCACAAAGACTGGATGTGAATGGTTGCAGCTTTCATACTAATCCAAATGAGTGACAAAATAACGCAAACGTTTTCCTATTTACATGTTGTGGTTTGTATAGTCACAGAGTGTGCAAATATCAAGGCCATATGAGACACAGACATCTTTTGACCGTATAAATACTATATTTTCTGAAGGGGAAGCACTGCTACTTGGGCAGAGTGATAACAATCACCTGAGACGCACCGTGACGAGGAGCAGAGAGTTCGCTTCGCTCAGCGTTGGAATAAAGAGTCAGCAATTACTAACGTTAGATAGAAAAGCATAGTTTATCATGGGTGTTTGCTTTATTGTATGAGCTGTGACAATAAACAGGGGAGACCAGGTAATACAGTACCATGTTTCATTGATTTCCAACCAAAAACGCACCCAGATTTATAAATATCACATGAATAAATAATTATTACAGGAATCAATATATTTTAAATGCAATTTATTAGCTGAACCAAATGTATTCAACAGTAGCCTATATAATATACAGTATTGCATTACTATAGGATAGAATAAGGGGAAAGTAATAGCACAAATTGTTTTTGCACAATGAACTCACAGCCTATCGTACCCTTTTGCACGCTCAAGTTCGTTATTTCCATGGTTATTTCAAATTTAGGCTACTAGGCGCACCGCGCGCAGGGTGCAAGTTCAACGCGGTGAACGCGCTCATTTTTTTTTTCCCAAGCGCGTCCGCACCGCATCAAGATAAAAACATATTCATACCCTAATCATATAATAGTGTCACTAACGTTACATTAGCTCTGGCTAAAGGCACTGTTACAGTAGGTCATCTAAAAACATAACGGAACACTTACCTCAGCCGCAGGTGATCCACTTGTCCTGTCTGTGCTATCGATGGGATGGCTGTATCCTTCAGCACATTATGGTCCGTGTGGCAAATTCCATTTTTTCAAAATAGTCGTCCTCATTGAAATGTACCGAGCAAACATAATGTCCCTTGATAATCTTATGGTGTGTTTGGATAAATATCCAGAGTAAGTTAGCCATTTCTTCATCCAGTCAGCGTTTTTAGTTGGAATTCTGTGAAACATGGTATTACCTCCCCTGTTTACAGTCGCAGCTATTTACAATAGAGCGAAAACCCATGACTCTAAACTATGCTTTTACTATTTATAAATTGCTGACTCTATTACCCAAACACCGAGCGAACTCTCCGCTCCTCACCACAGCGTGTCTCCGGTGATGCGGTTATTACGCCGTCAAAGTAGCAGTGCTTCGCCTTCAGAGAATAGTTCCCAGGTTTTATACGGTTAAAAGATGTCTGTGTCTCATTTGACTTTGTTATTTGTACATTATGTGACTATACAAATCACAACATGTAAATAGGAAAACGTTTGCGTTATTTTGCCACTCATTTGGATTAGTATGAAAGCTGCAACCAGTCACATCGAGTCTTTGTGCTAAGCTAGGCTAGCGGTGGGTGCGTCAAACAGACTTATAGCACGCACGGAGATGAAAAAGGTATGTATGGACTTATCTAACTCTGGGGGGTAAGGTGAATAGGCTAAAGTCCCAAAAAGTCGGAGTGTTCCTTTAAGGATTTACATTAAAACATTTCATGTTATGGCTGAACACCAACAAATGACTTATATCACAATTCTACACTATATTGCCTAAAAATTAACAAAGAAAACACAAACTAAAATCTGTCATGTTAAATAATACAAGTGAATTTAAACACTAAAACATGTGATGATAGGCATACATTTTTCAGTTTTGTTATTGTTTACTAAAACTATGAAAAAGTTTTCCATTGACTAAAATAAAATGTAAATGTTAGATGACAAACTGAAACAAAAATTAGAAATGTTGCCTAATAAATATATTTTTTAAGGTAAAAATTACATTTTAAAATGTAAATTTAAAAGCTCAAAATATTTATTTAAAATATGAATAAATATAAGTATTTATAGCATAAAATAGTACTAAAATAACTCTATAATGTACAGTATGAAAATGGATGTTTAATTTAAGAATATTAAAAAATGTAAAAGCAAACATTAAGTAGATGTTAGATGATGGCAAACTGGTCATCTAAATGTAAAAATAGGGGAAATGAGCAGGCATCATTATGAACATGCATAATTAAATATACAAAATCACAACAAATAAAAAATAACCTCCACAATAACTAATATACGTTGTGCTGTCAATTTAAATATTATGACCCTTTATGTCTTCGTAGGACAGGACAGGGAAACAACGAGGAGAGGAGGCAAAGATGGAATTTAGAAGAAAAAAAAACTGAGCAGGATTCGAACTCCGGTGTAACACTACAGATTACACGCACAACAGAATTTTTTGCTTTCCTTTTTGACGTGTTTTTTTTATACTCTTCAAAATAACAGATGACTTTTTAACATGATTCATATTTATAAATTTTTAACTTCGCCTCACATCAAAACAATTCCAACAGGAGGATCAAAGTGCAGTCTGAATCCCTCTCTTGTCTGGACGTTAGAGACTGTCTCCATACTCTAGTCCTTCGACTTAACACACAGAATAGGAAAGCAAAGCCAAGTCCATCCCTTCACATGGCCCTGCCACCAGAGTTAAGTGAAGTACCTTTATTCCTACAAACTTGTTTAAGGTGTTCAGTTTCTCTCTCTAGGGCCTTTTCACAAACATTCACAGTATCGGTTTTCGGTCATCTAAAACCACCTTAAACAAACACACACACAAGCTGCTCTCGCAACGTTGTGTACAGTATATTATAAGAACATTTCAAATTAACCTACAGTTTACAATCATCCTCCTGGTTATTTTCTTCTAAATGTGAATCCGAAGTTTTTAATTGCTTAGAGGCTGAGGAAAAACATACTAGCACTTTCTCTTATTGTGCTATGAGTTTTGTTAGTACCATTAATTCAGCAGGTACTGAGCTGTTGAAGTGACAAATAGCTAAGAGAGCAGTGAAAGATCACATGCAAGCAGCGCAGGCCCATTTAAATAGGACAATGCTGTCATGTCAAAGATTAACGATGGGGCGCAACACGAGAACACGGGAGGGGAGAGATATTGAAACAGTGAGAACTACTGTTTATCATCTAGGGTACACATAAATAAACAAAATAGAGAGAATGAACAACTGAACTAACAAAGAGAGAAATTAGACAACACAAGATTAGTGGGACATAATAGAGAGTGGAGTATTGAAAAGAACAGAGGTGATATACAGTAGACGGACTGTTTTTGATAGACAGGTAAGCTGTCTTTAAACTATAAAAGTGGCACAGAACAGTTACACTGCACAGTAGCAGTATCTAAAGATAAATACAATGTGCATTAGGTTTGTTTCACAAAATATGTACTAAAAAAAATCAATCTGCCGCTTATTTATCTTATGCCCATATTCAGAACAAAACGGCACTGATTGTCACAAGAGAAAACTTTTGCACTGTATGCTCTTTGTTCATAGATTTACAGCATGGATTTCATAAATATTATAGCTGTACTGTAAATAGTGATATAATTCTCAGTTACTGGTTTTTGAAAAACAAAATATGAAAATATTTTCTCTAACACATTAATAGAAGAAATGCATACAGTATTTGTTGGCAGAACAAGTAAAAACTACTGGCCGGACTGGAAAAAAAATTAAAATAAAAAATTAATCTGCCCTAGAAATGAATGCCTATAATCACTCCTGCAATTAATATTCTTGGAATAATAAATGCTTCATTCATTTTCAGACAAATGTTTTAAAGTTGAGTTGCTACGTTTTTTTTATGTATTCAGTAATGATACATTAAATTGATCAAAATTGTCATTTATGATTTCACAAAAAATTTCCATTTCGAATAAATTCTAATCTTTGCTATCCACCAAAAAATCCTGAAGTTTCCTCAAAAGAAAAAAAAACCATATTATGCATCAAAATAGTTTTCAACATTGATTATAAGAAGAAGTTTCTTGAGCAACAAATAAGCATATTATAATGATTTCCGAAGGATCATGTGACACTGAAGACTGGAGTAATGACGCTGAAAATCCAGCTTTGTCATCACAGGAATAAATTATATTAAATTTATTTACTGTACTTTCTATCAAATATAAATACAGCCTTAGTGAGCATAAGAGTTTTTACTCCATAAAATCTAAAATCAAACTTTTTTTCAATGGTTGTATATATACAAACTGCATCTTTGCAGACCTTTGCTAGGAAGAAAGTTTTGAAACCATAGAGTTGTTTGTGGAATGGAGTCTGGAAATAACACAAATCAATCTTAAACTTGCATTGCTCACATGAGCACTAATGTGTCAGAGCATGCAAACTAACCACTGGGCTACACATTAAAAAGAGAAGAAGAAAGAAATCAAAATGACAAATCTATGAATTTGAATATACTTTCTGATGAGTGTGCTTTGTAGGTGATTGATGAGTTGAAATGAGTTGACATGCAGTGCTAAAGAGAGTGTTAAAACTGCTCAGTTCTCTGAGTGGAGATATTGACTGACAGATGAATGAGATTTTGACTGCTGTGATGTGCTCACGTATGTGGCAGACAAGAAACACTCTCAGGCTTTCTGCAGCTCACGGCCTGTTGTGAGACTCTACCTGTCAACAACTATCAAAAACTGTAAGATGCCTTTTTTTGTTGTCTTTGGAGTATGGCTGCTGAAACTGAAGAGAAAACACAACAGATTTGTCCAGCTGTTGACCTTAGGTGAACACTGTGATGCTGTTAAGCAGCCTGTTCTGATCTGTCAGGGAGCAAGAGTCAAAGCTGTGGTCAGTTGAAGAGGGGGGTGTGCGATACCTGTATGCTCTCCTCGGCTCTCTGTGTGCAGTTCATCATCGTGGTGAAAGTGAGAGTGGTGATAAGACCGGCTATGAAATGCTGCAAACTCAGACTCAGGACTGCCATACCTGAGGAAGAGCAGACACAATACTCATTAATACAACATACACAACTGTCCCCTTGTTTTAATTCTGCAACAAAAAGCCTCAGAAATATCTTTTTTTTTCCAGAAAAAAGCCACACAAATATCGCAGAGTCAGACACACCTCAAGTTTGAATTTGTGGCTCCGAATTTAGATATTGCATATAAAAACACATAATGCCTCTGAAATATTGCACTGACTATCTGGCAGTGTTAGTTGAGAGAGACGGCCTGTGTGCAGGGTGACGAGCTTGTGTCTTCTAGTTTGTGCTTGGCCTTACTCAGACTTTTGACGATAAGCCATGATATAAAATCTTGACGTTTAGTATTACCTTTCATATTTAAATTACCTGACTATCGCGATTAGAAAAACTTGCGGTAAATACTGTTCAGCATTAAGCAAAGTTGGTAACAGTCTCACATTTGTGTGAAAACATGATGGATGGCAGAGTGCTGAGAGAAATTATATGAAAGAATGCATGAATTATATGCCTGGTTCAGATTACACGATTTTAGCCGTTATCATTTTGGCCGTGATAATCATAACACGATCATTTTGGCGTGATCCGTTTGACGTATGGTGTTGTTGGGATTCGTAAATGACAACGGGCGTCGGGACGCAAGATTCGGTCATAGTGGGCGACATCACGACAAAAAGACTAGCATGTTTAATTTTTTTAACGCTCGTCCACGACGGGTTCCGTCACATGTATGAGGTTGACCAATAGGAGCACAAGCTGTTCCGTACACAACTTTAAAAATGGCGAAACGAAAGAGAGATGATGGTGCTAAAAGTAAAAAGAAAACAATATTTTACCTCAAGTTCTCTTTGGAGGATTGACAGCCCATACTGTCCTTTTCGAGCAATCCAGGAACGTGTTCATTGTCGGGTTTTCTTTCTTTTTTAACTATTTTCTGAACACAGGTCAACACTCACCGCTTCGTCTATTGTTTGTATGGCGTTCCGATAGACTCTTTAATATAACTTTGCAACATGCACTCGTCTCAATGAACGTCTCACTCAACGTCTTATTTTTTTTTTTATTCTGCTATTTATTTCTATTCAACTTAAGACGCTGACGTGACGCTGACGTCACGCAAATCACGCGTGGCAGTGAAGTGTCGAGTCAGACGTCACGCGTTATTCACGTGTGGCAGTGAAGTTATTTATTGTTACACGTATTTAACACGCTATCCACAGTACAGCACGGCTCAGTGAAGCGAGTGTATCGCGCGTTCTGATCGGCTCTTTAATATGACTTTGCAACATGCACTCGCCTCAATGAACGTGACACTTGCGTCTGCCTTATAACGTCACGTCTGCGTCTGAAATAGGAATTGGGTTCATGTTTTTCTATCCTAATGGGGACTTCAACCAGACTGAATAAAAAAATTCTTGATTAAATAGTGGTCCACACACAAACCCCTGGTCTAATCTGCATTAAACCACTTTCTAATCTGCATTAAACCACTTTAAACGTTCTTTTAATGATTTTCTATGGGAGTAAAATGCTTAATAACGTGTAATTAAACGAGTTGCGTTCATATTTATTTATTACTTTATTGTGATTTACCATAATAATTTATAAATGCATGCAAAATTATCTGTGTACTTGATAAATGTTGCAGATATTACAAAAGAATGCCTTTCAACTTGTTTGTAAACTTCAGAATTAAATGAATGTTCAGCCATTTCTAATAAAAAAAGAGTCTGCAATTAGTTTCATATTTGTTATAATGTTATTTTTTTTCATCTGTGATTATGGAAATAGATAGGCAATATATATCGAGAGATGTGGGTCGACAGAGATGATTTTGACCACTTCATTAAGTTTTGTTTAGAAGAAAGGCTTTATTTGAAGTAAATTTCGTTTTGTATAGCCTAAATTGTATTCATTTTAATAATTTTTTCATCAATCAATTGCCTGGATTTAATAAATAAAGCAAATATAACAGACAGCCATAAGCATGGAGTTGCACGGGGCCGCGGTAACTCGTTAACTGGAGCGCATCTCGTCATAAATGAAACGAAACTAGAAATAGGCCTAGCCTAAAGAGTAATCTATTTATTTTAGTTTTGAACTGTTTCGTTTAAAGAAAGTTCAAGCTTTCTAAAGCCTGAAATTCAATAAAAATACATTTCAAGCGTTCTTATAGAAACAATTCAATATTAAAATAAAATGTGTAGTCTTTATGTCGTTGTTTTGTTTTGAGTTTACGCTCAATAGCCTATATAAAGGAATTAATAGAGATGGAAAAAAATAAAAAAAATAACCACATTTTCTCCCGTTTGTCGCGCCCCAATTGTCATGTTTCTATTCCCCACCAGTGGGGCGCGCCCCACACTTTGAGAAACGCTGCATGGTTTAACAGTAGGCTATATTTGAAAATATACAGAATTATAAGGTGTTAGTACAATATATTGCATATTACCTAAGAAATTTTCATATATTTAAAAATGTGAGACAATATATTTACTAATATGTAATATTCAGTGATACACTTTCATATTCAGGGATTCAAGTTATGCGTCGCTATGGGAGTACGACGGATTTCCATAAATATCAGGGTCACCCTGTCCTTAGATTACCCTTTTCATTATTTTAAAATAAATGCCGTAAATATGCTTACATTTCTCAAATAGGCATGATGCAATAACATCTTGTTCTTTGGGAATATTGACAAGAAACTATGTCAAACAAAATTTTAATAAGATAATTTGTGTGAATTAGGCCTAATATTTAGGCTACTATTTGAAAAAAATATATAGCCTATGTATAAGCAAGGTAAAAACACTTAATTTATAAACAAACATAATTGAAGAGCAGTAGGCCTATGCATTCCTTATGAGCTATTTGGTACACCACCCCCCGCAGCAGACGCAGACGTCACGTTCGGCAGACGCAGACGAGACGTTCGGCAGACGAACGAGTGATGTGGCAGACGCAGACGAGGCGTTCGGCAGACGCAGACGTCACGTTCGGCAGACGCAGACGTCACGTTCACTGAGACGAGTGCATGTTGCAAAGTTATATTAAAGAGCCTATCGGAACGCCATATGTTTGTTTACCGGAAGTCACTCGCTACTAGTTTCGCCTTGTCTATGACATCACGCGCCTCGTTAAAGACGGCACGCGATGACTGGTCAGGAAGCAACGTGTAGTCTGACATGTTTCTTGTCTACGACACGACAAGATTTTAGGAGTCAAAATCGCGTAATCTCACACAGTGACTATCGTAACAGACACAAATAAAAATAGTGTAACCTGAATCAAGGGAACTGACTGTCTTCAAGTCCCCGTGAACCGGAAGTTGCAAACGATTTTTCTCCAGTGCTGTGACGTATTTCCAACAGAGGGCAGGGTTTTACTCTAGCGCTCCTCCTCCATATCTCTTGCTCATAGCAAACTAACGGTTTGAGGGGAGTGGTTAAGCGTTTCCCCACCCAAACTGTGAAACCTACGTCATCAGAAAAAGAAACCGTTCCAGACCGGAAGTAACTTTTCAGATTTTGATTAAAGATTACTAAGGTAAAACATTTTTTTAATATATATTCACTTGCACGGATTAATTGTTCACCACAAGACTAGTAATATGCGCTAACAAAGTAAATAGGTTCAATTTTGATTTCACAGGGACTTTCAGTGGCACTGGTTCCGGAAGTAATTTTCCATTCTCTCCCATATGGATTTCCAAAAAGCCTATTTAACCCATGAACCAAGCCAACTAGCAACAAGGGGAATCATAAAATTACTATTTTGATTTGAAGAAAAAAATACTTTTTCCCGACTTTTTTTATCATTCAAATTTGGCTGGGTGGCTAATTACACATTTTTCTGTGGTGTGACAAACTCAGAACACATACTTAATTTTGACTTTACAGGGACTTTAAAAATCGGACAAAAATCCTAAGTCAAAGCTAACTCTAGTAGCTAGCTCTTGATCTCTATTGTAAATGAACAAGCAAACTCACAGTAGGGTAACAGTTTGTGAGAATGATTGTTTTCACCAACTGTTTGTTATGAATTTGAATGTTCATTATAAAAATTTGTTATGAAGGAGCCATTGTTTATCCTCACTGAGAAACGCGAAGCTATCATTATCTTGCTATTATTGCATCCTTGTATGAGAGCTTAAGGTGTAACCTCAGGTGGCGAAACGTTTTATCATGTTTTTCCTGGTAGTTTTTCTTTTTCTGCATTATATGAAAGCATTTATCTAACTTGGCGACATTACACCTTGAATGAAGTGTCAGTAAAACTACAGGGGGAGGGGACGTCAACAAGAAGTGACGTCACCCAACATCTCTTAGAGCACCTTTAAAATCTGTCAGAGCATGGCCAAGAGTCACACGGAGGAACTCCGGAAGGATGAAAAGAGGAGTTATAACAGTGCAAGTTTTCTGCATAAAACTTGGTGAAATGATTTCAGTGTACATATCTGTACATCTCCAGCACATTTTAACAATACCATGAAAATATTGATAATCATGGTAATTTTGGTCACTATATCATGATATATAGGGGTGGTGATGGAGCAATGGATAAGACATGCCTTTGGTGTGAGAGACCCGGGTTCGAATCCACTGTCAGACACCAATTTGTCCCTGAGCAAGACACTTAACCCCTAGCTGCTCCAGAGGCATGCGACCTCTGACGTATATAGCAATTGTAAGTCGCTTTGGATAAACGAGTCAGCTAAATAAATAAAATGTAAAATTAAAATGTAAAATGATATGAAATTTTCACACAGTTTCAGCTCTACTCATACTCAACTGTCATACCTTTGTTAGCAGGAACAGTACTGTACATGCTTGTTATAAAAATGAGCTCTCCCAGACTATTATTCATGCAGACAGAACCATGTCAAACTACTAACCGTTTAGACACAGTCGAATCTGACTGCATGTAGCCACAATTGACGCAAATCTGTGTCTTTTTGGCCATTTTTAAGTTGATTATTAAATTCACCTGAGGACGTCCACCCAGAGCATGAGACAGACCGTCTACCATTAAAGCCTCTAAAAATCATGAATCTCAAATCAATCATTACCAGAAGCCCATTTGCACAAAAAAAGTCATGAAGCTTTCACATCCAGCTCCATCTGAATTATTCACTGGAAATGTTTAGTTTTGCCTAACAAGACTTCTCCATTACTTATCCAGGAACCACAGGAAGGAGAATCAGCTCTTCTGAGGCATCCAGTCTCATACAATATTGAAAAATATTTTCTGCAGAACTTTATCATTCTTCTTTTTTTGAGGGGGGTTAGATGGGGTGCAGAGTTGCTTTGTTCCATTTGGTTAGGGAGAGTGGCAAAATGAGAGACAGAGAGAGAGAATAAGAAAGACAGAGAGATGAGGGAGTTGTCAAACAGAAGCTCGCTGACAAAAACATCTTGACTAAAAAGCAACGACATCCTGGGGAAGAAGTAATACAGTGGCAAAAAATACAGAGTGAAACAGCTAAAACGCAAGAGTTTCCCCCTTTTCCTTTTTTCATCTTCATTAAATAAACATTCAAAGCACCTGTGAGAGAAAGAGACCGCGCAAGGAAAAATAAGAGAAAAAGGCAGAGGGTATGAATATGGGTTTATTCATTTATCAAAGTGAGCCGTGAGAATACTCAAGGTAAAATAGCGTTAGCTTTCGCAGACAGAAACAGAAACGCAAATCCACTTAAGCAAGTTGAACCGGGAGAGAGTATGTTTGACATAACTTCTGTATGATCACTTTTACACAGTTCATGCATAAAATTTTACTTGAATTATGCTGAATCCAAGCACTAGGACTATGAAGATGGTAATCAGAACAGATCTACACGAGTCTTACAGAAGATTTATTGAATAAAAGTTGGATCAATACTAAAAGTTTGTTTTTCGGTAACATATCAGCCTCTGGTACTATGGATTTTATTTTAAAACGGATACCAAATAACCAGCCTTGAACACCTGATGAAATGAAACCAAGTTTGTTAACAGACTCAAAAATTGCCAATTGCTGTCGGGATAAATTTGAAAATGTGTATTTTTCCTTTTTGATTCATCAGAGGTCGCTTAGGTGATGATCGTATTCATTTTTGGATTATTTTATATATGTTAAAGGTGCCCTCTGGGATAAAAAATCAAATCATACACCATATTCCATACCAGATAGAGGCAGTATACCTCCAGAAAAACGCTCCCTCGTGCATATTAATCAGTAAAACTAATAGTAAAAGGTTGGAAGACCGCAGTTTCACGTGGATCATTTGGAGATTTTCAGAGATTAGAGACTAAATGAACAACATCTCAATACTAAATTATAAAGGCCGTCTCATTGACAAGCTGGTGCATTTCGACAATATGGGAAAATTAAAGCCCAGGCATTTTTAGTTTATGGTATTCGTTTTGTTCATGTTACATTTTTATCATTAGTTTTAATTAATTTGACAGACAGCATTCCCTGATGTGGACCAAGCTAGCGTCTTTCAGAACTCCCAACTCTCACGAATTCACCGTGAGACACACAACTTTTCACATGACATCAGGTTTAAGTACACACAAGCCGGCGTGACTTACTCGTGTTACTGCAGTTTGGCTGGTGGCAATGTTGCCCGCCCGCATACCGCCTCCCATGGCCGAAACTGGTATTACGACACCTGCCGGGCCGGGGCTAGTAATTTAGCATGCTAATTTAGGTTATATCTCGGCAGCACTATAACTTTCTTTTTGCACTTATTTCTTCTCATTCTTTTGATGTGTGTAGCTCATTTTTTGGATATTTTTACCTCAATTATTCCATATGGCACCTTTAAGCTTTGATAATGAATTATTTCTGCCATATAAAGAGTGTAAATAATGTAAATATTTGATTTATACATAAATTTAACAATTTTAAAATAACATATTTTTACATCGCACACATCAACTTTAGATTTTTTGTAATTTTCTGATTCTGATCTCACCATACAGCAAGATGAACTCTATATGAACTGGTCTGTGTGACATTCATGTTAATACTCTCCCTTTTTATCAGATGCTGTTGTTTAATGCAGCGTTGAGAGTTTTATTCAGACACACTCTGCCTGAACACCTGTTTACTCTGTGCAAGGTGCTGAAATGGAGATTGTAGTCTGTCAGTGGAAAACGCGGGAAACCGGAGATGGCCCTATGGATTCTTAAATGCAGGAGAACAGTAGAAAGCTCAGCGGAGAACAGGTCAATTTCACTTCTATATATACATAATTACAGGTGAGCTATTTGACTCTTAAAAACAAACTGTACCCATAAAA
Organism: Pimephales promelas; assembly: GCF_988280905.1. Taxonomy (NCBI): domain Eukaryota; kingdom Metazoa; phylum Chordata; class Actinopteri; order Cypriniformes; family Leuciscidae; genus Pimephales; species Pimephales promelas. The sequence goes on along the minus strand of NC_142772.1, from coordinate 36,420,951 downwards.
TGTACATGGCAGTCATAAACATGGCACTTTTGAATGCATTGAAAAACATCCAGTGGGAGTTTTTCCCTGTCCTTACATTTATAAAGCAGTGAGTGCACTATTCAAAGAGATAAAATAAAAAAATAAAATAAAAATATGCTGGTCCTATAGAATGTTCATGTATGTGAATTTCTCACCTTTCATCAAGAGTGAGGGCTCCAGCACTACAAGAAGTGAGCTCTGAAAGACCATGCTGATAGTCCGGATCATAAACACACGTCTCATCAGCAGGCCAATACTGAGAACATAAAAGAGAGAAAGTTCAGTTCATATCATCTCATACTACACAAATACATACATAATTATATACATTAAAGTTCTAAAGTAATACTTTCATGAGTCACAGAACACTTTACAGGAAAGATTAATTTGAATTTGACAGAAGTAATAGTAAAGACATTTATTATGTTACAAAAAAAATAAAAGCTGCTCTTTCAGCATTTCAGCAACTTTCTATTTATTATCACAGGTAAAGGTTCCACAAAAATATTACACAAAGGATCATGTGACAAGGACGACTCATTTCTGCTGAAAATTCACAGGGATAAATTACATTTTAAAATATACATTAAAACAGAAGATTTCAACTGTAATAATATATCTTTTTTTAACAAATAAATGCAGCCTTGTTGAGCAAATCTTACCAACCCTAAACTTTTTTAACGTTAAATTATATTGCACCACTGTTCAAAAGATATACATAAAAAACATAAACCATGCCAATATTTTACAGATCAATCAATGTAGGACATTAATGAGGGTCAACCACACAGGACTTCCACACTGAGACAGAGAAGCACTCCTGTACACATGCTTACATGCAGTGTGTTTGCTTACACACTCTAATTGATTCTCTATTAGCAGTTAAGAATCCCACTGGGTGAACTTCCGTCACGAGTCACGACATAATCAATACCACAACAAGATCCACAGACACGGGCTGATTAACCCCCGGCTAATTAGTGACCATCACACACCTCAATTTCTCCCAGCTCCAATCAGAACACCCGTAGGGCCCTGTCAATCCCACACAGCGCCTGGACTCACGGCTTCTACTGTGTTGTTAATATTTCCAATTATCAGTACAGTTAACATAATTTTACGTCATGTTCTCTAAAATGAACAAATGTATTAATGCTTAAAGCGGTCAGGCAGAATGATTAATAAGCGACAGCATCTGTTGCCTGAAAATTAGTAAAAAATAAGTATAAAATTGCATCATCAATTAAATAGGGGTGGGGAAAAAAATCGATTCTCGATGCATCGCGATGCGGACGTGGACGATCCTGAATCGATTCACAAATGTCCAAAAATCGATTTCAAAAAATTTTTTTTTTTGATATGTATTTATAATAACGTAATATTGACGGAACGCGAAAGACGGAACTCTGAAGCGCGGAAGTGCAGTGGCGGGACCGTCTGTGGCGTGCCGTGCACATAACAGAGACCCGATGGAACGCGAGATCCAAACACTTTCCTTGTTAGGTTAAAAGCTGACGTGTGGAAATATTTTGGCTTCTGAAGTTGAAGGGGGAAAGGAGCTGGACAAGAGCCGCACTAGTTGTACGCTTTGTGGAATAAAACCAACGACGGAAACACGACAAATATGATAAGCCATATGACACCTTTCTAGCCAGAGGAGGAAAAACACTCGGCTGCACCAGTCGTTATATTATTTATTTACTACAAGTATGCTAGTTCAAGCACACATTTATTTTCCTGGTCGTTCTTTGTAATGTTAATAAAATATATTGTGCATTAATTCTTTATGGGTCATTAATTTGTACTTTTAAAGCAAATTATTTATAGTCACACACAAAAGATTCAGATAATCGATTTGTAACATTATAAATGTCTTGTACTTTTGATTTGACTTAATTTATCCTTGATGAATAAAAGTAAAGATTTCTTTTTTCTTTTGCCCAAAAAATGTAATAAAAATTCTTACCAACTCCAAACATTTGAACGGTATGGGCTATATGCACGCATAAGTTCCGCATTTGACGTAAGGATGCTCGTCCATTTCCGGTTGTGTAGATTAAAGCGGAGGAAAACCGGAGAAAACGGGATTATGGCAGAGTCTTCAATATTTACTGTCCTCCCGTCTTTGAAACGAAACGTACATACGTTTAGATGTAATTTTATATATAGTTATGTTTATTTAATATAATTTTAAAAAGAAGCATAAACACAACGAGGGGTGTCTGTTTTATCTGTTTTTGTGACTAACGTTTCATTAGTATAACCATGGAGTATAAAATTCAATATAAATTCTCGGTATTGCATTGGACTCTACGATCGGCGGAAGTTATCGAGCATCCTTAATCCTTCACCGGAAATAACGCCGTGCATAGAGCCCATTGTTTAATGTTACAAAAGCTTTCTATTTCAGATAAATGCTGTTCTATTGAATTTCTAGGTGATTCTCTGAATCGGGTGCCCTTCAAGTCCCCCAAACTTGCTTCAAATATTTTCAATTGAAGGAAATCACAAAATACATTTTAATGCTGTCAATTAATAGAACCAGGTGCATTTGCATTATAATGCAAAAAAAATTGCTTTTGAAAAAAAATGTAAAGTTAATAAATGTAAAGATAATGAGTTGCCTAAGTAGTAGATAACAAGCATGTTTGCATGTCCCCACTAACCATCATTATATTTTCAATGAATATCAAACAAATAAAAAGTGCAATTAATACCAAAATGTTGCTGCTGCTAATATAATCATATGTTGATCTAGTGTATTTTCGTTTACTGTTGTGAAATGGAAAATCAATAATCGGTAATCGAGAATCGTTAATAATCGAAAATCGACTGTAATCGAATCGGGACTTCAATAATCGTAATCGAATCGAATCGGGAAATCAGACAGATTAACCACCCCTACAATTAAATATCCTTTCCATGTGAATAAACTCAGAGGCCTCTGGCAGAAAGAAAGTTGAGAAAGAGAGAGATGGAGATGCGGGTAAAGGTCAACTGAACTTTAAGAGAAGAGTAAGGAATCGTCTGTCATCTTAAACCAGCCTTTTAGATCTAGACGAACAGCAGCCGGTCAGACAGAAAGCCAATCTGCCATCATTCTCATGCAAACACCCTCCCTGCATCCACTCAATAACACTCTTTCATATTTCACTCAGATGAGTGGAGAGAGAGAAAAAGAGAGCTGTAAGAAAGACAGAGACAGTCTCGAAGAGGAAAACAAGCAACTTGGAGAGAGAGAAGGATGCGAGAGATCGAAAGCAAGTCTAAAACAGGCGTATCACACGAGCAGTTAGGCCCGATAAGATTGGGACTCTCAGATTGCTGATGGCGATCAGTGTATGGGGGTCAGTTGTTGGCCACTCAAGCATTTCAGATGGGGCTGGGATAAGTGTCCAAATTAGCTTTTAGTGGCCCTGAACAGACAACGACAGAAACCCAATCTGTGGGAAGCAAGGCCTGAATGCACGACTGTGTCGAATGAACAAGCCCCCTGCGTGTGAAACTTTACATTCCTCCTCATTCACTAACACCGCCTTTAGCATAGAGACGGAGAGAGAGAGAAAGGTGGGAGAAAGGTAAAGTAGGAAAAAGATGAAGGGGCCGAGGATAACGGAGAGGTTAGAGAGAAAGGTAAGAAAATTTGAGAGAGTACAGTAGATATTGAATGCATGTTTCGGGACTGCAGATCTTTCCCACTCACCCCAGTCCTCATGTATAAACATTGCACAAAATGGGAATTGAAATATGCATACTCAATTTTCCACCCACATATCAGGACTTATAAAAAATGTATTTGGCGTAAATACGCACACACCGTCCGCACACTCCAGACCACAATTGTTCATCGGTGTGAGTGAAATAATGACGTCGTAAACAAAATGATTTTAAACTTTTCCATTTGATATACACATTTATATGAAATATACCATTCTCATTAATGGAGTTAAGCATTACATTAAATCATTATCCACAAGTTGTATGTGAATATGTGTAATAGATGTGCTGCTTTTTACCAATTTTCCAGAGCAATGCTACATTTTTTACATGATAATTCTGCTTTGAATTGAATACTAAATAGTAGAACAAAATATTTTCACACGAATAATGATCAGTGATACGCACTCGACTAAGATGGCTTAGCAACACAGGCAGTATAATGACAGTCACTCACAGACTCTTCTGGTGTCGAATGGTCCGATGACACAGTACTGTACAACTGCTGCCACACTGCACACAGGTGTGCTGTTTTTCCTGAGCAGACTGACAGTAGCCTACTGATAACACCTTATGCAGTTTTCCAAGCATCATGACAATGCCTATTTAAAGGAATTGGTTAGATTTACACGTGTCTATTTGTTCTGTGTGAAGCACAGTTTAAAAAAAATTGTTACACTGAAAAATAAGTATCTTTTTCAGTCTTAACATTCTAAAATATGTTTATTTTATGTACAAAACTGCATAGATTTGTTTTGTTTAAAACAATTGAAAATAATCTAATTTTGTCAAAAGGAATGAATGAGAATCTTTTCTGAAAAGTATTTTATACCTACAATTGTGGACATTTTTTTAACAGATATTTTAAACAAGACAAGGATACAGGATGAGTCTTAGCGATGTAATGTGACGGCACAAACAGCATTTACAGTCCAAATATCTCAATCTCATATTGTCCAAGTGTCTTTGAAAGCAGTACTAAGCTATTACATGGATGGAAATATGCAATGGAAATGATATGCAGGTGAGGATATGAATAAGGAGCCCAGGAGTTAAAACTCCTTATATGGTTATTTTTGGGGAGGAGGAGGGGTGGAGTCTGGAGATGCATGTTCGCACAATCTTCCGCTGTTTTTTTTTACATTTTTTTTTACAGTCTATTGTGTACATACGGTTTTACAAATTTGAAAACCTTTGTGCGCACGCACTTTTTAGGATGAAATCCACACAAAGTTTTATACATGAGTCTCCTCTGATTTTGAAGGCATGCTCATTTTTACAGTCTCCATCCAAATTTCTTTGAGGCCATAGCATCTCAAAGCCTTTTTATTTAATTTTTTTTAATTATTATTTTTTTTAATTATTTAAATTTTTTAATAATTACTTGTATTTTTTAATAAATGTATTTATTAATTTATTAATAAATACTTGTATTTCAGAAGGATGCATTAAAGTTAGGGTAGGCAATTTTGGAGAGGCTAGCAATAGCAAGCTAGCTTTGAAAACGCAAGATCACACCCTTCCTTCAGAGTGTCTCCAAAGCCACGCCTCCCCCAAAACACATGAACACACACACCAGAGTCTGCAAAGAATCACAAGAGATGGTGTTAAATTGCCTGTTTCAAAGCACATAGCTTTACAATAATAATGAACATAAACAACTTACAGAGAGAGATCTGACTTGTAGCACCTGACTGCTGTAGATTTATTTCACCGTTGATAGTGTTGACATAGAAAAGCATAGGATGTGAACAGCCCAGAGTAGAAAGTCACAAGTTGCCATCTTGTAATTATGGTTATGCCATGGAGTGAACACTGTGTAAGCTTGTTTTTTTGGTTCAGGAGGGACTGTAAAAGCCGGCTGCTGTTTGTTTGTGGCACTCTGTCTGTCTCACGTCTGTCTACAACTCTGCATGCCTCATGGAGCAGAGGTATGGAAATACATAGGTTTACAGGCAGGTAAGACACCGGCCCGTAGCATTACATTCGGACTAAAGGCAATGATTGGACAAGCATTATTTTGGTTCTGAGGCTATCACGAGAACTAAATATCATCAAAAAAAAAAAACATAAAAAAAAATATATATATATATATATATATATATATATTTGTATAATATCTATACCACTTATATTATTGATTCCTATCAGTATAAAAAAAACAGTAAAAAGAAAGTGTATAAAAAGTGTATAAAAAACAGTAAAAACAGTATAAAAAGTGTTTTTGAAAAATATTGCTTAAAAGGGACAGTAAATATATTTAAAATATTTTCAAATAGTAAATATATTTGAAAAATATTTCAAATAAATGCTGCTCTATTATATAGCTTTCTATTTATAAAAAATCCTAAAAAATCTATCATAGTTTCCACTGTAATTCCAATGTGATTCCTTAAAAATATTAAGCAGAAAAAACTGTTTTAATTGATAATAAATATTTCTTGAGCAACAAATCAGCACATTCAAATGATTTGACACTGAAGACTGAAGTAATGGCTGCTGAAATGGCTACATTTTATATAAAACAGTTTTGATCAGATAAATGCAACAACATTGGTGAGAGATTTCTTTCAACAACATCTTACTGACCCCAAACTTTTTGTTCTGGATTTGGTGGCCTCTGATCTAGCCAATGTTTGCATCACCCCAGTGACTAACTTAAGATGGTTAGGAAATTGCATCTCACAGAGACAGTAGACTAAAGTTGATGTTACTCTCAGGCTATTAATAGACCAACATTACATCATTTTAACTAAAGTACACACCAACCGTCAAGTGCAGAAGATAATGCATTCCAGTGGTGTGTAAAACTGCATTAAAATGCATGTTCATGATGCCATAATATAAAGAAAAACAGCCTGGAGAAAATGGCACATGTCCAGTATGAAAAGTATCATTTCACTTCTTTAAACTCGGATACATGACGGGATGTCTGCCCTCAAGTCTGGAACAAAGTAAACACAGAACCACTGCACCCGTCTTTCTCCAAAATCCTCTTCCTCATGCCTTTCTCTGAGCACACTAACAGGTGTGTGGGCTTATAAGTCAATACCGCTCCAGGAAGATAAGCGACTTCGACTGCTCTTGGAACGGTTTAGACCACCAACATCCTATCTTAACTATTACAAGACATAACTGGTAAAAACCGGTCTCAGGTCAGTAGACAAGGGCAGCGTATCAGCAACAAGTATATCTCCATTCACGCAGTCCAACCTTATGCATCCTGGAGGCCTTTCAGCTCACACCTGAGCCTGCTTTACTCTCAGCTCCCACAAAAGGCTGTGTTTACTTCCATTACTATCACTCTTTCTATCTCTCACACACACTCTCTATCGCTTTCTCTCTCCTTCTTTCGCACCTGGGGCTGAGATGGGTGCAGAGATATAGTGAGAAAACACTGAGAAAAAGAAAAGGGCCGTGTTTCTTTCACAGAGAGATGGCGGGACACAAAAACCGATAAAGCAAGAGGGGTTTTAGAAAAAGATGTAAGGTGAAATCCAAACAACAAAGTCTTCCAACACCATTCCTGCAACATTAATGGCAAAGCGTGACTTGGCTGAAAGGGTGTTGCAGCTCGAATTGAGTCAGTTTCACCATCGTTTTATGATAAAACTCACTCCCTACCTGTACTGAGAGAGCAAGAAGCCCCCAATTGATGAGCCACAGATGGAAAATGCCATGGCAACCATGCCGTTCCACACCCCCAGCTCTCTGGCAGTCATGTGGTGGTCCAGCAGGAAGAGTGGAAACATGGTGATAGCCCCCTGTTCACCTGGACACAAAATATAGGATTACATCAGGGCACACACACACATGATTGTAAATGCTCTTTTAGGAAAACTCTGCACTTTAGTTAGAGGGAACAAACAGACCAAGAAAATTGACCGGATTATTGAAAATGTGTTGCATTCTTAGCACATTGCATCAGACTTTTCTCAAAACTGGCAATTAACAACATATCACAGCACAAACTTAGTCAAAATAAAACACAGCCATGTCTGAGAGTGGAAAAAAGTGAAGATAACCTGAGAAGAGGCCACGTTTTGTTTTGTTTTTTAGCACTTTACTCCTCAAAGGATCAGTGCCTGGATTGCCTTCCAGTCATTTCTTTTTTTCCTGAGAGTTTGTCACTTAAACTCTGACAAAAACAAAAACTGCAAGAGAAAACGTTGCCGTTACATTGTGCCGAGTCCTGCCTGTGCTGCCTCGCTGCATGGTAGTGGGTGCACAGAGGCCTCGGTAACCCGCCGCCGTGTATTATTTAACGCCATTGTCATTATTTATGGAGTCTGCCTTCAGTTTGACAGCGAGACAGCCCGCTGACTGACAGCTCTGAGACCGCCGTCAAACAGAAACTGCGCTTACGGGGACCCCGGGATAAAACCGGAGAGAAACAAAAACAGAAAATCAAAAATCAGACGCTTCTGCCTGAGTTCTGCTACTGTCGCTGACAGATGCACGTGAGCGCTTTGACATTGCTTTCTTTGTGGAGAATTGAGTCTGACAGTAGAACTAAACTTGTAAAGGATGTTAAAAAGTCTGTAATGTGGTGGCAACAATGAACAATGGAACTCAATTTTCACATTCAGCACATCTTTTCTTAGAGAATCATAAGGCAGCTATGCCACCCAGGTCCAATGCCTTCAAGGAATAAGAATGCACTTTTATGTAGGATGATACAAGTCAGTTACATTTACCTTGCACATTGGACATTGAAACCGCATGTTACTTTGCTTATATTGTGTGTTGATTAATGCCAAAGTAGTCATTTATAACCTAACCCTTGAGAAAATTTAGCACAGTTCCTGTATAACCATAATTTATTTAAGAGCATTGTAAACACAGGTAGAACTACAGAGGTAAATTTTACCATAGTAAAAATGTATTCGAAACTATACTTGCACCATATTATATGTGCTGGGGAAAAAAAAAATGTATCAACCATATAACATTTTACTTTTTTTTTTTTAATTTCTTTCTTTCTTTCTTTCTTTCTTTCTTTCTTTCTTTCTTTCTTTCTTTCTTTCTTTCGAAAAGGGACAGTGCACATTAATCAACATTCACAAATGTAAATACCCAAATCAGCCCAAAGGCTAGTATTCATTGGTAGTCCCTTTGCCAGATGTTATCAGGCCTAAAACTAGAGAAAAAGGTACAACATTACAACAATAATAGAACAAAAACTTGTAAATAACTCTGTAAAATACAATTAAACATACAAAAAAACAATATATACACAATAAAAAAGATAGATAAAAAACATTGTTATTAGTTAAATATTACTATTTAAAATGTAAATATTAATAATAAAGGAGGCAGTTTTAATGTTCACATTGTTGATTATGAAAAAGACATTTCTTAAAATGATGCTTAAATTAGTTAAATGATGAGCATTCTCTAATTAAGTGTGGTACAGTATTCAACTGATGTGAGGCTCTGAATGAAAAAGCAGCTTGACCAAACAAAGTTTTCCTATGTGGAATTATACAATCGTCCCTAATTGCACCTCTTGTTACTCAGTTTTTAGTAGATTTAAATTTAATAAAATCAGCCAGAGGAGGAGGAGCCAAACCATGCATAATCTTATGAACTAAACAAGCATTTTTAAAGTTGATTAGATTTTCCCAGCAAAACAAGTTAATGTGACAATGATGAAAACTAAATTGCTTTTTATCTAAAATTGAAATTTTATTAAAAATGTATTATACAAACAATCAAAATTGCTTGTTTTTTTAATAATTCCAATGATTTTAGAACTATTAAATGTGCACTAGACCAGCTTTTCAAACAATATGTGACATGAGACAAAATCGTAGATTAGAAATTCTTAATCCTTAAAATAATACGAATCTACATTTCCACTAAAATATCACAAACGGATGTAAAGTCAACACTGTGAAACAAATAGTGATCAGTGTCAACAACATGGTAGTCTAAATGTATACAAAATGCCAAAAATGATAATTGAACATCAGATGTTGTAGATCGTATTATATGTGAAGTCTGGACATGCGCTTCAGCGTTCTGTCTTAGTCTTTTTATATTTTCCCCTACGCTGCTTCAAACTAATTATTTTTTAAGCAGGGATTGAAAACAAACAACAAGGCTGCTTATTTATGTCTATAAATAATCTCAGAGCAACAATTGTCCATTTCACATGGGATTTCATTAGACATCCACAAAAACACAGCAGAAGAGAGGAGGCACTGGGAGGAGAAATGGGGGAGTAGAGAGAGAGTGGGGAGAGACGCTACGCTACCGTATATCAGTTCACCTCGCTTAACAACGATAGATAATGGGGAACAGATGAAGACAAAAATGGACTACAGATTCAGGATGAGACTGAACAATTATGACAGCAACTGTACAACAATCATACTATAGTGGTACTGACTGAAACCCAATGAAATATTTGAAGCTCCTTTTAAAGTTTTCTGCCACTGAATTTTTTATATATAGGCTATATTATGTTGGTCCAAACTTTATTTCTTCTATGTAAAGTAAAAGGGGAAAAAAAGCACCATATATGAAAAGACGCGCATGTATATGATTATTAACAGAGATCTTTCCATCCAATGTGTTGATAAAATCAGATTGAGCAAGTGAGTTCATGATATCACCACCAACATCAATTACAGATGTTCAGAATATCCATAAATAATGATTCCCTTTTTACTCGGTTCGTCACACAAGGCTATCATGCTATAGTTATTTTTATTGCACAGAAAAGAAAGGCCAGGAGGATATTATTTAAGTATTCAACTTTTGTATTCGACAGAAAACAGAAAGCCATACGGGTTTGGAGCAACATGAGCATGCATTTCAATGTAACGCCACCTGAACTCGATGATGGTGACTAAAACCAACTCTACGATCCAAAGTCACTAGAGACTTCAGCATGGGAACAGCCCGAGGAACCTGGGTCCCTCCCAGTTCATGTAGGTCACTGTGCCGTGTGTATCTGCATCTGTGTGTACTTGAGCAGGTCACACAACCCCATTGTTAATGCTCCTTAACCAACGACAAGCTCCGTACCAAGTCTCTACGGACCTCTGCGTTTAGAATACGCCAAGGTCTAGGTTATTCCCTTTACGTTCTGGGACACAAATGTTCGGATGAAACAAAAGCATAGAGAAAAACTGTGAGAGAAGATACGGTGGTAAGGATAGGGAACGGAGACGCACTCATAGAGTGATGTAAGCTCACATATCTAAACAGAATGCTTTTTAATGTTCACACCCAAGTTACACAATGGTCCAGACAATGGGAAAACAAGGTAGGTCATCACATACTTTACTCATCTTCTTCCTATCACCCTCAACTCACACGCTTTTTCGTCATACCCGATGCCCCCTGCACCCCACCATCTCTCTCGCTCTTTCACTCTCTCTCTCATAGTTGAGCATGTGGTGGTTGTTCATTAATTCATCCCCCCTGCAGTCCTCTGCGTACCCTCTAGAAAATATTTGCCTCCTGCTCGCGTCACCCCTCCATCCCCCCTGCAAGCCCCTCCTTTCCCCGGCCCCTGCTGTGCTGGACAGAGGGAGGGAAGCATCAGGCGATATACAGGCATAGAAGCGTGTGTGAGTGTGTATATATAGTTAGAGCAAGAGAGTGAAAGACAGAGAGACACAGAGCAAAAGTGGTTTTCTACTCCAGAGAACCCCCCACAAGTAGACTCCCATCTCCAGCTGGACACTTCCCAGGGAAGCACCACGTCTGGCCAAATCCCAGCCCCCTCCATCCCATCACTGTCCCTCCGTCACCCTTTATCAACGCTTGGGTTGAACACATTTTGGTAACAACCTATGATGCAATAGACGACATGCAACCCTGTAAAATGTGATTGATTTGACAACTTAGTAAGATTATCACATTATTCTACAATCCAATAAACATCTTTTTAAAATCTTGAAGTATTTAAAATCTTATAGTTTGTGAATTCCTATGAACTGTAATATATATATGATCCCATAAAGCTTTTGAGAAACAATCAATTGAAGTTAAATAAAAACTGCAAACGGCCATTTAAATGCATGGATTCTAAGACTTTCTATCTCCACTCAACATCAATGTGTGTTAATAAGTTTTTAAAGTGATTTTTATTGTCTTTTAGTGATATTTTGCAGATACACAGAGCAAAACAATTTTTCTGAATCAAAAATTGTCTTGTTTTCTAGAAGAAAATCATACTAATATTTAAAATAAATAATGCAAATCTGCATTAGCTAAGACTTATTAGAGACTAAAAAGTTAGATTCTCATCCCACAGGCAAATTGATTTTTTGTTGTTGGTTGCTTTAAACATTAGTTGCACAAAACTGTTTGATTTCTATTAAAAAGGAAAAAAACTTTGCCAATGGAAAACAGAAAATAAACATCAATTCATGCATATTCCCTAAACAAATCTTATGCAAAGTAAATGCATCCTGTTTGAAAGATTTGTACTTTACTAGCACACTTGTAAACGAAAGATGTTATTGCATTTTGAAGTAATTTGTTTCATCCGAAAGTGCTATTTAATAATGATTATGATAATGATCAGGGGGAGAAACCTTATAAGACGGATTAAGAGTGGGGCTGCCGCTTGTCCTGTCTGATATTGTCTGCTGGGGCTCATCCGATTACAGTGCCACCTCTCTCTCTTTGCCAGAGACACATACCCACATACATTAACAAGTTACACAAAGCCTGGTTTTGTGATTAAATTGTTTAAATCTGACAAAAAATATTGCACTTAAATGAGGTGGCACACACACACATTCACACACACACACACACACACACACACACACACACACACACATACAAAACATTCAAATAAACATACAAATTTCGTTTTCGATGAAGATACCACAGACACAAAGACTAATCTGGACATAATCCCCTTCTGGTGCCAAACACCACATTCAGCTCATTGAAAGTGATTCATTAGCTGCTATGTATGCCTATATTATTGATTCAAATCATAACATAGAAGTTAGGCTTGTAGTTAAATGCTAGCTCAAAGTTGAATGAAAGATTTCAATATCAGTTTCAGTGCAGACATTCTGAACAACTGGATGACCCAACTGTGTGCGGTTTCCTGATGTTTAGCAGCTTCAAAGTCATAGAGAATAATGTGACAGCAAGGCAAAACATTACCAGGACTGGCCATGAACTAAAAAAATTATATAGGCTATATACAGTAAATATATACAGTATATATACATATACATATATATATATATATATATATATATAGTGGTTACCAAAGTTCTTAGAATGGTATGATTTTTTAAGTTTTAAAAACTTTCTTCTGTTCACCAAGGCTTCATTTATTTGATCAGAAATACAGCAAAAATAGCAATATTGTGAAATATTTTTACAGTTTAAAAGAACTGTTTTCCATTTGAATATATTTTAAAATGCAATTTATTCAAGTGGTGGTAAAGCTGAATTTTCAGCAACATTACTCCTGTTTCCAGTGTCACATGATCCTTCAGAAATCATTCTAATATGAAATGATAAAATGATAAAATGATTTGATGCTCAAGAAACTATTATTGTCAATGTTGAAACCAGTTGTGTACAATTTTTTTTCAGGATTATTTCATGAATAGAAAGTTGAAAAGAACGGCATTTATCTGAAATAGAAAGCTTCTGTAACATTATCACTACCATTCAAAATTTTGGGGTCAGTAAGAGTTTTTTGTTGTTGTTGTTTTTTTTAAAGGAATTAAAGAAATTAATATTTTTATTCAGCAAAGATTTGATCAAAAGTGACAGTATATGACCTTTATTATGTTGCAAAAGCTTTCCATTTCAGTTAAAAGCTGTTTTTTTCTTTCTGTTCATCAAAGAATCCTGAAAATAAATTGTACATAACAGCTTTCAAAATGTAATAAATAATTATATGATAATAAATATTTCTTGAGCAGCAAATCAGCATATTAGAATGATTTCTGAACCATCTGACACTGAAGACTGGAGTAATGATGGTGAAAATTCAGCTTTGATCACAGGAATAAATTACATTTTAAAATATATTACAATTAAAAAACAGTTATTTTAAAAATATTATTAAAAATATTTCACAATATTACTGTATTGGCTATATTTTGGATTAAATAAATAAAGCCTTGATGAGCAGAAGAGACTTCTTTAAAAACAATTAAAAACATCTTATCATTCTAATAATTTTGGCCACCATTGTAATACATATAAATAATCTGCTCAGTTTAAAGTCCATGATCAGTAACAATAATATGTTGGTGTTGCTGTAGTTTTTGATTAATAAGTTTCTCTCTGTCCCACCATTATAACATAAATTAGTCACTTTCCTGCTAAATAACTTTAGGAACTTTACTTTTAACTGTATAGTTGTCACAGCATGCACACATACATAATATTTAACGTTTACAAATAATTTTATCAAAATGTATATATACACAAATATATTTTAAATAAAAATTTGATGTTAATAAAATTATTTGTACATGTCAAGCTGGAAAGTGACTACAGTAGTAATTCAACAGAATGTCAGAATAGTGGGGTAAAGTTTCAGAAAAATTTTTCTGGTGATGTAGAAACAACATACATATTAAACTGTCTGAAATATAGATACATATGTATTCAGTAGACAAGTACAAAACAATAGGTTAGTTACAACTTAATAAATGGTGTCAAATTATGACAAATATCTTACCTAGCTTGTAAGTGAGGACGAAGAACATCGTCCATGTCGTTCCTGGCACAGACAAGAGCTTCCTCCACACCTTCCAGGGCTGCATCACTTCCTTTGGCCCCCTCCGTCCTTCTCCCTGTCCCCGCGCCGGCTCTCCGTCCAACACAGGGGCGCCCCACACAAACAGAGCAACACCACCGTACACACAAGCCAGCAGTGTGAACATCCAGCCCCAGCCTGCAACATCAATCACAGCCAGCAGCCCCCCTCCAGCAAACACAGACCCAGCTTTATACCCAACCACCTGCACAGTGTTCCCCAAACCCAGCTCCCCCTGCCCCCTGAGCAGCCGCACGGCCACCCCGTCAGCTGCAATGTCCTGCACGGATGCCAGCAAGTTCATGACAAGCAGGGAGCCCGCCACAACCATGTACTGGACATCAGGTGAAATAGCAGCGCTCACTAAACAGGTGAGGGCCAGACCAGCCACCGTGCACACCAACCAGCAGCGCTTGGTGCCAGTCCGGTCCACCAGAGGGGCCCAGAGCACCTTGAGCACCCAGGGGAAGTAGAGGATTTTGGTGAGGCTGATTCGGGTGAGAGAGTGACCGGCACCGCGCAGGTACACTGGGAGCAGGGATGACTGCAGGCCATATGGAATGCCCTGGATGAAGTAAAGGAGACCCAAAAACACCAGCTTGTCGTTGATCATTGAGAAAGGTGGGTTTGGGGAGCCTCAGCTCATGGCTGCACTCTGGAACGAACACAAGTAGAGAGTTTGACATGGACTTGTTAAGTTAACATAGTAGAGGCTTAATACATTTTCCAATTTAAAACACAAACCAGCATTGCAGAGATTGACATTAATTCATTCATTCATTCATTGCACATGTGTTCATTCATGACACTGATATAATATCTCCTGGGTAATGATAGAACATGTGCAAGAGTCATTAGATATATTTTATAAACGTTCTGCAAACTTCTTTACACTGCAATTAAATCTTTGAGCATAAGAACGACTCATTCACAGTCATAAACAAAACAGTCCACCACTGTCCACATTTGCTCTACTTGAAGGAGACTTTCGATTAGGACTAGTCCGAACAACCGAAATTATACATATGTACAAGTGACACAATTTAACAACACCAAATACCTTACTGTATTTACAGGTAAATATCTCCACAACCCGCTGTGGTCAAAGCTGCATATTATAACCTCTATTTTCCAATCCTCGTTACTTCCGCGGAAGCGCGTGACGTAACGCACTACTTCAACCAATCAACATATAGCACTCGATGGAGCCCCTGTTTCACAGCCAATAATCAACAGCGCCACCAGTAATGCAGCATGCGCCAGGAATCACAGCAAGACTTGGCTTGTGCTGACATCTTTCCAATAAAGTACTGTACTTTATCCCAAGTTCGTAAAGTTTTAAAGATATCACGCCCTTTCTCTTAGTCAATGTTTATCTATTTCCCACTTCTCATTGTTCTAGGCAAATATGTTTCATCTGACATAGACAAGACAAGTATCCGCCTCAATCTTTCATGGTAGTAAATTTACTTTATAAACCCAGTTTTATGTATAATGTTTACAGGATTTAGATAAATAGGGCATCTATTTTTTTTACTTGAATCAAATGGTAATTTTGTCTAATAACAAATGTACACATTATATCCGGGGGGGGGGGGGGGGGGGGGGCTGTTTACTTACAAACTTCTAGTCACATTTTCCTCTCTGTAAATAGTAGGCACTTTGTTTTTTATGACAGAGAGTGTTCAGACTAAAATGATAGATTGAAAAGATTCTTCAAGCACCAATTGTGGTTCCCCCGACTGCCACACTGACAGAACATTCTGGAGCACCCTTTAAAAGTAAACTTAAAGACTTGTGTTGTTCACTGGGCTCTTTCATAGATATACATAGATACACATCACATTAGAAATGTTGCATAATTTACGCACACACATACACATTTACAATAAGAAAAGTTTTTATTTCTCAAAAACATTTTTTAATCCAATATGGTTGTTATACTGTATGGGGTGTATAATTCATATATTGATAGCTGGTGGGTCTTCATTTGTACACATTTATTGTTGGCACCAATTAATTGCCACACAAGGCTAGCAGGATCGCCTCATAGTCTCCTTTGGTGTCATCCTAAAACAAACAAAACACACAAGCTTTAACAATTGAATCTTTACAGGAAAGGACCATAGTATCACACTCTCTATTTTATTTTTATGTATTGAAGAGTACAATAATGACAGCACAGAATACAAATTCGATATTTAAAATTTGCTAGCTGAGATTTACAGTATTTACCTGGATGTCCTGGTAGAGACTCTTGCCAAACTTATTCTGATACTCTTGCTTGATTTTGGCCAAGTCAATCTCAGAGCGGCTGACCAATATTCTGGTCAAGATCTTGCCTTTGTAACCAGAGCCCTGTGCAAACACAAAGTCACACTGATGGATGTTCCTGCTGTATGTCCAACACATGTATAAAAGGTGCAATTTAAAATGTATGACTATAAGGATATAAATGTATACATCAATTATATGTCGAGTTACACTTGCCTTCATTGCTAGATTCAGTTTATCAGCAAAGAATGCAGATTTGTTTCCAGCACATTTTACTGTTAAAAAGAAGACAAGCGACAGTGTTATGAAAACTTGAAAATATTTTTTTTTTCTCAAAAATGTCACGCAGCTTCTGTTTCATTGCTCAAAGCTCTCTCTTAAAATAACATTCTTGTCATATTTTTGCATTCAGTTAAAAGTAAACATTGCAATAGCATTCTTGTTATACTTTAGGAAAGTAGTTCAAGTCTTGCAAGGTATGGTTCATCTAAGGCCAATGACAGAGAAGTCTGCAGTGACATTATTGCATGTCATTCCATTTTTATAATGAGATATGTAAATCTATAGTCATGAAGGTTTAGTAGTGTCTCACCAGCAGCAGTCAAGCAGTTCTCAATATCACCCTTCAACTCCAGATCAATGGCTTTTGCAACATCCACTTTACTGTACTTGGTGTACTGCTGAAAAACTAAATATAAAGAGAAAAATGACATTATTAAGTGGATTAGAAGACAACTGCTCTACTTATTTTGAAAACAGGGAGGTCAACCATACTTTTCCTCAGCTGAGGAGCGTTCCGTGTAGTGAGGATGTCAATGAACACAGCACAGTCTGTGCCTTTTCTTTTCTCTCCTGCCTCATACAAGGCCTACAGGCAAAATGAGAGTTCAAGAGAGATGTATATACAACAACCCACCACATATTCTCAATAAACACTTGATTACCCTGGCATCTTTGTCAGCAAGGTCATCTTGCACAACCTTGTCTTCACTTCTGACAGCCTATGAATTCAAATGAGAAAGAAAGTTTATTAACATGCCAATTCAAGTCACAAATCACTCTACTAGTGCAGAATCAGATGTGCTCGATAAGCCAGACATGCAGGACTGGGACTGGGAGGGGCAGAATTGAGAAACACTACTAGAAAAGGTCAGGTGAATCAATCATCTACTGTATGTAAGAAAATCCAACCTTGCAGAGAGCAAGTAGGGCATTCCTGAAGTCTCCACTTGTCTCAGACTTGATCTCCGCCTCTAGATCCTTTTTATAATCTATAAATGTAAGCCATACATTAATTTACAGATATACTCTACTCAGATACCATAAACCAGGGGTGTCCAATCCTACTTCTGGAGGGCCACTATCTTGTACGGTTCTGCTCTAATTATAATTAAACACACCCAAACCAACCAGCTAAGCAAGCTCTTCAGGATAACCAGAAACTTCCAGACAGGCGTGTTGGAGCAGACTAGGGCCAAACTCAGCAGGATGTTGGCCCTAGATGAGCAAGATTGGACACTCCTGCCATAAATTTTAATGCTGACTTATAATTAGCATTAATGTTACCTTGTTTGTAAACTTGTTTAATCTCTCGGATCTCTTTATTGGTCCTAGAGGCCAGAATCTCGACAAGTGTGTCCTCATCTGTGCCCAAACCCTGGAGAGAAAAAGACTGGGTTATCAGGGGGGTTGTGAAAATGACACTTTTCAAGTTTTCAAGTTATTTTTTAAATGTTCACCAAATCCAGGGTAAAAATGTGAAGTTTATCTGTATATAGTTGGGAAATAATGTTACCTTCATGGCATTTTTGAGCAGAGAGGCATCATACTGAGCAGGAGGCATCAACAGGCTCAGAACCACATCTTCCAGCTCACCCTTAAGGGCAGCTTTCAGGGCTACATCTAGAGGCTGCACAGAAGAGAAGAGGTCATTTAGATGAAGGGGAATCCAGAGAGAAAGAAATGTGTTCATTTCAGGTCCACTGAATGTAATACCTTGCCGGTCGCTTGCTGGTAAGCAGCCTTAATTTGCTGGCGCTGGGCATTGCTTCTGTGGACCAGTGTACTGATGATTGTGGGCTCATCCACACCTGGACACAATATGTGTGTCAATAGAGCAAACAGATGCACAATGACATGAACGTGTTTATAGATTTTCACTTTTCAACATATACCAACCTCTTGCCTTGATAGCTTTGTCCAGGACACCTGCATCTGCAGCCGCATTAAACTGAGCAAAGGGCTTCACTGTCCCCTGCCCCTCCTAAAGACATGATGAGAGACACTTCTTTAACCATAGCCTACATACAGTATTACATAGCTTACAAACTAACTAATAGCAGATCAACATAAGAAGTCAAAGCAAATTTTAAGAAGGAATCAAGGAAAGCATAAACATTGAAGCACGTGCCCTTTAACAGGATGGCTGTGACTAGAATGGGGAGTGAAGTACATTCCTATCTCTGACTCATTCAGTCTGGAGCTGGTCAAATTTTCCTGAAAGTTATAGCAAACTTACTGTGATGTCTTGTACTGTGTTTTCTTGCATGCCCTGATAGGCAAGCTGCTCGAGAAAAGCACTGACGAAGGACATGTTGACACCTGGAACTCAACAGCCAAACCTACACGTTGGCATATGTTAAAATACATTATTTTTTTTAAATTGAAAAAAAAAAATGAAAAATAAAAATTATATTTTATATGCGTTCTCTAGCAGTTTTAAAAGGACATGATATACCACTAAAACAGAACATTAAAGCGACTGTCAAGGCAAGGGCAATCATACACATATTGAACAACGACAAAAACAGTTTACAAAACCAGGTTATGGAGTTTTAGAGCTCAAAGTGTGCAACGTTGTTTACATTTACTTAAAACAACTAACGTTACACTGCATTACTTCGCTGCATCATTTTCATTAGCATCCCCCACCCCACACTTTTCTCATTTGCATTATATTTTTCAGTAAACAAAACCAACGCTGTCATAAAAATGCAACAATTATATATTTGAATACAAAATTTTATATATCACGACGTGAAATAAATAAAGAAAATCCCAGTTCCTCACTTACCAAGACCGAATGCACACACAGCCAGCGAGTAGGAGAAAAGTTTCAACTGAGCTGTAAGTATTTATACACAGAACCACGCCTAGCAACATCAGCTTGACTCTTGCGCTACAGTTGGGCGTTGTCTACTTTCCTCCGTCCTTTCCGACTTAATCCCAGACAGTTCCATTTCTTTTTCACAAAAAATAAATAAAAATAAAATAAATTAAAGGTGTATTCATTAATTTTTTATTTCCAAAAAAAAAAAAAATGCACATAAAAATAGTAGGGAAACATCGCCTATGTGCGTACCAATCCCAGCGAAGATGTAGGCTACACAAACAAGTGCCCTTTGCATGGCACAAGGCTTAATTTAGATAAATAAAATATATAATAATACGTCAAATAGGCTAACACATCATATTGTGACTTTATGATATCAAAATAATAGTAAAACGTTTAGGAAAATATATTCATATTTAGACAGGTGATGATATAGGCCTAGGCCAACTCACTTCATATTACTAATTGTTTAAGCAACCCAGTAAGCACATTCCTACCTGTATTGTTTTCTATTGTCATGGTAGCCATAACGAATGAGTTTTAAATAGTAGTAGCCAGCCATTGTCTTCTATACTTCATGCAACAGTTGAACCTGACATTGGGTGCATTCATGTTGTTGTTGGGAGAGTGCCTTATAATTGGGTAATCATTGGAATTTCATATTTCATTTTGAATGTAGGCTATGTGTACAGTCTCCAACAGTATTAGACTCCTAATTAGTATTATTAAAAATAAAAAAATAAAACAACAACTGATAATAGACCAGCAGCCATGCAGCTTTATCCCAGAGCATCAGAAACAGCAATACAAAATACATAAAAATAAAAATGTAAATTCTAAAAATGAGACAATGAGAAAGTAGCCTAATAGAAAAACAATCAGGATTCAGATTCAATTTGTTTTATCAAATAATTCATTCCTTTATTTATTTTACTGTTATTTTATTTATTTATGTTTTATTTCTGCTTGGGCCTCCATATTAAATACCCTTTGCTCTGGAATATATTTTTTCTCATGAGGAGAACAACTGGAAATGTTATTGCGAAAAGTATGCAACGTGAGTACTCTGGCAACACGCCATCAAGCATGTAAGAAGATGGAGGCAGTTTGCACAATTCTTGGAAGCAATAAGTGAAGCTTTTTATTGCATTTATTTACAGAACGCAAATGTTGTTTTTTAACCATGGTTGAGTGTCTATAATAGCACATTACGATCACCTTGAACAGTTAGTTCATTAATTGAATTTGTGAGAAAAGGGCATTGGATCACAAACAGAGACGGGCAATGCTTCTGAGTTTCTAGTTCTCCTGCATTCTTCGATACAAACTGACTGCAATGAGGCATTTTATCTATTTACATTCTTAGGACAAAAAGTTGACTGTTGGAAAGATACAGCCAGTAATTGCTGTTTTGTGAGTGCAAACCTGTCTGTGCACGCATTTATGAACAGGACTGACCTAACACTGCCCAAACGGATTGTGACAAGTTCTCTGCCTTTTACATTTGTTCAGTATTTCCCCACACCTTTTTTGTAAACCTTTAGTCTTGTTAACTCTTTTGACAAGTAAATGCATCTACTAGGAATTTGTGATGTTCAAACAACCGGGTTGTGATGTTGATTTAAGTGTGATCTCCGTATTGGAGCATGATATTGAACACTTGCGCAACTCTGAGATCAACTGGGTTTATTCCAAGAAGTGTAACTCACAGCTCTTGACAGCTCATTTTTTAAGCATAAAACCATGTAATAGTTTACAAAGGGAAGATGAACTAGGCCTATATTTTCTATCCCTCAAACTGGACAGGTGACTGCATACACACTGTATAAAAATGTTAAACCAAAAATAATGGGGAAATGCTACAATAAAAAACAAGTAATTGATTGTACCTGTCCATAGAGACAGTCTGTTTTGTAAAAATCTTATACTGTGTATAATACATAAGGTGCATTTTCATTAGTATTGTCCCAGAGAGAAAGACCAGTGTGGATCACATAACAATCTCTATCACACACATTGGAAACCTGATGCAGCTTGTGTCGGCCATTCAAGCAAACTAATCCCACCTGAAACCTCATCCACTGAGGTTAATATTTAACAAGTGTTGAGAGTTCGGTTCCTCACCAAAACAAGCATCTTTCCAGTTTTTCTCCTTTATGTTTGCCAGTCAGGTCTTCCTACAGCTATAACCGCAGTCAAGTGTCATCTTGAATCAGGTAATCCCTTTGATTTATTGATTCATTGATTTGTTTAATCTGATTTGTAAAGCGTATAGTGATTGTTTTACTGATTATGTTAATGATTATCTGTCTGATTCAACAATAGCTATTAAATGCAAGTCAATCTGTTTGTTATAGCCGGAGGTAGCTTTTGTTTAAGTAATTAAATGAAGAAGTTGTTCACACCCAAATTAAAAGTGTAAATTGTTTTACACCAAAGATACACTAGGAGATGCTTTTACTGTTCTATTGAATATATATTCAGAGTTCTTAATATATGTTTTAAAAAAGCTATCAATTAAGTTACATTCACCTTATTAAACTACACTGCTGTTTGCATGTTTGTGTGTGTGAAGGAATCCAGCTGGATCAGTCACCTCTGAGTGTAACCTCCAAAGAGATTTTCAACGTATCAGGTGGTTTGTACCATTTGCAAACAAAACAGATCGAGATACGAACACTCTGGGATGATGTATGTCAATTCTGGAGCAGAAAATGCATCCATGTCTTTGAACTTCATGGGCAGGAAGTTACGTAACCACACTGTTGCCCCAGCAGCAAAACAACGTAAGTAAATATCACATGCACACAAGTACTTCCTATCATTTTAATACATCATTTGAGTCTTGAGTAATCAGACTTTAGTGTGTTATATATTTTGTGCAATAAAGGTTTTTGAAACTAAACTACAGTAGTCATTATCTAGTCAATGTACTGTTGTTCCTGTTAATGGGGTAATTTTAGAAGAACTTGTACTGAATATTATTGCATCAGAGCATAATTTCCAAAACTACAACCTACTGGCTTTTATAATACCAACAGACACCTTTTTAAGTGTCTAAATTTTCTATACTTTGTTGAAGAACATGTTCGGGGACAGGCTAATAAGTGTTTTCTCTAACTATCTCTAGGTGCCTGGGAGACCACTGACCTATCTCGATATCAGGATGATTCAGTGGTCTCCACACGAGTGGTGCTCTCTCATCCCATATCATCAGAGGAACTCCCAGGCAGCGTGCCTGATCTGAGAGAAGAGGTTCAGTGGCGTAGTCGTAGACCCTGTAACATCCATAGTACACTCCTAGACCAGAGTAAAGATAGAGGTGAGTTGAGTGTGCCTGTAACCTCCCAGAATCTAAAGAATCTAATATATGCATAACATGTAAACTAACACCTTTAATCAATAACTTAATAATCTCAATTCCACCTCACTAAAATAACTTGATCTAATTCATCTAAACTCGTAACCTAATTTTAAACCTGATTTTAAAACATTTAAAAGGACATTCAACCAACTTCTTCAAAAAAAGTTTAATTTATTGACATCGTTTTTTCTTTCTTTTGTCTTTTAAGTGAGTACGTCTGGAACAAACGTTTCATCATGATGTTTATGCAGCTGAAAATTTTAGAAGAAGAAACTAATGCGTAAAAATAAGTGAAAGTAATCTCTGTTGTGAAGAATGAATACAGATCATGTACAGACATGTTTAAATTTAAAAGGTCTATTCAGTGCTATTGTGGAAATAGTATGATAAATAATGATGTAATTGTTTATTTAATGAAGTACATGCAGTAATGACTTTGTGCTCAGCTCTCGCTTAATTGCATATCTAGTTAAACACCCTAAATATGTTAATGTAAACTTAAACAAAGGAATAAAATCAAATAAATGTGTTTGTAAAACTGTAACTTTATGAAATAAATCAATACTTGAAATGTATAACTTGAATGATCAATTAAAGATTTAATAAATGTGTGTACTGAATGGTGTTTATTCCGATGCGTCTCAGTGCTTGATTAAGATGAATACCCACACTCTAAAAAATGCTGGGTTGTTTTAATCGATCTTTGGGTCAAATATGGACAAACTCAGCCATTGGGTTAAAAGTTTGAATTACATTTTTAACATTAACATTTGGGGTTTGTCCACCCAACCCAATATTTTTTAGAGTGCAGATAACCTGTCTAGATAATTAACTTTTTAAACGAAATAACCTTTTCTGCACCTTATTTTTTTGCGCCAAAAACTGTCACTGATCTGTCCCACATCTCTAAAGGAAATGCCCATTAAGGCTTTGAAAAAAAAAAAATCTCCAGACCTCCTACCGTTGTAACTGCATATTAATATTTAAAGGTGCAGCTAATTGTGAGTTCTCATGGCTGAGGAAAGGTAGACTCAAATGGAACACGTTCAGGCACTGGATTGGCGCAGACCGGCACCGGGATCCGAAGCGAAGTGGCAAAGGTAGGTTCTATCATGCAGTGGAGATTGGACATATTTAAGTGTCCATAGAGGTAATTTCATTGTCATTGCATTTTCAAATTACAGCACCCAATGTGTCTTCTATGAGTACAAGCGTAAGACATCCTAAAGATGAGGCTCCAACAGATGTCAAGATGTTTATCCCATACGACTCTGCCAAGCTATGCATTACCCAAGTATGTGGATATCATGTCTTTTGCTTTTGTATATGGATTATTATGTAGGCTACTGTGCGTTGTTTTCTTTATCCATTAGATGGTTCTCCTGTCCTTATTGTACTCATCTATCGACCTCTAAAAAGGGTCATTAGTTTTAGAAATGTCAAGTATGTTAATTTGGACACTCTTTCATGTATGATATCAGAGCACTCTACAGTTGAAACTGTTGATCACGATAATTATGTTTTGTCATCTGCTTTGGACATGTTTTATTCGTTTTTCATGATTAAAATTTTGGTAACTGATTTAAATTTGGTACCTTGCTCTGCACATGGATCTTACTTTTTTTGTGTGCATCTCATGACAGAGACACAGTACAGAGACAGCCTTGGTGGTTATGAATGACCTGCTTGTCTCACCTGACTCTGGAGCCTCTACCATCTTGGTTTTGTTAGATCTTGGTGCAGCTCCCTAACTGACGCCTTGGGAAGCATTTTGACCATGCTTCAATATTTGACGCTTTAGGCGCCCTTTAGCGCCAGTTAGATGACGCCCTAGGATCGCGTGTAACCCTACCCCCACTCCAGACCTAAACCTAACCGCGTCATCTAATTGGCGCTTTCCTTTAGCGTCAGTTAAATGACGCCGTAGGATCGCGTCATTTTACTGACGCTAAAGGGCGCCTAAAGCGTCAAATATTGAAGCATGGTCAAAGGTGACGCCTTGGGGTGAGAATGCGTTTAGGCTGGAGAGCAGGGTTGGTATCACTGGTACTGTGCTTGTAACTGGTTCAAATCTTACCTCACTGATCGTTTTCCAGTTTGTTTTCTTGGGAAACAACAAATTTGAAATTGGACATGTCCGCCATGGTGTGCCTCAGGGATCTGTCCTGGGTCCCATTTTGTTCAGTGTTTATATGCTTTCTTTGGCGCAAATAATTAGGAAATATGTTTTTTGGATATCACTTTTATGCTGATGATACTCAAATTTACATCAGCTCCAAATCTGATCTTACTGTAACCTCTAAAATTATCCCAGAGTGTGTGCAGGAAATAAAAATGTGGACGCACCATAATTTTTTTTTATTGAATTCTTCCAAGACAGAGATTCTTACTTATTGGCACACCTGTGGCTACTTATAAAGGGAGAAACTTGAATTTATTTATGGATGATAGTGTTTTATTTCCATCTAATGCTCGTAACCTTTGACGATCACCTAACACTTGCATGTTAAGAGTATTACAAAATCTGCATTCCATCATCTCAGAAACATTGCAAGAATTAGGCTTTATCTTATACCTGACGCTGAAAGGCTTATTCATTTGTTACTTCCAGGATTGATTATTGTAAAGCACCATTTGTTGGTTTACATGCTAAATCTATAGAACGGCTGCAGTGCATCCAGAATTCAGAAGCACGTGTACTTATAATACTTCACCACATCAGCACATTACGGGTGTGCTTTATAGCTTGCATTGGCTTCCTGTTCAGTCGTGTTGCTTTTTAAAACTCTCACACTAACATACAAAGCTATCTACGAAATAACCCCTTCTTATGTCTGTGACTAGTCAGCCTGTACGCGCCCTCCCGTATCCTTGTACTGACTCACTTACTCTTCAGCAGCCTCCCTGTAGGTTAAAATATATGGGGGAGAGAGCTTTCTCTGTTACTGCACCCAGGTTATGCAATGCACTTCCTCTTATTGTTAGAGATGCTCCTACATTAGCCAGTTTCAAGAAGTTGTTAATCTTTTTAAAATTGCTTATATTGACTGTATGATTAGTATTTTACTGTAATGATTATTTTTGTATTACTCTTGTACTTCTGTATTGTATTTGTTTTTACTGTCTGTAGTGTTTTGGGTTTTAGAAAAGCTCAGAAATCAAATGTATTGTTATTATTATTATTATTATTAGATGTAACCTAAGCCAATATATTTTGGTCAAGACACTGGAACAGGAAATTAATGTTGTTTTTCAAGAGTTTTGGCTTGCTTCTTGCATTAGTCACATGTCTGTCACTCCCTCTGTTGCCCTGGGGCGTGGCGAGACATCTCATCTGATGTCATGTGTTTTAGATTCTTCAGCGAGCAAGGCCCTTTCATAACTACGCATTATTAAACAACTCAAACCCTATAATTTATATTGATTTACAAAAGGAAAAATCTCATCAGGTTCCAGTACACACCCCATGTAATCTTTGTTTAGTTAGCTAAATGTATAGGTGTAAGCAATATGCCTACATTTACAGTTATGTGTATTGTACTCACTTGTATATATACTTTTGTGTGTAGACAGCTATAATAATGTTTCCGAACCTTGATCTCAACCTCTTCATGAACACCAAACCAAAAATATGTTAGTTTTAATTAATATTATACTGGATATAATTCAGTATTATAAATCAATTTATTACAGTAGTCACAATCACCTTAACATAAAAATAATTGATATTTTGAGTAAAACATTTTTTTAACAATAGGCTTCTTTCTTTAATGAGAGCTTAAAGGGTTAGTTCACCCAAAAATGAAAATTCTGTCAGCATTTACTCACCCTCATGTTGTTCCAAACCTCTATGTGTTTATTTGTTCTGCTGAACTCAAAGGAAGATATTTGGAAGAATATTTTAATCAGACAGATCTCATTCCCCATTGACTACCATAGTATATATTTTTTCATACTATGGTAGTCAATGGGGAATGAGATGTGTCTGATTAAAACATTCTTCCAAATATCTTCATTTGTGTTCAGCAGAACAAATAAACACAGAGAGGTTTGGAACAACATGAGGGTGAGTAAATACTGACAGAATTTTCATTTTTGGGTGAACTAACCCTTTAAATGGTGAACTATTTTGATGTTATGTTTTAACAGGCTGGCAGGGGTCGATCATGTAGAATCTTTTTTATCGCCAATACAGTAAATGGCTGTTACCTATCCCAACAGATAACAGATGATATGATCGCAATGAAGAGCAGACATCAGGAGATGATTCAAGAACTGGAGCAGAACTTTCTCATTGCATCAAGAGTGAATCAGGTGATGAGCTTGTTTACTGATCATTTATTTATTCAGACAAACAAAAAGTATGGTGATTAAATGCATGGATGCTTATGTTTATTTATATGTGTGTAGGAAAAAAAAGCTCTTAAAATAAAGAAGTATTACCAGAATAAGCTTAACACCCTGAAGAGAATCCTAGATATTTACCAGGAAAAGGTGTCAAGAAAAAACACATACTGGGAAGAGAAGGTCAGGGTGAGTCACAAACATTTTAAGTTTGGTCAACTGATGTGGGAATTTGTATTACCTGTACTATAAGATTTGTATTATGCTTATTGTTTTAAAGGTTATTTTGCCATATGTAACTGTCATCCGTCCTTTTTTTAACTGTAATATGTCCTTTTCCTGTGATCAGACTCTGGAGGATTTGAATGAAAAACTTCAGGGGCAACACAAACAGCTGCAGGAGAGAAACCAAAAAGACTTGACTTCATGGGATAAAGAAAAGGTTTACAATAGTGTGTGTGTGTGTGTGTGTGTGTGTGTGTATATATATATATATATATATATATATATATATATATATATATATATGACATACTATATTAGAGATTGGCTGTTGTTGTAGAAATTCTTTGCCTAGATCTCAAATAACAATTGAAGAACAAATGAAGATCTCGAAAGTCATACGCATTTATTTTTTGCAAGAGGCAGTTCACACACAGACAGGGTCTGATATGAGAAGGGCAAAGGTCTTCTCATTTTACACAAAAGAACATCCTCCAAAATTCTCCTCTTCTTATCTTTGTACAAGAGCTTGTGTTTTTCCTTGACCAAAATCCCTTGCACGTACACAGTTCTCAGTTCCCCATATTCTAACACTTCTTAATCTATGTATACCACACATAAAACACATATGTCATTTCAAAAACACTTCTTTCTCTTGGTGCAAGCAAGCTTATTTTGAAAAGAACTGAACGTTGTGTCCTGTTTTATACATTTTTTTAAAGAGATATATATTTAAAAGAAAAAATTCTCTTACACTGTTTGACTAAAGGCATCAATTAAAACTGTTACAGAACAAGGTGATGGAATTGTTGTCCTCCCGACTGGACCTCCTTCACAGCCACCAAGCATCAAGTAAGAGTTGTTTCGGTTAATATTACACATGTTAATGTTGTAAGATTGTGACAGTACGCTGTTTACCAGATTAAAAACGACATATGGTAAGATTAACATGTGTCTCCGTCTCTTTACAGCACTACAGGAGCTGCATTTGGCCAGGGCAGAGATGGGGAAGGTCCACGAGATGTTCGAGGCCTTTCTGGGGAAGAAAGAACCAGAAATAACATCTGAAGAAAAGGTAGAAAATAAATAATCTTCATTCTAACAGATTTCCTGCAGAGAGTTGTAAAGCAAGACGTTTTGTGGGATTTACTATTGATGTGAGATAACTTGTTCGAACTGTGCCTTTGCCATCAGGACAATAGTGACTCAGATGCTCCACTAGATGGAGCACAAGCACCTCTGGAGATTTTGAAGCATAATTTGCTGAAGAGGGAGAGAGAGATCTCAATGCTTATTGAAGAACAAGAGCGTGTGACAGATCCGGTTAAACAGTCTGAATATTCTCGTCTCCTCAGTGCTGTTATTCAACAGGTCATTTTATTTTATTATTACATAGTTTTCAGTTTATGAGTAAAATAAGGTCTATTAAAAATAGTAGCTACTAAAACTGAACATGAATTGCTAACCAAATGCTAATTTGTGCCTTCAAAATTGGCCATGACTGAACAAAACAGCTTTTCTGCATTGTGTATTCCAGGCTCATCATGTTTATGCCGAGGTGACGGAGGCTAAACAGCAGTTTGACCAAATGGCAGAAGACAACCAAAAAATCTTGGCTGAGATTAAAGAAAGTCTTGGCCAAACAGTGGAAGAGTCCAGCCAGAGGAGTCATGAGGAACGAGAGGATGTAGAGCAGAAAATGTAGGAGCAAAAGAGTTAGATTATAGCTTAAAACTATCTAATACAGAACATAAGCATCAGCCAACTGAATAATGCATGTTAACTCAGGGCAGAGCCACAGTTGGATGATGAATCACAGGCCAGTTTACTCCATCGTCAGGTCATACAGGTGGCTTTGGAGTGCATCAGAGCAGGGGCTAAGCCCAATGTCATTGGTAAATATGGTCAATTGGTAACTGTAAATGATAAATGTCTCTTTTTTTGATGGATGTCTAAATATAAGTTCATTCTGTGTTATTCTTAGAGACTGACATGAATGAGGCATGGGAGACAGAGCTGGATGAAAGAGTCAAAGTACAGTACAAACTCACACACACACACTAACTTATTCTGTTCTCACTCCATACAGACAATTTTCCTCTCGTTTTAGAAATTTGAGGAGGATTTCCAAAACAATGGATTCTTAAACTCTGAAACTGCTAAAAGTGTGGGGCAGCAGTTGTTATTACTTCAAGCTGAGGTGACCACGGCCAAGGGAAATATCGTTCAGTGTATAATCTAAACTAATATCAGACTCTCTGAAATGTCATAGTGACTGAATTGCTTGGAGACCATTTTGTTGTTTTGCCAAGGCCTCATATTTCTTGTCTGTCTATCTAGTTGAAGCAAATCAAAGATGAAAACAAGAAGATTATTGAAAACTACTCAGCTGAAAGAACCTTGAGGAAGAAGTACTACAACATGGTGGAGGACATGAAAGGTATGCAGAACCTGATTTCACCAAGTGCAATATGTTCCTGGAACAACATCCAATCAAACAATCAGATTTTCTTGGGACATGTTAACAGTTAATGTCAAGTTTAGACTTACAGACAGGGTTAGGTGCTTCTACATTAGGGTTATTCACATCATTTACTTCTGATTTTAGATATACATATGGTTAGGTTTAGGGGTAGGGATAAAGATTTTGGACAGGAAAGCTGTTCCAGGATAAGCACAATATGTTGACCCAAGAACATGTCTGCAAAACCAGGACATGCTGAAAGACATAATTACCACAGTTTTACAGTTAAAACAGAAATGAGTTTGTATATAGGAACTGTTGCCAACATGGTCTGGAATAGCCCCTTTTTTGGGTATACAATTTCATCTGATTTCCCAGACATTCTTTTTTCAAATCCAATAGTATTTCAAATGAATGCCAAAAAAAGAGCTACAGGCATTTTTGACCACAAAAGGTTTTAAAGATTTGCAAGGCTTAAATGCGGATTATTTTAAATGTTCTCTTATGCTCATGAAGACTACAAGTATTTATAAGAATAAAAGTATTATAAAAGTAGTACCCCAAACTTTTCAAAGGCTGGACCTTTCCAAAAAGAAAAAAAATAGACAAGTCATGATGTAAAATTGATAAAACATTTATCATGAGACATATATTGAAGTTTCTGCACCCAGGTCACTATTGGTATTGTACATTTTTGACTTTATGTCTGGTCTTATACAGGTAAGATCAGAGTATTCTGTCGAATAAGGCCACTGACTCTTGCAGAGCAGACAAGAAAAGGTCACACCATCGTTGCTTGTCTTGATGACTACTCTGTGATCCTGGACACCCTTCGAGGACCTCGCGAGTTTCAGTTTGACAAGATCTTCAACTCAGAGTGTACGCAAGAGGAGGTCTTCATGGAGTCCAGTGGGTAAGTGTGATAGTACTGAGACATACTTCGATACATTTTGTTTAAAAATAATTGCTAAATTAAAGGGATAGCTCACCCAAAAATGAAAATCCCGTCTTCGTTGACTCAACCTCACGTGGCTCGTAACCTTTCTTTCTTCTGTGGAACTCAAAAGTTGAATTTGTGAGAAATATCCTGGGTGTTATATTTAATATAATAAAAGTAAATGAGGTATGTGGCTGTCAAGCTGCAAAAATGACAAACAATATTGGTACATGTGATGTTTTCTATTTTCTGAGTAATAGGACGCTAATAATTCATTAGAATTGTTTGTAAAAGAGCGGCCAACTACATTATTTATAATTTCTCAACCAGTGCAGAAAGAAACTAATTTAGTTACTCAGTTAGTAAATTATGACATTTTTTTTGCAAAATATTCCTGATACAAGAAATGTGACATTTGGGCAGATTTCCTCAAGATGAATATACTTTTTTTTTTCTAGGCTAATCCAGTGTGCAATTGATGGCTTTAACGTATGCATTTTTGCGTATGGCCATACGGGTTCAGGGAAAACCTTCACAATGGTTGGAGACAGAGATCGGAGGAACCCAGGAATCATTCCCAGAACATTCACCAAGATCTTTGAGATCATCCAGGATAATGAATCTAAATTTGAATTTAAGGTATGTTTGGTACAGTTTAGTCCGTGTTTCTTGAGCTGAACTGATATACAACAACAGTCTTTATCTTTTCTTTTGTCCATCCTCAGGTTTCAGCCTACATGCTGGAGCTGTACAACGACCGCCTGCAGGATCTCTTTGTGAGCCCTTCTGATGCTTTCAGCAAGCGAATCGAAATTAAGAGGGACAGAAAGGGGCTTGTGTTTGCCCAGGGAGCAGAGACAAAGGAGGCTGCTAGTGCCGGCGAACTCTTTGCATTATTTGAACAAGGCTGTGCAAATCGCCACATTGCGGCCACAAGTATGTGCTTAATGAAACTTCAAAAGACTCCAGTTAAATGGTTTGGATTAATTGCTTTAGTAACAGTCAGTATGAATGCATGTTAAGAACATAATGACCTGGCACAGATGCCAAACTTCACAACAAAGGAGAAGGTCCTTGAGTTTAACTTAGTGATGTGTCTCAGAACAAGCCTAAAGGAGTGTTTTAGGCTTTTAAAGAGCATAAACATTATATAAGAGAGGCAAGTGTGTCTTTTTTGAACAAATGCAGATTTTATACAGTCTCTGTACATCATCTATGCATGCATCCATCCATCTATTCATTATTGGTTACACAAGTAATATTTACCGTCAAATTATCTTTGAAACATTTTTCATTCTTATTATACCTTCTTGTAGAGATGAACGTAGAGAGTTCCCGCTCTCACCTGATCATTGGTATCATGATTGAAAGTCGGAATCTGACCAATGGAAGTGTGAGTTTTGGGAAGCTAAGTCTGGTTGACCTGGCTGGAAGTGAACGAGCAGCAAAAACTGGAGCCAAAGACGACCAGCTGAAGGTTTTTTTTTTAATGTTGGCTTTTATGTGCACCCGAGATATTGGAAAGTCATTATTATGACTTGTCAAATCACATATAATTCAGAAGCAAAATACATAAGTGATGGACAATAGTGTCATTATTCAGCTGAAGTCAGTTAGTTTGATTCAATAACTGTAAAGTTCGTCAATAATAAAATGAGTTGAAATGCAGAAGACAATAGTGCTCTTTTTAACTTTGAGTCATTCAGTGTTGATTCGATTCAGTTCAATAGCAGTACAGATTTTGCAAAATTATTTCATTATGAAACAGTGGTGTTATCATCTGGCTCAAGTCACTTCAAGTTTTGTTCTCATCCAACAGTCACTGTAGTGAAATCAATAATATTACTTTATATTAAGTGACTAATAAGAGAATAGACTGCAGCACTTAAAAACAACACCAGTGTCCAAATACTTTGTCTTTTTGATAACAATATATTTGTTGTTTTATTATTATCATCGTTTTATTATTATTTATTATTATTTTTACTGTTTCTGTGGTTTCTCTTGCAAATACTACTGTATATATCTACTTAAAGGGATACTCCACTTTTTTTTTTTTTTGGAAATAGGCTCATTTTACCATTCCCCCAGAGTTAAACAGTTGTGTTTTAACATTTTCGAATGTGTTCAGCCGATTTTGTTTTATATTTAGAAGAATATCAGTAACCAGACAGTTTCTGGTCTCATTGACTTCCATAGTATATTTTTTTCCTACTATGGAAGTCAATGAGACCAGAAACTGTCTGGTTACTGTTATTCTTCTAAATATAAAAAAAATCAGCTGAACACATTCAAAAACGGTAAAACCCAACTGTTTAACTCTGGGGGAATGGTAAAATGAGCCTATTTCCAAAAAAAGTGGAGTATCCCTTTAATATTTTTAAAAATATTTAGTTATGGCAAAGATGTTAAGTGTGGCTTAAACTGTCAAAATACCCCCTATGTATCTGTTCAGCCCTGACTTTTGTCTTGTATTTTATTTCTAATACTTCTCACAACAATATTTATCCCACATTGTCTGTGTGTTTCTTCCCAGGAGGCAAACGCTATTAACAAATCTCTGAGTGCTCTTGGAGATGTCATTTCAGCTTTATCATTGGAGCAGCCTCACGTGCCCTACCGTAACAACAAGCTGACCCAGCTCATGCAGGACTCACTGGGGGGCAATGCCAAGACCCTCATGTTCCTCAACATCGCTCCCTCTGACTGCAACCTGGACGAGACTCTCACTTCGCTCATGTGAGATCCAAATACCTTGCATGTATCTTACACTCACCTAAATTAATAGCAGCACAAGGTTGCTCCTTGGCACTGCCACCCTTGGCTTGCTCAGTTGGGATTAAAAAGAAAATCTCAGTAATATTACACATTCATCATGACACAAACCTTGCAACATTTATTGTTTTTGTTGTTGAATAGAATTAAACTGACTTAAGCAAAAATAAAGTTTTTGTCGTCTGCTGCTTATAGCTGATTCATAATTAATGAACTTTTCAACATCAATATAGACGTGAACTGAAACAACATCAAACTAAATTGACCTGAATAATCACACTATTATTTTTTGTAGAGCTGCTATAAAGCTGAAATTGAATTGGTTTCATAATTGATGAGTTTTACATTAATATCACTATTGTCCTGTTTATTAATGTGATGCTGCTTTGAAACAAATCTGTATTCTATAAAGCATTATATAAATAAATGTGAAGTGAGTGTCCTAAAATCTTTTAAATATTCTTGCCCATGATTGTCTCAAATTCTTTAAATAAAACTTTGGACCTCACTAAAAAATACATTAAAAAAGGTAATCAGTTTCATATAAACTCCCAAGAATAAGTTTATAACTTTAGATTTTGTACCACGCTAGCAAGCTTTCTGCTCTTAACTTGAAATCTTGAGTAAGCTAATCATATAATTGTATATAGTTTTGCAGCATAAAGCCTGATTTCCAAGGAATATACAGTAATATACAGTTTAAAATTGGTTTACGTCTTCCAGCTATGCAACTCGAGTGAAAGCCATCACCAACAATGCTCAAAGGAACATAGACAGCAAGGAAATTGCTCAGCTGAAAGAGGTATGTACATTATTAATTAAAATCGCACATTTTTATTGTGTGAGCCCACATTTGTGAGTCTCATTTAATCTGTGTACTTGACAGGTGATTCTAAAATTGAAGTCAGGTCAGCCTGTGGAAGAAGATGTCTAAACTTCCATATAGTCCTGGAGATATGGCAATTTTAAATTAAACTCGTTTCCCTTTATGCATGTTATATACCTTTCTAACCATTTCTCATAACATATCTATTCTGGAAATGTTACAAGACAAAACAGGGTTTGAAAAATAGATTCATGATGTTCTCGCTCATTCTATATTGTAAATTTCAAACACAAAATTATGGACTGCAGCTTTAATTTAAAACAAAGAAAGTAAATTAACAAACCCATCTTTAATTGCGCTATTCATTTTAGCAATTGCAGCTCCAGTCATGGCCTTATTGTGTGTAATATATTTTCTTTCTGCGAGAAACAATTTTTACCCAGTGTGTCCCTTTTCACCCCTTATCTAAATGTGCGTGTCAGGCTAACGCCAAGGTGGGCCAGCCATCGCATGCAACCCAATCAGGCACATACGGTGCCCAGCGGCAGGAATAAAGGAGCCAGCACCAATTATGAAGTCACTTGGCCAATTTAGGCTGCTAATGTGTGAAAAAGAAATGAGCGTGAATGAAGCCTCGCTTGGCAAATACAGGAGGCAAATGAGTGCGTGAGATTTGTGCCGATCGACGCTGTCACGCAGTCAGATCTCAATGCAAAACACACGAGGACAATCTCAATTATGCTATATGTAATCTCAATAAATTTAGAGTCCTGTTTTACAACCTTTAAATAAGAATGATAAAGTTACAAGTAGACAAAGTGCAAGAGAAACTGTAGAAGGCAATAATAAGCCCATGAGCTGTAGGGATATTTAAAATCTTTAACGTTTTATCTTTAGAGTAAAATGTATTTCTGTTGATTTAAATGCACATACAATATCATTCAAAAGTTCGGGGTAAATATGATTTTTTTGAATGTTTTCATAAGTTTCTTATGTTTATTAATGCTGCATTTATTTGATCAAAATACAATAAAACTAAAATATTGAGGAATATTATGATTGATGAAAAATAACTGTTGTCTTGCCTTCAGAACTGCCTTATTTCTTTGTGGCATAGATTTTGGTCCATATTAACATTAGCAGATCGTCTTGATCATTACTGCGTCCAAAAACTTACTGACTTGTTGCCTCGCTGCCCTATCAGGCAAGGTACCTCACAAAATTGATTTCGGACAGACTTCTGAGACAGCGTAACAGTTTAATGAACTACAGCAAAATAGAGCAAGCTTTGGTGAAAGCTAAGTGAATATTAATGACTACAATAGTAATTTCTCGCTAGAAAAACATCATAAGTGGAAACCATTGATTAAATATGTACATTTACACACAAACTGACGATCAGCTGCAACTTTCAGATGCCATCTTTATTTTTCTAGCTAAACTGTCACTCTGTGTCTAAATGTTCCTACTATCCATCTTAAACAGTATATGCAAGATTAAAATAAGTGTGTCCCAAAGTATAGACTGTTGAAGAGAATGCCAGAAGTCCCCGTGTGGATCCGTGCACACTCTAAAGGCTAATATTGCCCACAACCATTGCACTTTGGAGGATTCAGAACTACAAAAAATTACAAGAAAGGATATGCGTGACCGACAGTGAGAGGTCATATAGGTTTGAGTGGCTAATCTAATATATATATACACACACTCACACTCACCTAAAGGATTATTATAACCAACTAATACTGTGTTTGACCCCCTTTCGCCTTCGCCCCTTTCGCCTTCGCTTTTAACAAGGTGTTGAAAGTATTCTTTAGAAATGTTGGCCCATATTGATAGGATAGCATCTTGCAGTTGATGGAGATTTGTGGGATGCACATCCAGGGCACGAAGCCCCCGTTCCACCACATCCCAAAGATGCTCTATTGGGTTGAGATGTGGTGACTGTGGGGGTCATTTTAGTACAGTGAACTCATTGTCATGTTCAAGAAACCAATTTGAAATGATTTGAGCTTTGTGACATGGTGCATTATCCTGCTGGAAGTAGCCATCAGAGGATGGGCACATGGTGGCCATAAAGGGATGGACATGGTCAGAAACAATGCTCAGGTAGGCTGTGGCATTTAAACTTTGCCCTATTGGCACTAAGGGACCTAAAGTGTGCCAAGAAAACATCCCCCACACACCATTGCACCACCAGCCTGCACAGTGGTAACAGGGCATGATGGATCCATGTTCTCATTCTGTTTACGCCAAATTCTGACTCTACTATCTGAAAGTCTCAACAGAAATCGAGACTCCTCAGACCAGGAAATTTCACAACACTCAGTCCGACCTTAACAGCCTTCAAAGGATGCAGCCCTTGAATTGGGACACAAACTATATATTAAAATGTAATTTACTTCTGTGATGGTGAAGCTGAATTTTCAGCTCATGTGTCAGAGACACAAACAGATCTCAATCACTCATCTCTCTTCACAAACTTTGAAAATAAAAAAAGCAGCAAATGCATTTTAGGGGTTTTAACTGTCCTTTATTCTATTAAATTCTGTGATGTTCAATAAGAAGGATAATAACAGTTTGGTGATACGATAGAGAATTGACAACATTAAAGTATTATAAATATCATATCATTTTGTATAGTCAATATATTATAAACTGGATAACATTGTATTACTTATTAACAATATTTGTTCATTGATGCAACATAATAGGCCTATTAATTCTGATCCTCTTTCACTGATTCAGTTTTTATAACACAAAACAGCTTAACAACAGACAGATTGTGGCTTTCTTTGATGTTTCAAATATCTACAAAAACCAGTAACCAGAACACTTACAAGCTCAAACCTTCATGATCACATATATTGATAAGCTCAGAATTCAAAAGTAAACATACAAGTAACCGTTGAGCTGAATACTATATAAATAAAACGCTAACATAACGAAGTTTAAGGCCATTTAAAACAGAGGTAGAGAAAAGACCACATGATAATTATTAGAGACGAATTAGCTTAGCAGTCCAGTTATGGCCAATTAGCTTTGTGGCGTGACTTCAATGATTCTGAGGTGTATTGTAGGTTGATTTGGGGTGCATTAAACATAACATCAGGAACACTGAGCGCATAATAGTTTAGTTACGAGGTGAGATTTTTATTAGGAAGGGACTGGGCTTCATGGTGAGTCCAAATGTAGAGCTCAAGTCGAGCTCTTGCCCTGGAATATTCTCTATGTGCAGACGATGCAACAGGGTGGTTAAGAACACAAACATCTCCAGACGGGCAAAGCTGTCACCGAGGCAACGCCGTATTCCCATGCCAAATATCATTACCTTCTCAGTCACATTTTTATTTAGATGGCCAGACAGGGTGAGGAATCGTTCGGGTCGGAAAGCCTCAGGATCGCCCCAAATGTCCCTTTTTGACAAATAATGAGTTTAATTCAGTTCAATTGAGTTATTTTATTTATTAAAATATATATAAATTTTTAAATTGAAAAAAAAAATCATGTAAAAATATATATAAAATTATTTTTTTAACTTTTATGTATAAAATTGTGTAATAAAATTATTTAATATAATATAATTGATTTATATTATATTTCATAATATCATAATAATATAATAAATAATGATATTAATATAATATTTATATAATAAAGAAGAGAGCCTTGAAAACAAATATAATAAGAATGTGTCAGGAATGTTACACTTACACATCATGATTGACTTGATATTGGTTGATGAACACACACGTGTCTTTGGGGATGAAGTATCCATTCAGTGTTATGTTTTCAGTTGTGCTAGATAACATGATGGAGGAAAATGTGAGTACCTGTTTATGAATGCAGTCCGATGATATTATAACGCTATGACACTATAGAGAAAAAATAGACTCACCAGTGAGGTATGGTGAAAGGCACGTAGGATGCATGACGAAACACTTCAAATATGAAAGCTTCTGTGTATGGCATGTTTGGCTTGTCTTTAAACTGTGGAAGCCTGTTCATACCAACCTGGTTATCTAGGAAAGCACATATAGCATAATAAACACCCAGAACAGAAGATGAAGAAATACTTATATTAACAGTATTATTTTGGACCTCACAAATTATTTTAGCACTGGAAGAGTTCTTTAAATGAGAACTTATTTTTAGATGTCTCTGTTTGCGGTTACTTCTAAATAACCCTGTAGATAAAATCAAAACAAAATAATTTCCTGTTTATAGCAAATTCCAAAAGACCAAAATAAAGCGAGGCCACAGGAAGACAATTTTGGTTCTCCATCAACATATTTTAAGCTCCACTTTAAAAATTGTGTATCGAATTGTCTATAATCTTTGGTTTCCTGTGTCTGTCTCACAACAAACCACAAATCCCCGCGAATGCAGATTCAGTTTCGGTCTTCACCTATCTCCTGGAGGATTGTAGCCTGGATGTCTGGAAACTTGATCAGGTATAAAAGGCTCCATTGCAAACCGGAGATGATAGTGTCAAAACCTACAAGGAAAAAAAGAGCAGGAAAACAGCCTCAAGACACAAGTCACAATTAGCATATTTGGGCAACCAAATCAACTGAAGATGTGTTGTGGGCTGTTCTCAGGCTAAAAGAATGAAACTTAGTGCTTTGAGCTCCTCATGGGGGTTTGTTAAATACGGTTTAATGAACTAGAACAACCAAGATGCATGAACTGAAACAGAAATGAACAGCAGAAGCCAAGAGCAGAGATGAAAAACATACATCTAAAGCAATTTCTCAGAAAAAGTCCAGGTCTTATTCTAGATCAGTCTGACGTGCCTCCCCTGAGACAACGAACGAAGAGCCAGGAAAAACATCTGGTTCTGGATGTAAATTGTACTGTTCTATGTATTTCTAAAAGCACAATGCTGTTCACAATCGCACATTCATTCTCTCGACTCCTGGTCTCTCACCAGCTCCGAAGATGTCAATAACACTGTGGACGATCTGTGAGTTGCTGAGCATGGCCGTTTCCTCGTCCTCCTGTCTGTCCTCACTCATTGCTATAAGGGCATCAGTGATGTCCCGAATACAGTTCTGTGCAAAAACACAGAGAATCAGGTTTGCAAAATATTTCTATGACATTTACATCCATCTTGTTCCTGGCCATGTATGCATGCGGGTGCCTTCTCCACACATGCATACATTGTTTACACCAAATTCAACTGTGCATGTGAATATTTTAGTTTGTATAGAAACAACAGAAACAAAGCATCACTTCACAGGCAGTCTGAAAGAGAAATTTCATTATATTTTGGAGTATATTGAGTACATATATTACACAATGTATAAAAAATATCATTATACACATACTGTTCAAAGTTTGAGGCCAGTAAGATTTGTTTTTTTGAAAGAAATGAATACTCCTATTCTTTTATTCAGAAATGATGAATTAAATTGATAAAAAATGTGACAGTAAAGACAGTTATTTTCTAAATTGCTTAGAATATGAAATGTTACTTTAGCACCAAATCAGCATATTAGGATGATTTATGAGGGATCATGTGACACTGAAGACTAGAATAATGCTGAAAATTCAGCTTTGCCATCATAGGAATATTTCTTTTTTTATATATATATATTTAAAAAAAAGGGGTTTTTTTTTGTAATTTTTCACAATGTTACAGTTTTATTGACTTTACTGTATTGTATTTTGATTAATTAACAGCCTTGGTGAGCATAAGAGTCTTCCAAAAACACACAAAAAATATGACGACCCCAAACATTATATATGCATATGCAAGCATGCTGGCAGATTTTCTTTCAAATGAAGCATGTATAAATGTATGGAGTATATAACCTCTGTCCATTCACTCCTCTGATCTCATGAGAAGAGATGTAATCTGTTGCTTCTGACACTCATCTCTGGGATAAAATAATCATCTTTTTATTTCGACGGTATTACCCTATCAAAGGTGATGAGATGTTCCCTGATGTTGCACTCCATGAAGCTGTTCATTCTGCCAATGTGCTGGACCATCTTCCGCAGAGACGGACTGGGCAGGTAACGGAAGATAGGAAAAAAGTCTGCCAGATTCCCTGCAGCAAAGAGGCGCAGCACTTCATTATTGAGTTGGACGATGGTAAGGAACTCTTTATCGTTATGGGCATACCGCTTGCCAAAACACAGAGTGCAAACCACATTGGCAACTGAGGTCACTAGCAACTTAACCGGGTCAAACCCTGAATCTCCAACCTTATCTCCTTGTTCCTTCAGAGCCTTCACCATCTCCATGGCCTCTGTGCAGATATGTTCCTCCAAAAGACACGAGGCACTTGAGTCTCTGGGCTCAGCTTGGGAGAATGCCCTCAAGGCATTTCTGCAGATCTTTTTGTGAAGCACCCAAGCTTCACCATACTTCTCACTAAATGTCATACTGGTGCCATTAGCAACCGCAGAGAATGTAAAAAGGTCAGGGCGTCCAGCAAATGCCTCTCCTTTCCGTACCAGAGCCTCCTTGATTGTAGAATAGCCGCTCAAAACAACTACCACAAGAGAACCCATTTGCACCTGGAACACATCTCCATACTGAACCCTCAGGTTTGTTAATGACAAATGGATTTGTTCCCCCATCTGGAAAAGGTTGCCCACTAACGGCCAAGGTTTGGGACCTGGAGGAAAAGAGCAGCCTGGTCCTCTCCGTCGACCATGGAGAGCCAGCAAGAGCAGAGCGAAGGCACAGAGGAACAGAGTCAATCCAGATGTAACGTTAGTCGTTCGGGAAATCTCCTCGAGATACATGACATACACTGCAAAAAAGGAGAAAATGACGGTGATATTTTTTAAAAATAGGCTTTTGACGCATAAAGCAACACTATTCTATTTTAACTTTAGGGAAATTAAAACTTATTGTATGAATATTACTTTCAAATAAAACGGCATCCTGATCATAGAAGCGAAAAACTGGCAGGAGGACACCGAAAAGGACAAATAGGTAAACTAAATCAAGTAACCCTAATTTGCATGATCTTACCTTTGAAACCGCTCCCGCGTTTGCAATCAAACACTTCCAAAGTTTCACCAGCTGAAAATGGCTGCACGAGAATGACTGCACAAAAACACAGACTGATTCTCAGAAGCAGAGAACACTGGAGGGCCGTTGAGATCGATGCACAAGCATGAATGAAAGCCAGTGAGATTAAAAAAAAAAAAAAAAAAGCTGATGAACGGAAGAAATGTTCAGACCACCTGATCATCACGTCACCTTTTTTTTCTTTTCTTGTCTTTTCTATTTTCTTCTGGAGCATTTCACCTAGTTTAAAGCCTGAAGTCCATACAGTACACATATAATTATGAAAAAATAAATAAAAAAAATACGATTGAAGAGATGGCAGCACTTCAAGAAGCAAGCAACATTTTCTATGTTTTTATTTACACACACACACATATATATATATATATATATATATATATATATATATATATATATATATATATATATATATATATATATATATATATGCAAGAATTTCATAGTTTGTATGTAAAATAGGCTACAGTGTGTTCAAAAGCCTGTTACTGAAATTAAATCACATGTCCAGTAATGCTGAATGAAATTTCTTATATTAAAAAAAATCTATATCACCATACCGATACATTTTTAAAACTTTTTCATATGCAGAATATACAGTTCTTGAAATGCTTGAAGTGAACTGAAAATATCTCAGATGTTGACTTTATGTGGAGTGATGAGGAAGATGGAGATGTAAGAAAAATATCCGTATTTAAAACTTTATTAAGTAAAATAGCTAGCTTCCGGCCAAACGTAGCCTACATATAAATATAAGCACATCTTGAATATATTTTTCTTCCACAACAAGCGTAGGCCTATCGCTTCGCTCCAGAAGGCCTTTATTAATAACCTCACAGGGCCTTGTGGAGCACTTGATGGATTGATGCACTTTTATGATGGATATATGCACTTTTTATGGACTTTCAAAAGTCAAAAC
Organism: Pimephales promelas; assembly: GCF_988280905.1. NCBI lineage: Eukaryota > Metazoa > Chordata > Actinopteri > Cypriniformes > Leuciscidae > Pimephales > Pimephales promelas. Next base: position 36,378,163 of record NC_142772.1, on the reverse strand, counting down.
AGAAACAACCATTCACTGCGATAAAGCTTGGAAGATCCAGGACATTTTTTAATATGACTCCAATTTTATTCGCCTGAAAGAAGAATTTCATATAGCTACACCGACGGCTTGAGGGGTTTGGTCTCAAAGCCTCATGAGCTGGGAAAATGTATTTTTATATTTTTCAGAAACTTGAAACATTATTCAGGTCTGAAGGAGTTAAAAATATAAAAAGTGCGTGTTTCCACACGATGGCAGTGTTTTCAAACCCTGAAAGCTTACAGCCTTCTACATATCGAGGGGAAGACAACAAACTGTTAATGAAATAAAACCGGCAGCTGTGCATGACTGTTTGCGTCGATGGTTTCTGTCTTTCTGTATGCATTTTAACGAGAGTTTTAACATTAGATTTGTAAATAATAATAAATAAAAAAAAAACTAAAAAAATTGGTAGACATTGCTTGCCGTAAAAAAAATAAAATAAATAAAAATAAAAAAAAAATTCCTTGAAGAAAAAACTCTCATAGGCCTACTTATTTGTTGTCAGTAGTGGACCAGTGGAATTGTGCAATTGTCATAGACGAAACTACTGTAATTAAAGTAGCCTTCTGTTCTACTTAATTATTTAATATGTGGTGGGAACATATATTATGAAACAAGGAAATAATGACTGGATTCTGGGTGGTAAGCTATTGAACACACTGGATTCCCAATACTTATCACTGCACATATAATTTGATTTGACTTAGTAAAAATATTTAATAAGAATAATACATTTAAGAAAACAAATCTAATTCGAGATTATCTATTTTATATTGCTGTAACAGTGTTGCATTTGTTCTGTGAAAGTTTGATTAAAAAGGTTCAATAAAAGTTTAAATAGATTTTTTTCGGGTTTTCTCTTGATATCTGCAAAATATTAAATATATACTATTTTTTTTATTTGTTTTATTTTATTTATTTATCTTTTATAAAATATATTAAGTAATTTTGACAACTATCCAAGCAAAGGTACAAAAAGAAGGCTCATAAGAAAGAGAATCCAAATCATGAAAACATGTTTATTTCATAGAATCCTGATCTGTTTGTTATAATAATGGAAATTATTTGATGAATGAACCACCACAGACATGTATATCCATAAACCTTTTATTGCACTTTTTTTTAAAATAGCATACTAATACATTTTACACAAAAAATATTTACAACATCATCACCTTCTCACTGCTGGCAAATTTGATTTATATAAAAAAAAAAATCTATATTTTTTTTTATTTAATTGAGCTTTACCTCCTCACTGTAATAGTATTACAATTCGACTGGGATCCATATCTAATAAATGACTCGAGTGTGTGACTGTATACATTCTTAAAGCCTTATCTTCGTGGTGGTGGTCCACTTCTCCCTCTTCCCATCCCTTGACCTGGTGGAGGTCCACGGCCATTACCTGGGAGAGGCCCAGCCGGCCTGGGACCAGGAGGGCGAGTCACTGGTGCCCGAGGATTTGCCGCAGCCAAAGACACATCTCTCTGAACATGTACCCCTTTCCCGGTGGCTGCAGCGCCTGGTTTGCCTGTCACTTTTGGTGACTTGCTAAGCTGGTCAGTTGGTTTCTCTGTAATAAAAAATGGCAAGTATGTAACAGAAACAGATACTCCATTGTGAATGAAGACTGTTCCACACACAAGTTTGAAGATCACAAGAGTTTGGAAGTATCTTCTATGTGAACACCAGTAGGGGAAACACGGCAAAAGAAACATGCCATAACTAGTTCAACGAATTGTAGCACACTGACCAGCCTCTTGAGCAGATGGAGGGGGAATCAGAGACTTGTTGGGCATAAGATCCTCTAGGTCTTTCATCACCTGGTTGGTGCTGTCCTTGTTGTTCCTCCTGTTCTTCTCCTCATCTCTTTGCTAAATGATGGAGCAGAAAATATAAACCAATAGCTGACAATGCTGATCATGTCAGACAACTTGACCATCATTCACAAAAAAAAAAGTTTACCAACCAATTGCATTTTGCGTTTTAATTCCATGTTAGCATTCTGATATGCTTTGGACACAGCATTCAGGTAATAAATAGCCAACCTGTCAGAGGCAAGACAGACAGATCGTTTTATTAAATGCAAATACATCATATAACATTTACCTTTATACTTGACATTAGGTGACTACTCACACCATGAGCAGGACTGCAGAAATTATAAGGCCTGGGTTGGATGCATAACTGAAGATGTCTGCCATAAATGGTGGCAAGTCCTTCTCTATAGTCTCTGTGATCACATCGTACATCTTATCTTTACCACTGTGGAGAGACGTGGATCTTGTATTGCTCAGGACAATTATGATTCAACACAGAAAATTTTAAACTTCAATATACTTCAAAATATCCAGCAAATAACACACATTTATGTTTATTTAATCACTGTTTATAACCTCTTAGCTAAGTAAGTTGCATCCAGCCAAGTACTTTATAAGATTTCCTGTAATAATTTGTCTTTAATCATGGAAGCTCATTTCCCCCAAATTAAGAAAAATATCATGCATAATTGAGATTATAAAAGACATATTAAGTAATTTTGAGATTTTTATGATTTTGTACATTCGGTACTCTATAAATAAAAAGCCAAAATTATTATACAAAAAGTCAAAATGATGACATACTTTGTGCGTATAGGCCTACAGCTTTAATCGGAATTATTAATCAGGTTTATTGGCATCATTTACAGACTTTCAGCTGTTTACAATGAAATAGCTCAACACAACAAATGTTTTAAGTGGTTTCCCCAAATTCAACTGAAATTGCAACAACTGAGACTTTTGCAGTCTCAAAATTATTCAAACTCCTGAATTGATGCTGCGTTCCAGGCAGGTTTTTGAGCACGTAAATCACGACTTCAAACCACGACTTACGACTTTGTAGCATTCCAGATCATTCACGCCAAACTACCTAGATGTAAACAAACCAGCATGGCGTACTTTACGGGGCTCACGTGCATTTGTAATAATTGCTAACGCCAAAGGTGCTTACTCCTTGTTTATTTGTGGGAAAACTGAGGAGGAAAAATAGCGCATGAGGCAAGATAAGCTGTTATACCTTTTATTTTACTTTATAATTATTATTATTTGTATATTTGGAAATGTATTTGGTATTAATTTATCCTTGCACTCAATGGACTGAAAACTAGTTAACGTTATGTTGTCCTAAAGTGTCCTCACCGTGTACCGCCTGCAGAAAAACTGCATCCGTAGGGGCTGTCATTGTAGTTTTGTATTGGTTCACGGGCTATGTGACGTCAGAACTCGTAACTGGGAGTACATCGATCTAGTACGAGTTCACGGGGGGGGGGGGGGGGAGTCACGGGTTTGACTGCCGTTCCAGTGCACTTTCACGGGTATAAGGTTGGAAAAACACGAGTTACAGGTTGCCTGGAACGCGGCATGAATCCCTCACAACAGCACAAATCTGCAAAAAAGGTGTTGTCTCAGATGGTTAGCACACCTGAACTAACTAATCAAGGGCTTCATTAGTTGCACCAGGTGTGCTTGAGCTAGAACAAATGAAATATCTGAAATGGCTAGGTTTGTTGAGTGTCACATTTGACTGCATATTAGAAATATGGCTAAATCAAAAGAATGGTGCAAAAAGTTAAGTGAAGTTATCATTGCCTTTCACAAACAAGGAACATGATACAAAAAGATAGCGAAGGCACTAAATGTTCCTAGAGACACTGACGTACAGGGTTCGGTGCAGAAGAAGTCCTGGAAGATTCTACAATGGTCATCACAGTCACTTGACTTGAACCCCATAGAAAATCTCTTGTGGGATTTGAAGGCGACTGTTGCAGCACACACACCCAAGAATATTTCTGAACTGGAGGCCATTGCTCATGAGGAATGGACTAAGATTCCTCAGAAACGCTGCCAGAAGCAGGTGTCTGGTTATACATCTTGTTTGCAGCAGGTCATACCAGCAAAAAGGTGTTCTACTAAGTACTAAAGATGCTTGCCATGAAGGGGTTGAATAATTTTGCAACTGCAGAAGTCATTAAATGTTGCATTTTCAGTTGAATTGGGGGAAACATTTGTTGTGTTAAGCTATTTCAATGTTATTTATTTAAAATGTTTCAAGGCAAAAGGCTGAAAGTCTTATCTTTTAATAACGTAGTATGTCATGTCATAATCATGATTTACCAAAGCATGATTTCTTTTGCTCATGTGGCGTAAATGGACTTCCATACTTAGTACATGAATAGGGAAAGCAAATCTATTCCTACAGAAAACAAAACTTTTTCCCATTTTGACCAAAGTGAGTCTTTTCAAAGATTAGTATATACACCTTGATAAGGTTAAAAAGCTACCTGAAGGGTCCACAGTCAAAAGACGGTGGCAGGGTCATAATGGTGTAGATCACAGGCATGAGACTGAGGAAGAGTACGAGGAGGAGCAATCCCATGTAGAAGTTATTAGAACGTGAGGCTTTGAACACTCTCTCATGGGGAACGTTACAGGCCATCACTGCCCAGCACTGGTAATACATGGAGCTCAGCAGACGCAACACGTTTACTCCCACCAGCCCAGGAGCGTAAAATGCGCCCATCCTAAAATACACACATTATGTGATTGCGAAATCATCACACTGTTCATCACAGAGATGCTGTGTTTCACTCGCATGATCTTACCAGATCATTCCCTGGTTGAAGATGAGCCCAAGTACATTACCACTGATGTCAAACTCTCCATAAGATGGCTGCAGAAACACAAACACACACACATGCATAAATATCTGTATGCATGACAACACAGATAGAAATGTCACAGTAAAAGATACCTCTCGCTTGCTCTCTCTCTCTCTCTCTCTCTCTCTCTCTGTAATTAAGTGCCCTGAATGGTGTAGTGTGTCTCTCTGTGACTCTGGTTGTAAAGCAGCCCTATCACCTATCCTGCCACCTTCTCATGGTGTTCAGTTGACCTCGGATGAATGAGTAGTATGTTACCTATATCGAGTGACAGGAAAATGAGGGCGACAGGGCAAAGCCATATGGAGCAGTCATTTCTTAGCACAAAAAACTTTTGATGAGAATTTACTTAACCTGACATAATCATTGTCAGTCAGGTTTCTAACAGCTGCCCTCTTTTTGATGGGAACGTCCCATCATCACTAAATTACTAGGAACTAAACTTAACTAAAATGTGCATCCGACAGAGGTCAACCAATTGATACTGTTAAAGCTTGTTTACACAGTGTTACGTGAGTAACTTGAATAACAGCAGGGTGTGAGGTTGGACTTACAAACCCAGCTTCAAGATCCCAACACCAGCAATAGTTGAGGAATCTGACAATTACGGCTCGCAGGAAGTCCCCTATCAGAATGGTCAGATATGTCACCTGGATGTCGGATACGGTGAGCTTCACAAACTCCTGTAAGGAAATAAAACAGTACATTTTAACCATATAAAGCCTACTGTATTATGTTTTGATACATGAATTTCAAATCAAATCAAACCATTGCATAAAAACCTGTTGCACACAATCTACTGCATGCCTTCGGCACAAGTGTGGAAGATCACACTTTTTTAGCAAGTTAATGGCCTTTTAGTATAATTCTAAAATTATTTTTATTAAGTAAATGTAAAACTTGTATTGTCAGTAATGTTCCAAGACGAACATTTACTAGACTGAAGCAACTTAAGTTCTTGTTCCACTTGTGCGTTTGCGCACAAAAGTAACACACAAATCTGATTTCAGACAGACTTCTGAGGCAGCGTAATGGTTAAATGATCTAAGCCAAGGCATAATAGAGGGACCATTGGTAAAAACTAAGTGAATATTTTATATCAATAGTAATTTCTCATTAGAAATGACATCAAAAGTGGCCAATCCCAGTATAGTAATGTAATGCCCCAGTATAGTAATGGGGATTCTATACTGACAACGAGCACCGTCCTTCGGATGAGACGTTAAACCGAGGTCCTGACTCTCTGTGGTCATTAAAAATCCCAGGATGTCTTTCGAAAGAGTATGGGTGTAACCCCGGCATCCTGGCCAAATTTGCCCAGTGGCCTCTATCCATCATGGCCTCCTAATCATCCCCATACATACCAATTGGCTTCATCACTGTCTCCTCTCCACCAGTAAGCTGGTGTGTGGTGAGCGTTCTGGCGCAATATGGCTGCCGTCGCATTATCCAGGTGGATGCTGCACACTGGTGGTGGTTGAGGAGATTCCCCTCTCTATGTAAAGCGCTTTGAGTGCCGAGAAAAGCGCTATACAAAATGTAATGAATTATTAATCGTCGGCCAAAAATTTACATTCACACATAAACTGACCAGCAACCGCAACTTTCAGATGGGATCTTTATTTCTTAGCTCAACTGTCACAGAATGAAAAGCACAGGATTGTGGGATATTAAAGGCAGATGAAGTTATGTCAGGGCAATACCCCTTCCATACATTGGACAATTGGACCATCTCACCCTGTTCCTCACACCTCGATACTCACCACTCAATTCAACGCGTGAGGACAATAAAAGTCTGGCCAGAGGGGACAGACGCTGTGCTCCAGGACCAGTTCAAAAACACAGACTGGAATATGTTCATCCACAAAGTTTTGGACCAGTATGCCACATCTGTACTGGACCACATCTCCACGACTACACACAGTGTCACCACCCAGAAACAGATCATCATGCACCCCAACCAGAAGCCTTGGATGAACCGGGATGTCCGTCTCCTCCTAATACCGCCTTCAGGTCAGGGGATGCACAGGCCTACAGTACAGCCAGAGCTAAGCTGAAGAGGTACATCAAAAATGCCAATCATCAATCTCCAACAAACCCCGCCATATGTGGCAAGGACTCCAGATCATCACAGACAACAGGACCATCAAATCCACCCCTGCATCCCCTGATGTCTCCTTCCTCAACGAGCTCAACAATTTTTATTCAGGTTTTGAGCAGGGTAACCCAACAACTGTGAGTAAGGCAGTGGTGACTTTAGACCACCAACCACTGACTCTCTCCCCCACTGATGTAGCGGTGCTGAGCGGCTGGTCATAGCACACCCCAAATCCCGTCTCCCCCCCTTCCTGACCAGCCGGATAACCACTATTCATCCATAATCATAATGAACACCGGTGTACCACAAGGCTGTGTGATGAGTCCCTTCCTCTTCTCCCTCCTCACTCATGACTGCAGACCTGTCGATTGTTCTAATAACATCATTAGGTTTGCAGATGACACCGTGGTGATTGGCCTCATTAAAGACAGCAACGAGGCCGCCTACATGGAGGAGGTGGTTCGTCTGGCTAAGTGGTGCGACACTGAGAAGACCAAGGAGCTCATTGTGGACTTCAGGAGAAATGCTGACCCACATACTCCCATCCACATCAAGGTAACGGCTGTGGAGCGTGTGAACAGCTTCAAGTTCCTGGGAGTCCTCCGAGGATCTCACCTGGACGATCAGCTGTTCTAAGCTGGTCAAGAAGGCTCACCAGCGCCTCTTCTTTTTGAGGACATCAGACATCCTGGTGAACTTTTACCGCTGTACCATTGAGAGCATCCTGACCAATGGTATAACAGTTTGATTAGGGTAGCTGCTCTGCTTCAGACCGGAAGGCGGTGTAGGTGGTGGTGAAAGCCGCTCAGTGCATCGCCGGAGCACCACTTCCTTCCATAGAGGACATCTACAGGAAGCAGTGTCTGAAAAAGGCAGGGAAAATCATCAAAGTCTGTGTCACCCAGCACACAGACTTTTCACCCTCCTGCCCTCTGGGAGGCGCTACAGAAGCCTCTGAACTAAGACCACCAGGTCCCGGAACACTGATTAAAAGAAAAAAACAGATGTAAAGTACTGACAATTGGCGCATTACGTCATCCAGCGACATGTAGTAACTTGATGAGCAGGCTTTAGCTACTTTCCATTGAAAATAGGGTTAAGCAGTGACTGTTACTGATAAGTTTGCAGATGGTGATGTGGGTGCTGACGGTACCTACAATGCCAACTTCTGTCTCCCAGCATGGCCCCCTGATGACATCAGCTGGTGAGGTCATTGGAGGGGGAATGTTTTCTGTGACATTGTGGTGTAAGGTGTAGTTCTCATAGTATTCTTTAAGAGCCCAGATGGTTTCATTTTTGATCTGTTTCTCGTTTTCAAGCTGTGAACATACAATACCAAAGAAATGATTAACATAAAATGTAACAGGTATATGTGTAAGGACTAATATCCCCTTTTCATTATGTTTATGGTTACTAGACCATCTATGGTCATACCTTTGCATTGACTTCATCAAACAGAGCAAACAGAAAAGTGTACAGGTTGCCCAGAAAGAGGGCAAAGATTCTGGCCAGCTGCCACTTTAGGGCGATTCGAGGGTGATAGTCTTCCAGCTCCCCTATAACCTCAAACAGAGGTGGACACACCAAGCCCAACAGGGACATCACCAATTCAACCTGTCCAAAGAAGAAACAGAATTTCACAATTTCCTTTTTTTTTTTTCATGTGCCATCACATTAATAAATTGAAAGGTAAAAGAAAAGGGGTACCTCATTTTTTTCAAGCCATGTCAGTTCATTCCTGTCCTTTTTGGCAAATTCTTGAGATCTTTTGACCACAGTGTAGATGAGAAATCCACTCCCACCCAAGCAGCACAGAATGAGAACGTTGGCTAGGACGCGTAGAAAGCGGCGTAGGTGAATGTTCTCATCCTTCAGGTTTTCCTGCTCATCCACTATAGATTCCTGAGGGTTAATGTGTCATTTGATCAGTCTATGCAGACGTTTTCAAAACACAGTGGACCATTCTTTGATAGTATTGCTGTTATTAACCTTGAAGCTTGTGGTGGTGGACGCAAACTTGTTGTCAGCTGTCTCTGGGTTTCCTATGAGGTAATCCCAGCTAGTAAACAGCTTCCAGCAAAAGGTGAAGGCACTATCCTCTGCTCCATCTCCTCCTTCATTGGCATTTCTTGCCATTCTAGAAGAAGGGAGGCCATTAAAAAAAGAAAGAAAGAGGCTCCACATTATCAGCAACAAGATCATTGTCAGTGAGCAAAACCCTATACAGAGTGACACGGTCAATAGACTCACGTTCTGATAACCACCATTAGACTGTAGCCAAATATCCCAACACCAACCAAAAGATATGAAAGAGGTAACCGGAACTGGAGGAATCCAATACTTCGTTGATTATTGTAGTAACCATAAAATAGAACAGAGTACTTGCAATAACCCTGTGAAAAAATGAAAAAAGGTATAATCCAAATAAGACGATAGCAATCTCACTTTTACACTGAATTCAATAGTGAAAAATTCTTACGCCAAACTCAAACAGGACAGAGTAATCCATGGCAGTATCCTGTTCTTCCCTGGGGACAGTTTTTCTGGGAAGGGAGCCGTAAGGCATTCCCATCAGTACCTACGAAGAGAAAGACACAGATCATATTAGTGTCGCTTTTATTTTTATTTCCTCTTTTATGACATGAAGACCAAGTATGATAACCCATTCTTGGAATTTGTCCTCTGCATTTAACCCATCCAATTTAGTGGACACAACCGGAGCAGTAAGTAGTGGAAACACACAACCGGAGCAGTTGGGGAGCCATTGCTGTGGCGCACCAGGGGAATGATTGGAGGTTTGGTGTCTTGCTCAAGGGCATCTAATGCATTTCCTGCTCTATTTGAGAATCAAACCCCCAATCTTTGGGTAACCAGTCTGACCAATCATGGTTTCCACAAAAATATCAAGCAGCACAACATTGATAATAATAGGAAATGTTTCTTGAAAGGCAAATCAGCAGAATGATTTCTGAAGGATCATGTGTCACTGAAGACAAGAGGAATGGCTGCTGAAAACTTAGCTTTGCCATCACAGGAAGAATGACTCATTAAAATACATGAAAATAGAAAATTTCACAATAATGGTAGTGTACACTGCCTAAAGGGTGTTTATACAAAGACATCAGCCTCACATCTCACCTCTGGCATAACAACAAGTCCAAACACAAAGCCGAAGAGAACAAGGTTTAATCCATACATCCAGCGCAGGAAAATGAAGTAGGAGGCAACAGATGACCCAAAGTGACCTATGAGAATAAAACAGATGAGAAGAGAATAAGAAACACACTGAACTCAGAAAATACAGATTTCGATAAAAAACTTAAAAAATACAGAGATTAACAGACTTTCCACTTCTTTTATCCGACTCTCCCAGGGAATGCAGGCTGTCTTGAAGTTCTCAAAGTCTCTATTGAATTTGATTAATTTCTGAGAAACGAACAAACAAAAAATATTGAGTGATTGCATTTGAAATGTAGCATGTCAATATGGAATATTTAATGCTGTACCTTGGTCATCATGACTTTGAATGCATAGAGTCTCTTCCCTTTTCCTTTGCCCAAAGCCCCTTCAAACTTTTCTACAAACTCCTGGGCTTCTCTAATATAAGTGATATACGTAGAAACTCGTATTAGCATGGAAATAAAACGTATGACACGATATCTAAACAAACTTTTTGTTTTTGTTTCAGATTTCAACAGGGCATGAGTATTTTTCCCTGTTCCTGTTGGGGTTGTAATATTTGCATGCTGCTATACATGTGTAGAATTATCATTCAGCATTGTGTAGTAAGCACCAGAGACAAATAGGTAAAACAATATCATGTTTCACTCACAACCTTCACGCTCTGTAACTAGAGCCTACAGCCAATTAATTAACTCATCAATGAATAATGCATGTGAATGGTCCAGATGGGGGGTTGTCTATAAAATAAAAGTCAGTGGGGTCCAGTGTGGTTTTAGAACTCTTTGACTTTCATTGTATAGGCAAAAGAAGAAAAGAAGTCATGCAGGTTTGATTTGAAATGACATGAGGGTGAGTAAATTATGAAAGAACTTTCATTTTTGGGTGAACCAACCCTTTAATATTTTCACATGGAAATAGTATGGGGACCAGTGTAATTGTAGTTAACTGAACTAAAACTCAAATCACAAAAAAATATGTTACTTGAAACACAATATTTAAATAATCAAAAAACAACATTTAATTATTTCGCTAATTGCCAAGGACACATTTCTCATTTTATTTAGTTTACTTGATGTTCTAAAATAACTAAAACTGAAATAAAACAAATAAAATGTATACAATTTTTTTTTAAATACATTTTATTTGTTTTATTTCAGTTTTAGTTATTTTAGTACATATATATATATATTAGTGCTGTCAAACGATTAAAATATTTGATTGTGATTAATCGCATTAATTTCATAGTTAACCGCGATTAATCGCACATTTTTAATCGCAATTTAACTATGAAATTAATGAGATTAATCGCGATTAAATATTTTAATCGTTTGACAGCACTAATATATATATATATATATAATTAAAACATTGTTTTATTTGTTTTATTTCAGTTTTATTTATTTTAGTACATCAAGTAAACTAAATAAAATGAGAAATCTGTCCTTGGCAATTAGCGAAATAATCAAATGTTTTTTTAAAGGGATACTGATATAGTTTTTATTATATCTATATATATATATATATATATATATATATATATATCTTTATAATAAAAACTATAACAGTCTTTCAAATAATCCTCCACATAATATATATTAAGGCTAGCATTACATTGAAAGGGACTCAACGTTAAATCCATCTACAGAGAAAACTGTTTAGCTCTTTAACTACAGCAATTAAACTTCAGTCTAAAATCCAAAAAACCTACAAAGCACGTCATTGTAACCTGTGGCGGGACATATCGACATCCATGTATTGTTTGGGCATGACCATGTGACCTTATGACACTTTGTACATGATATCTCTGAAGAGAATTGTACCCAAACATGCATGCAAAGACTGCCCTCAAGACACATCAGCATGCATAAAACAAACAGCCTCAAGCTCATGAAACTGTAGCATTCCTCTCACCTACCAGACGTTACCCATGTAGAAGCTTTGCCAAGTGAGTGTCCCCTATGTGGCACTGTTTCTTGCCCTACAGCTTCAGGGCCCATGCTATTAATGCGGTCTTGGGCAGTGTCTCAGTCTCTACTAACTTCTGAGGGCACTTGTCCAGACTCTCACTTGTCAACCACACTGGTCAATTCCACTGGGCAGTCTGAGGTAAAGGTTCAGACGGAGGCCACTAGGTAATGAATGCATTGGCATAGTCTCTGTGTCAAGTGTTTTATCTCAAAGCACAATCGAGCGCATTTTGGATGACGGCGATTCTGAAAAGCCCCATATCATACTTCCATGCTTCCTAAAAATAGTTTTTAAAAGCCTGTACGAATGTGTAGCCAAAAAGAGCTCCTTTAAACATCAGCTTAAAGTGCATTAAGAGAGAAGATGCAAGAAAGCAGACGCACAGCAACTTGTACGCTTTAATGAATCACATAAACAAACATGAAACTCATGCTAAATAAATTAACTTCATTTGAGTAAGAGGTGACTGAAACAAGAGCTTAAACAATGAGTAGGAGGAAATCCGTTTTACTTCAGGCATTTGAGTCTCCTCTTCATGCGCCAGGGTTTGTTCCGAAGTGTCGCTATCAGCTTTTTCTTTTCCTCCACTTCCTCTTTTAGTCGGGTCATCTCTCCCTCAGACAGAGACTCGTCTTCTGAATTGTCATCTGATGATGAAACGCTGCAGAACAAAGCCGAGACCCAAGAGTCAACGGTCAGTCCTTTAAGTCCCGTTTAACAGTATCTTCCACAAGGATACAGTTGTTTTGGTCAAGTCAAGTCAAAAGTTCTAGTGGGCAGGATGGCCATGAAAAGCACTTCCAGATCATCAGTTGGAAGGCAAAAGAAAAAGAAAAAAGAATGAAATGTCCAACTGAAACCAAAAAATGATGTCTTGCTCTATAACACTTTTTCCAAGTCATTTCAATGGCAAAATGTGTCCCAATCGCCCTGAATTGACCCTATAGGTTTAGTGAATGATTGAATCTTTAAATAAATAAAAGTTGCTCAGATATTGTAGCTCCTTGGCTGCATTTTACCAAAAAATGCTGTAATATGTATAGTTGAGAACAATCAAAAGTTATTTTATGGCAATAGATGTGTATGGCAGTGGCGGTACTGAGGAGTGAACGGCACCATGTGGGTGTGTGTGTGTGTGGCGTGGAGAGGGAGGCTAGAGAATACTGCACCTGCTGTTTTTGCCTTTGTTCTTTTTCTTATCCTTATCTTCCTGTTTGTCCTTCCCTCCTTTCTCTCCTGCTTTGCCATTCCCCTTCTTCTCCTTGACATTCTCCACCTCTTTGTCCTTCTTAGTTGTGCCTTTTTTCCTTCCTTTTCTTTTATCTCCTTTCTCCTCTTCGCTCTCCTCTTCTGAGTCATCTTTCTTGGCAGCCCTCTTCTTCGCACCTCCTGCTCTCCTTCTTCTTCCCTTCTTCTCTTCCTCGCTCTCGTCTTCACTTGCTTCCTTCTTCTTTCGGCCTTTCCTCTTCCGTGGAGTCTCCTCCTCCTCTTCATCGCTCTCCTCCACGCTATCAGCGGGCTTGGCTTTCCTTCCTCGAGCAGCAGGTTTCGGTTTATTCCTGCTGTTTGCTCGTCTTTTTGAATCCACTGAAAAGATAGAGAAAGTGAGTGTGTGTTTATATACGAAGAGTTCAGATGCAAAAGCCTCTAAATGCCATTTGAAATTTTCTTCTTTAATGATGATTTTTATCAAACTTGTATATTTAAGTTCAGTAATTTCACTTCAGTAATTTCACTGGCAATGATAATTACCTATTAATTGTTATTTAAGTGAAATTACTGAACTTAAATATACAAGTTTGATAAAAATCATCATTCAAGAAGAAAATTTCAAATGGCATTTAGAGGCTTTTGCATATGAACTCTTCATATATATATATATATATATATATATCATAATATCATAATATATTTGAAAAAAATACATTTTACACTGCATGGCATGCACATTCAAAATACTAATTAAAAATAATACAACAATATTATCAAATATCGAAAGTAAAATTAAAATAAATAATAATGATAAACAATAATCAATAATTTATAATTCAACCATCTTACCGTCACTTCCACTATCATATTCTGCATCGATTTCCATCCCAACTGTAACACACACACACTGCATTAATATCATGAATTACTTTCACTTTGAAAATACTGTCACAATAACTCAATAACACAACTATTTAACGTCCTGTCAGATAAGTGTACTTAATATAATAATAACATGATATATTGTGTTAATCATTAAAACATTTAGCAAATTAGGTAAACCTGCTAAATAAGGGTCATCATTTAAAAAAGTCCCTAACACAACCACACAACACATGCCAGTTGTAAAATCATCAACTGCACTATATCAGAACAGTAAATAAAACAAGTTAAAAATAGTCACCCAACCTATACGTATCTAGATGTATGCGTTTGAAACAAACAGTCTGCACTGAATCAAATTGAATCAACATGCATTAGAATGATCCTCTTCTGATAATCAAATCTACTTACCATCATCCACGGTTATCGCAATATCATTTTTTCTGCGAGGCATCTTGCCGGTTTGAGTTAAAGTCCTGCTATTCAATCTAGCGAGGCATCTAGAGCTGAAGACACACCTGACTGTCAGGTGGGTCTCTGTTAACAGGCTCTCCACTCCTAAAAAAAGGAATCAAATGTCTCCTTGACTACAGATAATGGTAGTCAAGATCTAAAGCCGTGAGAGCCAGCAAACAAAACGCCAGTGTACAGGGCAGATTCAAGATTCAAATATTCAGTGAATAATCCCGGTGTCCCTCATGATACCTCAACACAAACAAGTTGGCTAAATAAAGTATGGCAAGTATACCCGAGTTTCATGATTAACACCTGAAATAATTTTTCTAGAATTAAAAGAAGAAAATTATAACAGATAGTAAGTTCTGATTAAATTATTCTTCTTCACGACAAATGTATCATTCTTCATGTTATTGAATGAAAAAAGTTCAACCACGCCACACTTTTTTTCCTGGTTCCATTTCAGGACAAGAGATACTGAAGTATAGTTTAACCATGTCTGTCTTAGTTCTTAATGTGTGTAAATGATGAGGCATTGTGTGTCAACAGGAAGTTCTAAGCATTAATTGATTTGAGTTAATTATATACAAGAGGTCTACTACTATAACATCTGGTAACAGAGCTACATTCACACAGATCAGATATCCAGCATATAAAAGTGGTTTCTCTGTAGTGACCGGCGCTGACCGCAAGGAAGGTTCGCAATAAATGCAAAAACACTGTGGAAAATCTAAACTCATTATATTTTGTGGTTTTTGAGTTGTATTTACTTCCAAAAGTTGAGATAAACAATTCCAATACATTGGACAACTCAATTGGATAAACACAGTAAAAAATATTGACACTAAAGTTTAATTTAGGATTCAATTAATAATTTAATGAATTAATTATTCTTATTTATGCTATTCTTGATTTCTTACTAAAATAATATCAAATGAGCTGTATTTTCAATTAACAATGACCTAAATGAACAAATAAACAAAATCTCAAATGACTCGAGTTAATACTTAATGACGACTGCCCATGAATTATAAATGACCATTTGCATTGTTAATGAAACTTATGTGCCAATTTTCTTATACATAATCGTCAAGATTTGATACAGGGATATCCTAAGGTTCTAAGGATTGTAAGAACTCTTCAAAACAGGTGCTCTTTATATATTTTTAATATTCTTTAAGAGTGTCTTTTTAGCATCCTCTAGTAGGTTTGTAACCAGCTCCCCTCACTTAAATGGTACACTGTACACAGCATAACCCCAAACAGAGCAGCATGGGCCGTGGAATGACAAGTGAGTCGCATGCATCTTCGCTGCCAAATCTGTGGCTGTTGGAAAATAATCCAGGACATTAGACACCCCTAGAGCTGAGAGCAGATTTAAGAATACAGTACTGCGCATGGAAATGTTGTGGGTCACCTGACACGCTGATCAAGATAAAGCTGCATGGATTTGAGAATAGGGAAACAATGAAATGGAGACCAAAGGCATAATGGTGGGCAAAGCCAAGCCGTCAATCGGTTCAAAAATGATTTAGCTACCAGATCTATGGTGGTTAAGGGCTAGTGTCTTGACGAATAATTCTACTTATAAGATTGTGCTACCACCAACACTGTGTTTGCATTGTTTTAAGGGTAGGTTTAAGGTTTGGGGTAGGTAAGCCTCAAACCATGTCACACCACGTAAATATAACGCTGATAGTCACAGGAAACATTTTGTGGTCTTTTTGAACGCAAACGGTTTGAATGGAACCAGTGGTCAGGTTTCCTCAAATCCAGCATGGAGGGCCACTGTCCTGTAGAGTTTAGCTCAAACCATGATCAAACTTACCTGCAATTTTCCAGTAACTTTGTTGACTAGCTTTGTCAGGTGTATTTGATTAGTTTTGGAACTAAACTCTGCAGGGAAGTGGCCCTCCAGGACCAGATTTGAGAAACACCTGGCATGCCATGCAGATGCTGCAAAAGACACAAACACAACGGTTAAGCACATTGTCCGTCTATCGCTTTTACATTGAAAATCAATGGAAAAGTAGCACAGTGAAACGGAAAAACACGTTTTGTGTAAACGGCCCATAAGGATGCATTTTGGGATTCTTACGGTGCTGACAGTTAAGGGTGATATATACTACTACGTTGGACCTACGCTGGAGCCTCTAAGCTGTAAGCTACGTGTTGGTTTTCATTTATACTTTGTCCGCATTGACGTGCAATTACACATGCAGAGGGAGCATGGGGGTTCTAGCAGACCCATCACAGCATTTGCGGTCCACGTAGATTTGATGCATTGTTACATTTTTGAGAGGACCACACGTCAGGGTACGTGACGTCATGGCTACGGCATAGCTATGGCGCGACTTCGACGCAGAAGAATAAATTGGGTTTTACACTGGCCCGCAACAAAGCAATTTTTCCACTTAAAAATGAATGAAACTGCAAACAAATAATCCTAACCCTTTTTTTTTTACTTTTAACAAGCTGCCTGTTAAAAAAGTGTCTTTTGTCTTTTATATCTGTGGTTTTATGTGATTCTTTCAAATTTTTATTCTTTTTGTATTTTTTAAAAATGTATTCTTGCTATCATAAATGTCACTTGGCTTAAAATGTTGTTTTATAAATTTTTAAGTGTAGCGTAAATGTCCAATCACTTTCCACTGTAAATAAGACACACGTGTTCCACCTCTGTGTAGCTCTTAGAATAACATATTCGTCACACAAATATTTGCTTTATCAGCTGCCTTTTAATAATTAATTGTAATTGGCATGTAAACTAAAAATCGAGGATTTTTTCTAAAACTAAAAATATATATAAAACATGAGTCAAAACATGAAACAAATCAAGGGATGAAGAATTCTAGCCCAGTTTGGCCAGCGTGTAACAAGAGCAGTCATTTCTCTTTCACAGAGACAAGACGTATCAATCTAGAGTTACATAGTCACCTTGAGCAATGCATAACAGACATGCATGACATGTGCGGCAGGCCTGGGCACAGTATTTGTACTAACAATATCAGCAAAAAAACATAAAATAAGTGTCATATAAGTGCCAAATGTTGTGTATTGCAACATAGAGATTCACATCTATTTATATCTGTGCTGTTTATCTTTTGTTTGAGTGAGAGTTTTTCTGTGACTGATGTGGGTGACCTGGAAGATGTCCAGATGATGTGTGGCCCCGGGATGCAGGGGTTCTGGTAGTTGTGTGGGTCGCGGTGACGGGAGGTCCAGAGTTTTGAGTATGCTGACTCTGTGATGGGTGAATAAAGCGACC
Organism: Pimephales promelas; assembly: GCF_988280905.1. NCBI lineage: Eukaryota > Metazoa > Chordata > Actinopteri > Cypriniformes > Leuciscidae > Pimephales > Pimephales promelas. The sequence goes on along the minus strand of NC_142772.1, from coordinate 36,360,376 downwards.
GTTCTGCCCAGCTTGTCTGTGATGCCCTGCTTCATCTAGGCTGCTGCTTTCTTCATTCACTGCTGAGAAAGAGGAGGCAGAGAGACCTTTCAACTGCTGTCTCAGAACAACACTGTTATACAGAAACAAGGGCATGTTGTTTTAAGACTGTGGCCACCTGTTGCCCAAACACACCACATTAATGGAAAGTTTCCCTACACTGGTTCCAAGATGCTGTCTAGTGCACTGACTGATGGGAGCTGTGACCCGTTCAGTGTGCTCTCACCCAAATCGGAGGCGCTGTTGCTGCGCTGTTGCTCCAGTTCATTGGCTGTCTTTAAGGCTGCAAGTTTGTTCTTTTTCTTGTTTTCCTCATTTTGCTGTAAATGCAAAATTGGAGAATTCAGTGACATGACAATAAATGACAAGTAACAGTAATGACTAGATCTATGTAAATTGAAATAATATATTTAGGTCTATGCGAACTAATAATAACAATAACAATGCTTAGTCATTTTACTAATGATTAAATCTTTTATTTTGTTATTATTTATGTCAATTCAATGTTAGTGCTTCCACCTAGAGGTAAAATCACATAATATCATCTGCTCATTTACAAGGTTAGTAGGAATTTTCATTTTTGGGTGAACGATTCCTTTAACTGACATTTACTGTATTTGAACAGACATTTGGTCTTGCCAACTTACTGTTTGAAGTTTCTTTTTCAGCTCCATGTTTACCCTTTTGTATGTTTTAGAAGTGGACTGCAGATAATATATTGCAAGGCTAAAATAACAGAAAAAACACCATTACACACATCTTTGTATGAGTACAGGGAAAAACATATGGATGGATTTAGACATTCCCACTTACACCAAGAGCAGAAGAAAGGGCAGCACCAGTCCAGGGTTCGAGGCGTAGCTGAACACTTTACTGAACCAGTCAGGGAAGTCTGTCTCCAGGGTCTCCTGAATCACGTCAAACATGCGGTTTTTCCCACTGCAGAAAAATCTATAATTAAGTGGGCTAACAAACGAATAGGTAGATGGATTCAGCCTCGTCGAATATTTTAATCATTTTATAAACTTGTATGTTTATTTTTATCTTTTAATTTGAGTTTATTTATGTCGACTTCATGAAAACTCTTTATGTACCCTAATGGTAAAAGGATGTGAGAAAATTGCAGACATGGCTTGCACTCTGCTGCCCTCTAGTGTTAACGATTTGACTTGTTGGCTTTTAAATTTTAATTTTTAAATAAATATGTTATACATACAGATATAACTAAGAGCCCATTACTCTAAAGTCTAATAATTTGTATTTATTATTAATTTAAGCTTTCACCACACTGACCAATTTCTGAAACACTATTACTCAGTTCTTATGCTAAACAGACCTTCTCCATAATCCCCACCATTTCTGATCATACACTAAAATTTCCAACCTGAAGGGTCCACAGTCGAAGGAGGGGGGAATGGTTACAATGGTGTATATAGCAGGCAATGTAGAAAGGAAAAGGATGACCAACAGCATGGCCATGTAGAAGTTATTGGAGCCTGAAGCTTTGAAGACCCGTTCCTGAGGCACATTACAGCACATCACCGCCCAACACTGCAGGTACATGGACACGTGAAGCCGTAGAAGATTTAATGCTGGAAGACATGGAGCGTAGAACGCCCCCATCCTGGTACACACACAAACAAATATTTGGTGAGATTTAGAGGTATACTGGTTGGTTTCATTCGGAAAGAAAGAAAACATCCTACATAATATGGTGATATTTCTTACCAGATCATTCCCTGGTTGAAGATCAGCCCCAGAACATTCCCACTGACGTCAAACTCTGAATAGGACGGCTAATAAAGAAAGCACGCTTTAGTTATAAATAAGAGGGATTCCCTGACACATGATCTGCATGTGTTGTAGATACTCACAAAGCCAAACTCCAAATCCCAGCACCAGCAGTTGTTTAGGAATCGCACCAGTACGGCACGGAAGAAATCCCCAATAAGCAGAGTGATGTAAGTCGTCATTGTGTCAGAAATGATGAGACGAACAAACTCCTGTGGACGTAGATGTAAAGCATTACATAGGATAGGATTTGTTCAAAAATACACTCAATATTTGTAACTTTATGCAGACTAGAAAATAAAATTAATGCCAAAGCATTTGTACTTGCTTTTCCATTTAGCAAACTGTATTTCGTCTGAAAAAAGTTTATATTTTTCAACAATTTTTAATGAAATGCTTAAATTTACATATATCATACTTACAGTATACACTACCAGTTTTTTAATGTTTATGAAAAAATCGCTTATGCTCACCAAGACAATTCAATTAAAAACAGCATGTTGAAATATTATAATTTAAAAAAAAATTATTTTTAAATATATTTGAACCCTTTCCCCACCAGCGTTTTTGAAAATAAGTTGCCAGCCAGCACCAGCATCTTTGATAATTTTCACAAAAGTTTCACGGCCCCCAGAATACTTTAACATGACCTCCGCTTTTAAACAACAACAAAAAAACTTTTATTCTATAGCTTCATGAATTCTTTTTTTTTTAATCAACACTTGAATGTGATTAATTGTAATCAACACATTTGATCAATTCAATGTGTCATTGCCGAATAAAAGGATTAATTAATTAATTAATTAATTTAAAAAAATTGATTGACCCCAAACTTTTGAACTGTAGTTTAATTTAATGTAAATATGTCAAATAATTGAAATGTGGAAATCTTTAAATCTTAAATTGTATAAGTTATTAATAACCACCTCACCAGTGTCTTTAATTGACTAATTTAAGACTGGTGTACATTTTCAATGTTTAAATACTTCGCCTTCCAACATTTTAATGTGCAATGAAGATTAATTAACAGGAAAAAAAAGTGTTACTGTTGGTCTGTAGCATTGAGCAGCCCTAAATAGCAGAATAACCTCAACAAATGCCGTGATTTTTGGTCCGAAATGGGACTGCTTGTCCAAAAAATTCAAGATGGGGTAGTGTTTAGGACGTTTTTGCAAGTGTTTACTACATTTTTCTCCACTCAACGTTGGGTTAGGAGTTATGCTGCTTTGGAACGTACTGTGTCGCTGTTGTGCTGGAATTTGGATTATGAAAAGAGCTTTAAGCACTCTTCCCCAGTACCTGTCCCACCATTGTCTCCCAGCAAGGCCCTCTTGGAACATCAGCAGGGTGCGCTGTGATCGGAGGAGCAGTCGAGTTGTCTGGTGTAGTCCCGTTGTACAGGTTAGCCTGCCATATTGTCATATTCTTCTTCACAATCTCCTCTTCTGCCCTCTTGAAAATATGTGAGAGTTAGGAAGATACATTACCTTCATAAGAAGATGATTTAGCACAGATTCTGTGGCAGAATGATGGAAATCATTAACACAAATACTGAAAATGGGACTGCGAGGGCTTTAGTCTTTGTTAAATGAAGCTCTACCTTTAGTTGGATGGCATCCATGAGAGCGATAATGAATGTGTAGAGGTTCCCCAGGAAAAGGGCGAATATGCGTCCCAGCTGCCACTGGAGGGCGATGCGTGGATGATAGTTCTCTAAAGTGCTGATTACATCAAACAGCATCGGACAGAACATTCCCAAAAGAGACATCACCATGTTCACCTGAAGGTACAACCGTGCTAAATTCATTTTTATTGATGAACAAGAGGATTGCCATTGTTCATTGTTAGTTGTTACATGTGCCTGACCTCATTCCTCTCCCACCAGCCATATTTCTCCAGTCCCTCCAGAGCGAACTTCTGAGACCTGCGTACAACAAAGTAGATCAAGTACCCACTCCCTGCCAGACAGCAGAGCACCAGGAAGTTGGCCAGCACTCTAAGGAATCTTGTCAGGTGGATGTTGTCATCTTTTCTGCTCTCTTGCTCCTCCACAATGGTCTCCTGTTAAAGTGCTGAATTTATTATGAAGCCAAGAGACGCCATATTAAAGGGGTCATATCATTATTTTTATTATTGTTTATTTTCCCCCTGAAGAAAGAAGGTTTTCCCCCCTCATAAGAAGTTATATGGTGCAAAAAAATTAATTAATTTAACATTTCCACCCTCTTTCTGACTCTGAAACAGGCTTTTTTGATGCTTTGCCTTTAAAAGGATAGTTCACCCAAAGTGAAAATTCTGTCGTAATTTACTCACCCGCAAGTTGTTCCAAACAAAGTTGTTCCTAAACGGTGGCGCGTTTTTCATACACTGCTATGGGCAATGTGATTAGGTACCAGGATGCTTTCTGTAAAAAGCTTATCTGCCAGCAAAGGCGGCACCGGTAGGTAGTAGGCCTCATCAGGCCTCTTTACTGGGCAGGAGGTTGGCCTTAGTAGTTCGGCCAGTAAACTTAAACAGGCCTCCCTGGAAGGGAGTCATTACATTTTGGGACATACATTTTAGCTGTGACCAGGTAGCTTGCCTTATTAGGCCTCCTGGGGGTGGCCTCAACATTTGTGTTGGTGTATGGTTCCCAGGCTAGCAGTATATGTGAGTAGCAGAATAGACTGGCTATCAGCTAGTAGGCCCAAACAGGTCTTACTGATGAGTAGTCCCCGGCAGTTTGGCTGATAGAAGTGACTTGCTTCAGCCCTAGAAGGCCTCTCAATCTTCTAAGTGAGTCTTGAGTGACGGGGTATACAAACAGTTGTGTAGATGGTCAGGCATTGACTTTAGCAAGGCCTCCCTGACCCTGAGCCCCATCATGGTGTGCTCGACTGTTATCAGACAATTGGCTTCAGTGGGCCTCTCTGGAGGCTAACCCCAATTATGATCAGCCGAAAGTAGGATTGACCACTGTCAGGCGGTTGGCCTATTATCAGGCCTTATGGCCATGGCAGTCAGTTTCTTACCTAAAGAAAACTTCAGACGACCAGATTTAACAGGCCGCTCCAAGACTGAGCCCTGACTGACATCCGGAATCAGGGTTCATAGCAATAACCAGTTTTCAACTAGCTATCAGGTAGCAGGCCTCGCTGAAGGCAGGTGGACCTCATTGGACCTCTCTGAAGGTGAAGTCCCAAGGATGGGCAACTGCACAGCTAGCTTTACTGGCTGCCAGGTAGTTCCCAGATTCAGGCACTAGGTAGCCAGCCCTCTGGTTGTCAAGTAGTAGGCCTCACCAAGCCACCTTGTAAGTGGTCTCCGCTAGAGCAACTGGTGCTTCTCACAGTTCAACTGGCCTTAGTACCCTAGCATGACTAATGGTCATTTTCTGCTATTGGTTCCCTCCTGGAACCTCTTTTATCTAGCCTACAGCCTGGTTTGAGTACTCAGCTTCCTGAGTCTGGTCAGACATAGATCAGTTCTTAGGCCTTTTCAGGCCTCCTCAGTGCTTTGAAACGCAAGGGCTGGGTAGATCTGTGGACTGAGCAGGCTTTCATAGGGTCTGACATCAGATATCCAAAAATAGCCATTTTTTGCAGCTCCTTGTCAGTTCATGGTCTTTTTTTAAAATGCATTACAGCTTTTAAACTCACAGAATCTTTTTATGGTATATCAAATTCTTTTTTTTTTTTTAGAGAATTTTCATTCCCATCATAAGACTTCTCTATTATGGACAAAATGGACTTGGGCCCAGCACAAGGGGGGGGATAAAATAAAAATAAACACATACACACCTTAAAGCTTGTGGTGATGGAGGCAAACTTGTTGTCTGCTGTCTCAGGATTTCCAATGAGGTAATCCCAGCTAGTAAACGTCTTCCAACTGAAATTAAAGCTAGTGTCATCTCCGCCACCTTCTTCATTTGCATTGCGGGCCATACTATTCGGTAAGAGTGTGAGAATCATTAAATAAATGTTTTGTGTATGAACTAAGAGGCAGAATGAAAAGTGCTTATTGACACACTCAACATATATACAGATTTCTGATATAGACTGTCATCACTCACGTCCTGATTACCACCATGTAGCTATATGCCACTGTGCCCACTCCCACTAGGAAGTAGGAGAGGGGCATGCGGAACTTGAGCCACCCAATGGCCCGCTGGCTGTTGTAGTAGCCATAGAAGAGGACAGAGTACTTAGCATAGCCCTGGGGGAAAAAAAGTACTGGACTAAGATGCAAGACAAATTATGTTGGATGGCGAGGTATTTGCTCTATATTGTTCAAAATTTTGAGTCTGTAAGAGTAAAACATTAAATATTTATATAATTTACAATAAATGTTTTTCTATTTTAATATATATTTAAATTAGCATCATTACTCAAGTCTTCAGTGTCACATGATCCTTCATAAATCATTGTAATATGCTGAGTTTGTGCTCAAGAAACATTTCTTATTATTATAAATGTTGAAAGATTTTTGTCAGGATCTTTCTTTTTGAATAGAAAGTTCAAATGAACAGCATTTATTTTTAATTAATATAAATTTTGTAATGTAAAAGTCTTTAATCTCACTTTTAATCGATTTAATGCATCATTGTAGACTAAAATTATTGATTTTACCCCGAAATCCCATAAGACTGCAAAATTCATGGCACTGGCCTCTTCAACTCTGGGCACAGTCTTTCTGGGTAAACTGCCATACGGTTTCCCCATAAGAGCCTGGAAAGTAAATTCAGAGATCGTGATACATTTAAGAATGAGCTACTGTAGTTGCAATGAAGGAAATAATGTGGTGTTCATTACTAATATCTTATATAATTTTAAACTTTGCAGGATTTAATATATTTCTCACCTCTGGAACCATCACCAACCCAAATGTCAATCCAAATAAAATCATATTGATGCCATACATCCACCTTAGAAATATGAAGTAAGAAGCAACTGATGAGCCAAAATGGCCTGTAAGGAGATAAAAATAAGTTTGTAAATGAGAAAAGATGAGGGTGGGGAAATGCAAAAAAAGGAAGTAGAAAAAAACAGCAGGAACTAAAAGGTGTCACACTTTCAATTTCCTTTATCTTCATCTCCCACGGGATGCATGCAGTCTTGAAGTTCTCAAAGTCACGCTGAAACTTCATCCATTTCTGAAATCAAAGTTAAAAAGAAAAATGATGATCACTCTGAAACTGTAGAGGGAGATCTCCCGCTCCATTAGTTTCATAATGACAGTTATCTTCTCCTCACCTTCATCATCATGACCTTGTAGGCATAGAGCTTCCTGCCTTTGCCTTTTCCTAGAGCCCCTTCATATTTCTCCACAAACTCCTGTGACTCCCTGAGACAGAACACAAATTGCTGGCATTTTGAAGGCGGGTGGATATAAACATAAACACAGCAGTGACGTACCTAAGGATAACTAGTTTTTTCCTCATGGGCCAGGGCTTTCCTCTCAGTGTGGCGATTAGCTTTTTCCTTTCGTCCACAGCTTCTTTTAACTTTTCAAGCTCCTCTGGGGTCAGAGATCCCAAAACTCCCACTACCTGATTGTCCTTTGACTCGGAGTCAGAGTCGGACTGAGATTCTGACTCAGACTCTGAGCTGGGAGGAGAAATGGATGCATGTATGCTGAACAAGAAACCATTTCAGAGAAAAGTTGAATTAAAAAGTTTACATGAATTTCAGAATTGTAATAAATCTTAATTTTGCTTTAATGCAAAATCTTTTAATAATAAAACAATATAAAATAAGAAAAGCTGAATATTATAGTATTATTTCCTTAACATCATTGAAAAGAATATTCTAACAAGCTAAAACATACTTTTAAAAAAACATATTTAAACATATCTTTTCAAGACTTGACAGAAGTTAGTGGTTATACATTTATTCATTTTAGGGATGCACTGTATATATATATATATATATATATATATATATATATATATATATATATATATATATATATATATATATATATATCGGCCATCATATCGGTATCTGCGTTTATTTTTAATGCTATAGTTATTGGCCCGGTCAGAAAATTTGGCCGATTTCTTAAAATTCGATAAATAATGGATTATTCTCTCTCACCTGTGACACTTGAGATGCGCACTGTCCACCATTAAGGTTTTTGAATCACTTGAATTATGATTGGAATAATTTCAAGGAAACAGTGTGAGTCTATCATATGGCTTAGGCTACATAAAATTATAATGAGAACATTATAATTGTGTGCTTGGGACATGGATGTAATGATGAGACATTTGTTTTTGTAAACAGACTCTCAAATTATGTACATTTGGACCAACATATGTATTATCGGCTTTCAAATATAAAGTATTATCGGTTATCGGTGTCGACCAAAATGTTGGTGCATCCCAAACTGATTTACTAAAATGATTCACAAAATAATACAAACTTACATAATTTCTGTTTTCTTAATTTTCTTTTTCTTTTCCTTCAAGGGCATGTCATGACAATCTTTGTGTTCTGTCTTTCCATGCTTTACATCGTCGTCTTCATCTGCATCTGCATGCTTCTTTCTCTTTTTCTTCACATCTTTTTCCTTCTTATCCTCCAGCTTCAATGTCTTAGTTCTTTCATTTTTAATGTTCTTTTTCTCCTTTCTGATGTTTTCTTCCTCAGCCTCCTCTGCATCTGAATTCTTTCTTCTTTGCTTTCTTCCATGTCTTTCACCCTCTTTCCTTGCTGTTTTGTGCCGTTTATCATGTTTCTTCTCTGCTCTTTTATTGCCCACCTCAGTTGTTCTCTTCTCTGAAGCTCTTCTGCTAGCTTCCCTATTTCTCACTCTCCTCCGTTTGCCATCTTGTGTCACCTGCTTCTCTTTACTTCCCTCAAAATTTTCCTCCACCTCTACATAGTAAAGGCTGAATTCATTATCCTTCCCTACAAGCAAAATGTTTGTACATAGATTAACATACAGCACAAAATAAAAACATGCATACAGAAAGCAGTCAACCTTCCTACCTTCATCCTCCACCTCAATGCTCACTGTAATGGCAAACAAATAACAGAAAAGTCAAAAGAATAAGGCATAAGTTCCAGACATTGTTTAGAAGAGAGTCCTGAAAGGTTAGACAAGTAGGGTTCCCAGCAGCTGTTTCACGTCTGTTGTGTTTGACCACAGTGTAACCAGACCGGTAAGTGCTGACCGGGTCATTACATGCTTAGCTATGTTGCACAATAGACACAATGGTGCTTTTCATCTTCAGTGTCAATGCAAACTGTCCTCTTACATGGGGGTCAAAGGTCAAAAGAATGAAAGTAACGTTCACAAGTTCACATACACATCCTTAAAGTTCATATTTTCTGCATGACCACCTTGGTATTAAAAGCTGAAATACATGATTAAGTCAACAGGTTTGCATCAAAATGAAAAAGCATACAATTAAGTAACTAAACATTTCAAATATCAAAATATTATATAAATATTTGATCAGAATAAAAAAAATCATGATCAGATTTTTAAGTATTGAGACAGACTGTGTAAAGGAAAAGACAGTTTCTCTGCATACAATGTTACATGAGTTTTTATTATTAATGACAAACATTACAATTAAGTTGAAATTATAAATCAGTTGTGACTTAACACTGATAAACACAAACATCACATGTTAAAAACGGTGTTAAAAATATGTCAAAAACACAGAAAGTAATAATCATCTTTACCGTCACTTTCAGATGCGATGAGTTTATGCCGTGGCATCCTCCTCTTGAGTGGCCTTCACTCTGGGACCTCGCGGGTGTGTGTCCATGCATACAGGAGAGAGAGTGAGTGAGAGTGAAAGTGTGTGTGTGTCTGTGACGATGATGTAGCATTGGACCATGGCCTGATTGAACAGAACCTGGAGGGTGATGAGTACCGTGCATGAAGAGTTCACTTTTTACTAGCATTCAGCGACCTCTCCCAGGAACAATAACCAGTCGAAACTCTAGAGCCTCTCAATTTCACCCCTTTGAATTATTCAACAGAATTATGACTCTTTTTTCAAAAACAAAGGAGGTCACACAGTATCAAGCCAAAATAGATGATGATGGTCTAATGACTGACTATAGAAAGATCGAAGAGGCAGATAACGGAAGATTAGTGCCACTTATGTACTTCCACTTATAGTGCAAAAATGACTTAAACACAGCTTCAGTTTGCAGGAAAAAGTACAATCGGTTTACAAATAACATACCCAAGATGTTAAGGAATGACTTTAATGTCGGAAAATAAGATATTATAAATTCAGAATCAGATTGTAAAAGACTTTTAAAAAAACATACATACTGTACATAATAAACATTAGTATATCCTTTAATGCATTAGGTAACATTAACTAATGGGGCCTTATAAAGTGTTACCAAAATAATTTAAAATGGCCCCCAAAGTTTCCTGATTTTGAGACAGACAGTTTTTTTCCTGCTACACCTGAATTTGACTTGGGACCAAATGCTAATTGTTCAAATAAAATTCCCCCTCATCGTAAATTGTTCTGCAGTGTTAAAGTCTAAGCGATGCAGGGGCACTACTGTATATCAAACAACGTACAGTATCTGGCTGGCACATTAGATACAAAGCTTTCATACAATAAAGACTAAAAACAGAAAGTCTGGATGTGTCTGCGGAGAAATTAATTGGAAGATAGATTTTACTCATATATGCCCGAGGTGTCCTGTGGGATAATGCTCCACAGAACAGAAGAAGCATGGAAATATTAGAGGTATGGAAAGGGAAAAAAAGAGCTCTATAAATAAATCTTGATACTGCCATATTTAACTGAATCTTATTAAGGTTATCTATCTTTATATTTCTTAAACTGTGCCTAAATTATCTCAACAATATATATTAATAATGTGAATTAGACAGATTAAACAGAAAGAAAAGAGAACAGAACAATAACAGAACAGATGATAGAGACCAGAAGGCCGTGGTAACGTTGTGGTTAAAGGATTAATTCACCCAAAAAAGAAAATTCTGTCAGCAATTACTCACCCTCATCATGTTGTTCCAACCCCGTAAGACTTTCGTTCATCTTCAGAACACAAATTAAGATATTTTTGAATAAATCTGAGAGCTGAATCACTCCTCCATGGGGATCTAATCTGGCTGTCCCAGAAGTTATGAAAGACATTGTTAAAATGTGACTACAGTGGCTCAATCTTAAGTTTATCAAGTGACGAGAATACTTTTTGGGCACAAAAAGACCCAAAATAACGACTTTATTCAACTATTCATTTCCTTCCCTGTGGGCCTTGAGATTTCACGTAGTGGTTTGCACGTCACGTTCTCGTCGCTTGATAAACTTGAGCCAATGTCACTCGGGCTATTTTAAGGATGTCTTTCATAACTTTTGGGACAGCCAGTTTCGATCCCTTATTTCACCCAAAAATGAAAATTCTGTCAGTACCCACCCTCATGTTGTTCCAACCACGAAAGACTTTCGTTCATCTTCGGAACAACTAAAATATTTGTATTAAATCTGAGAGCTGGATCACTCCTTCATAGGCTTCTTAACCCTTTAAGGCATTGGGACGCTTACTAACGCTAGGGATCCACCAGTAATTTGGAGTTTACTGATCTGATACTGTTATTCTTATCATTATTACATCCTTAAAATAGGGATTTCGCCTATTTCTCTTTGCAACTAATGTAAGGACGATGTTCAGTGCATGATGTGATAGCTAACAAAGAAATGAGATCAATCCAATATTATGAAGCTGCAGACTCGGAGCCTGCATCTAGTCCCCCACCGAGAGTCCCGCATTCTCAGACCCCTCGTTTTTCGAACACAGCGCCTCCTGCTGTTCAAAAGGTCGAATAACACCCACACACAGAGTACAGCGTACGATTATCCAAATGCAATTAAAAACAATAGGATGCAATATTACGGTCTCCAAATAAATTATCCAATAAATATTTGCGTTCCCTATGTGCAGAAAAAAACTCATTGTTACTGATGGAAGGGATACAATTACAGATTGAACTATCTTCAGAAAAATAGTATGTGATATTATATTGTTTTTTTAAAATATTTTTTTATTCAAATTCCAATTTTTCTTTCAGTTCAACCTATAATGGTCTAATTAACATTACGATGCTAAGATTACAAAATCTGTTTTTTGATATTTTGAATGCGAAGCAAAACAAATCAGAATAGACAAAACACCAATAAAATAAACAATTCCTACTTTATTTAAGATAATGATCACCTAAACATCATCTTGCTGTAAAGAAAAAAGGAAGGAAAAAATGTGTTCGTGACTTTACTTTTCGTCTTCAATTGCATTAAAAAACTCATTTATAAGTCGCTTTGCATAATCCTAAAATGATGTTGCTGGGTTAGGCAGGGGCAACTCCATCGATGTATGGTGTACCCTGCCTACAACATAGGCTGATAGCACATGTCTTATGATGTTTCAAAGCTAAATTATAAACGTTAGCTATCTAAATATTTTCGGGGGAAAAGGGCGAAAAAACATAGCCTACATTAACGGCTCAAATCTTGTTACAAACTAACTTTACAAATATTCAATGGACTATCCATATGTTGTATCGATGAGCTAAATTAGTTTTATTAAAAAAATGAATCAAACGAGTAGGCTACTACGATTCGTTAAATAAAATTGAAGATAGCCTACTCACGTTTATGTTTATCCGATACAATTTGATAGGAGGCGCTGTCTCGAAAAACGAGGGGTCTGAGAATGCGGGACTCTGGGTGCAGGGGGACTGTAGATGCAGGTCTCCGAGTCTGCAGCTTCATACTACTCGATCAATCTCCAAAGCAAAGCACAGAATCAAACGCCACCAATAGTATTTGTGGATTCCTTCATCGCTGTTACACAGCCTGACCACCTGGTGTCGCCATAGAGGGCGTCAATAAAGATAAACGTGGTTTGGTGCTGTTCTGTTGAAATGAATGAGGTGTGGGGGAGTTCAACGATGTCAGGCGCTACATTGAATTTTCAATGTTAGACCCATTTCTCTATTATGCACATTACCACCTAGTCAGCTAGTATTTACATTTATTTACACAATGTTTTCTGTACATATTGTGTCACACACACAATGTGTGCGTGTGTGTACCTCAGTATTTGTCTGTTCGCCTTGCAGAGAGATTGTTTTCCTCGGCTAAGATTAGCAGTACCGTTTGGGGATTCCATCTTCGGAGGATTGACACAGGGTGTCTGTATTCTGAGCATGCCTTCTTCTCTCCCCCACACTCCCTCAACCACTGGCACACCTTTGATAAGAGAAACACAGAAACGTTCCTCTTTTCCACTTTTACCTTTTTACTTTAACAGTATCTGACAAAACCTACAGTATGTAGCCTATGTACATTACAAATAATGCTAAAAAGACACCATAAAGAGCTATTCAGTGTCAATAGATGTGACTAAAACTATGAGCTGGCAGGTTTCATTTGTGGAATGTCTCTCCCAATATGACTGTATTTTTTAATGTTGTCATCTGAGCCGACGCTGCTGTTCTGCATTCCATTACTCTGAAGAATCCTATAGTCAGGATATTTAATATCATGGGTGGATGAAGGTTTATATTTATAGAAGTGCTACTCTAGCTACTCTCACGTTTTCATTCAAGTCGTATTCTCAGTACTGCATGTCCAGGAAAAGAAAAGAGTAGCCTAGATGATTCATTTCTATTTTTTTCATTCTTCGTTGTTCATCTGCTCAAGCTACAGGACGAAACTTGTGATGGGGAAATTGTTGTAGATTGATGCTGTGATTAAATATGGATGAGTGTACTAACTAGAACATGAACAAAACATGTTTGTTTACATCACATTGGTGATAGAGGACTAAAAATATTCACACTCAAGGCTGCTGACTGGTTTGTAGACTCAGTTGTCCTCTGATTGTTTGTTCATTTAACGTTTTACAATATGTTTTAAACCGAATCAATACATTAATAATGCTGTACGATTTATGATTATAACAGTATTCATTTGCCTTTACAAGCAGGGACACTTTTATATAAAATTATAGAATGATTACACTTACACTGTGAAAAACTGTCAGAAAGGTACTTTTGGGCAACTGAACAACAAAACTCCCTTGAGGAAGAAGAGCCAAAGTGAAAGCTTGAAGAAGCAACTACAAGGGCAGGAAGAAGCTGTCAAAATAAAGTGGAGCAACTCTGGATTAAACAGCGCATTTTATGGAGTTTAATACTTTCTGCCACTCTAGAAAACTGGTAATGTGTTATTATTACCTAATTTCAGTATTATTTAGACATAGGCTACTGTTATAGTTTTGATTTACATTGATATTAAAATCAATACAAATAGAGTTTGTTGTTATTTTTATTTTCTCCATTCTCAAAGTTCTAGTCATTTGTTTTAGTCATTTTAGTCTTTTTTAAGGCTATATATCTAATATCTAGTTTTTAAAGATATTTCGTATTTATCAATATTTATTTAGAAATTTTGCCTTGGCAACTGAACTGACATTTTATTCCCAATAAAAACATTTTTTGTATGATTTTAGTTAACTCTGCGACACTCATTCCAAAGGAAAATATTTTGTTTACAAAATGTAGCCTATTGTCTAACAGGTTTCATTCATGACATCATGAAGAATAAGTAGTGTTTGTATATTTCTATGGAGATAATCCAATATACATTCATTAGATCATCATTGCCTTCAGGTAATGAAGACACACTTTATTAGTGTGAGGAGTGTTTATCTGATCCTAATGCTGTTATGGGCCAACACAAGTAAGCCAATGGCACCAGCAGCTGTTACAACTCAACTTATGACACGGTTGGCAACCTAACAAACACTTTATGGTACGAGAGGTTACTTAAATCACTGAACACCATTAAAAAAACAACATTTTTTTGTGTGTTTCAACTCTGTATTCACTCATTTAAGAGCTTATCACTCGTAAAAACATAAATAGACAGAAGGAACGAAAATTACCTTACTGTACAACACAGTCATGGTCTAAATATACAATATATTTTTGTCCACCATGTTCCAATAGTGATGAAAAAACACATATCTAAATAATTAATTTCCCACAGCCAAGAATGGTATCCAAATGCAAAACTACTTCCATTTAACTGGATCATAAAGAGCAGTTATATATGTAAATAAGGAAAATATTATATTATAAGGTGGATATCTTGAAAGCTTCTGTGAAATGTAAATGCAGTGAGGTTCTGTGTGCTTCGAGATACATGCAGATAAGGCAGCATTTAGGCTACACATTTACCTTGCACTATAGAGAGACCTATACTGTTATAACGCATAAAAATGTTTGTTTGCCTTTCTCACGTTTGACATGGCTTGGAACAGCTTCTTCAGCCCTGACACACCAAAATCATCAGTGTAAAGGAAAAACATGCTGTATATTAAGCTGCTCCTCTGTACAGCATATTGGCACACACAACAAATGCATGTAGACACACACACACAGTGTGACAAAACAAACTTAAACTAGTTCAGGCAAGTTTATTTCCCCTATATTTGCAGTTTTTAAACTCGTCCCCCTCCTCCACCTCAAACTGTTCTTTTCACAAACAACCATGCGGCTTCTGCCTTTGCCTTTAAGCAAAGCCACCCTCAGGACACACTGAGTTGGGTTACACTGAAAGGAATCTCACTCACACCAATGCTGATCATGGGTTCAAACAGTTCACATGTTCACATGAGTGTTTGCTGCTGACTGACACCTAGGTATGTGTGTAAAGAAAAACTTGAGAGCTGTCAGCATCTCCTGGAACAGAGGTAACAAAATTAATGAACTTCTTTGAAATAAGATTTCCAGAACAGACCATGTAAACATCTTTTTTACACAGGCTGCTCTGAACAGGCCTTAAACTTCACTGTTGTACTGACAGAGAGTTTATATCTCATTATTTCTAATTCATTTTCCACTTATCTACATGAATATTTTCCTACTTTCAAACTAATTTTCATAACATTGTTTCTGCAATTGTAATTCCTATGTGAATGCGTTTCTGACACCTCTGTGCAACATTAACCCGTCTGTGTAAATGCATCACTTCAGATGCAGTTCCTGTGCCGCCTTTGCAATGTAAACAACACATGCCAAATGTTGTAGTGCCAATAAACAAAAAGAGCTGTGAAACAACAGAGTAGGGCAGATAACACAAAACTGGTGGTCACTGATAAATGTGGAAAGTACCAATTGAAAATGAGAGTATTACACATGTACCCGATAAATCAATTTCATGAACCTGTTGTTGACTTTGTCTGTGCCTTCAGATTTAGGTGAATTTCATCAGGAAGGTTTGAATTCGTCATCAGTTTGGCAAACCTTAAAGAGGATTGTATGCCCCTCTTTGACTTCCAGGCCCTGCCCCCAAACGTCGAGTGACCAATGAATACCTGCCTCGACATGATGACGTTATCAGCCACTCCTCTTTACTAAAGAAGGAAACAAACAGAGTGAAAGAAGAGAGAGAGCTTGGGAGAGGAATTGACTTATTTACATCATCGACACAAAGCCTCGGGAGGAAGACAAACTCATTTTCGAAGAGTCCCTGTTTTTTAACCGAGGTTCACCGACCGATTCGATTTTAAAATCCACCAAGGTAAGCACCGCAACGTTTTTTTAATTTTATTTTATTTTAGGTGATAATCTGAGGTTTGTGGCTGATCACGGAAAGACTGTCTGAGACTGACCCCGAAAAAGGAGCGATTAACGATTACCGATTCAGAACGTGTAGCACAGCGAGTTAAACCGCTCGCTCGGATCTATAAACGCCAGGGTTGCTCGAGGTATTGAGCTTTTTTTGTTTGTTCAACGGGTTGATCCCTAAAATAACAAAGTGTCCCAAGTTGTCAGCAGCACCTTCATGAACATCACAAGCCCTAGAACGTGACTCCTCTACATAAAACACAAGACACGGACAATCGCCAACTTTTTTCCATCTTGTTCATTGATCTAGAAGTCGAATTGCGATTGTCTGACGATTAATCTTTTTTTAATTCAGAATTTCAACAGTTTTGAAACAGACGCACCATCCAAAGGATTATCTTCATTGTGGCGGTGGGTTTATTGTTCGACCGTGCCCTTATAAATCCAAGGAAATCTCGTTTAGTTTTTCGCGTTTTCCTGCTCTATGATACTATGGTAACCCAGACAAACAACTGGCTAACGTTAAACCAGTTAGCTTTTTGTTTCGGGCTTGTTCAAAGGGCAGATTGTCTGTCTGGGAGGAAATCCTGGAGCAAAGGGACAAAGAAGGATGATTAAACAAAGCCAGCAACTGCTTCATAGTCGCGATGATTGTGTTCGGATGTGTCATGATATTTGATGTCTTGCTATTTTGGGCTTTTACCTGCCTTTCTAGTTCCTTCAGTCCTCTCCAATCCACCCAGTTTAGTTTGGGAGATTCGACAGAGACAGTAAAGCAGCTGCCTACCACGCGCTTATGATGCCCCATTATGCTGTCTAGATAATCAACTCGCCAGGTTTTGAGACACCGCCATCACGGACACGGCTCATCCGTCATCTAGACGGTTAAATGACCTTTAATTCTTGGTTTGTGAATGTTTAAAGTTGTTAACCCGCCAGCATTGGCTAGCACGAGTGTTTGTGAGCGGTTACTGCTCAGTGGTGTGGTGTCTTGTCAGCTGGTGTCGGTGCCTTGGTTGAGCACGTGAACACTGTCCTTACAGCATTTGTGTGTTTCTGTTGCTTAAAAATATTATTAGAATCTTGGAGAGATGTCTTTAAATGTCAGGACTCAGGAGACATTTACTGCCTCCTGAAATTGCATATCACGTTTAACACCCACTCGTTTGTTTAGTCATGGTCACGTGTGGGAGAGCTTGTATCGTGTTGTTTTATGTGTACTTTATTTTGGGAAACAGACTTGGAAGCGAGTTCAGTTTGGATGTGGCTAGAAATAGATGCACCAGAACTCTATTAGTCCGGTCTGTCGGTTGACTTCACTGTAATTACTCTGTCCCGAGGAGGGTGGTTTAGGAGCTTGTCTTTATTTTTGGCTGAGATAAAACAATGCCTTTTAATTAAGTTATAGCGGCAGTGTATTCACGCTAAGAGACTCGATAAGTTTAAACCCTTCTGCTTAAAGGTTCACAATGTTACTTTTTTTACACAAAGAAATTAGTTATACCTTTGTCAAATGTCATTCAAATGATGTACATTTACATGAGATAAGGACAGTTTTCTAGGAAAAAGTTATTATTCTACATGGAGTGGGGCCGCCATGTTGAGCTCGCGTGACCAGTTGTAGCTATTTGGTCGGGTAATATTATTTTTTAAGGAATCTTTACTTGTTGCATACATGCACTCTGGTTCTTCTTTTCATGATACATATGTAACTCTGACTGGTCATGTGACCTGAACATGGCAACATCCATGATGGGAACCCAGTCTGTAGGTTAAAACAGTTTAACAACTAGTTTTTAGCTGAGTGCACCTTGGAAAACAATGATCTCCTCTACTCACAGCCAACCACAATGCTGTCATTATTAACAAGACATTCCTGTTCTGTCTGTTTTCTTTTGTGATATTAGCAATGGCCCAAGAGACAAACCAGAGTCCTGTGCCTATATTGTGTACCACAGGCTGTGGTTTCTATGGCAACCCCAGGACCAATGGCATGTGCTCAGTGTGCTATAAGGAGCACCTGAACAGACAGCAAAGCAGTGATCGTAGTCCCATGAGCCCCCTGGGTAAGTCACTCTGAAACATTAACCTGTTTGTCTAACCTCCTGGAGAGCTCTCTCTATGGTTACAGACCACACAAACAA
This sequence comes from Pimephales promelas, assembly GCF_988280905.1. Lineage (NCBI taxonomy): Eukaryota > Metazoa > Chordata > Actinopteri > Cypriniformes > Leuciscidae > Pimephales > Pimephales promelas. Next base: position 36,341,783 of record NC_142772.1, on the reverse strand, counting down.
CTTGGTTATACTAGGGTATAAGGGCTCTCATTCATTGCACCACTTGGAGACGATGACATTAAAGTTGTTACAGCAATAACAGACCTCCATATTACTGCTTGTAAGACATTTCAGACCCACCTGCACCCAGTGATAGCGGAGCTGTTTTTGAGCTTCATATTTTTCTTGAGGTCTCTAGCTCTTTGTTGGAACTTCCCTTAGAAACTATAGTAAGCTGCACTTGTTTTGTACTGGGCAGCACTGCTTTGTGTCACAGGCCTTGTGTATTCTGTAGCACAGCTGCACCTGTGCACTGTTTGTGATTTGTTTGTGAACTGTCTTTGTGTTCTTTTGGACCAGCTGGCAGCCCCTCAGCAGAGGCCTGTGCTATACAGAGACTAGAAGCCAGCATAAACAAAGCAGAGGCCTCACCTACACCCAGAACAGAGACCATGAGAGAGTGAGTACTTCACATGTGTGTTTGTTGTTAAACCTCAGATTGAGAGAGGATGCATTTTATGTTTTCAGCTGCTTGATATTTCAATGATCTCATGTGTTTCAAGAAAAGTCAGGTGCTGCAACCCCACCGTTTCTCTTTTTCTTTTTTTTTTTTTTTGAAGTATTCCTTCAACCTCCTTACCGGTGACACAACAGATGACGGAAATGAGTATTTCTAGAGAGGAAAAGGCCCTGTCTCCTAAAACTGAGGCTATTGAACCAGGTAATTGCACTTAAAAATGATCAAATATATTTTGAAGTAGAGTCCTGACACTGAGTGTTTCAAACTTTTTCAAGTCAACAAAATGGAATCACTTTCTGACATTTAAAGTATTTATGCTTAATATAAAATAAAATATTAAGTGTGATTTCTTGCAAAAACAACTGAATTAAATAACTGTTTCTTAAAATTAATTAAAAAAAAGAAATATAACTGTCTTTTACATTGTCATTGTTGCAAATTTTTCAAATATATTCTAGAACATATTTGCTTTTTACAAAGTTTAATCTGAGATTTGATCTTTTTTACTTCCACAAAACTATATGTAGATTCATACAGTTAAAATGTGTGCTGTCATTGGAAAAAATGATTGTATTTAGATCTCACGATTTCTCCCCTGTATAGAAAGCAGAATGAAATGTTAAACATATTAAAAAAAAGTTGATAATTATGCTAAACATTTCATTCATATCACAACCAGGGCTTGACATTAAAGGGATACTCCACTTTTATTTTTAAATAAAAGTTTTAAAAGTATTATTTTTAAATAGACTCATTTTACCACTCCCCCAGAGTTAAACAGTTGAGTTTTACCGTTTTTGAATCCATTCAGACTATTTTCTGATATTTAGAAGAATATTAGTAACCAGACAGTTTCTGGTCTCATTGACTTCCATAGTAGGAAAAAAATATACTATGGTAGTCAATGAAACCAGAAACTGTCTGGTTACTAATATTCTTCTAAATATCAGAAATCGGCTGAATGGATTCAAAAACGGTAAAACTAAACTGTTTAACTCCAAGGGAGTTGTAAAATTAGCTTATTTCCAAAAAAAAAAGTGGAGTATCCCTTTAACACCTCCCAAATGCAGGTGGATTTAAATTTTATACATTTTAATTTTTTTAATGGATTTAGTGAATTTTTATAATGTGTACATTTTTCAATTGTAGCCTTTTAAACGGGCATCTGAAATAACTAAGTGCAATGTAGTGTCAAAAATATAATTTTTTAATTTCTTAAACTTTCCCAATACTCATTTTCTGCAGAATAGATGCACAATGTCAGCTGTGCTTTCTCGCGCTCTTATCTCCTCGACAGCGAGTTGATGCACAAACCCGCCTCCCCGCACTCACTTGTTTCTTTTGCAGCCCTCAAAATAATGGTTAAACAAATTGTGCACCGGGGAAATTTATAATGTCTGTATATAATTTATAATGTCAGTGCTATCTAAATATATTTAGATGAGCAAGATGACTTTTATTAGTTTTATCACTCATCACCATTCCTGCAACCATTCAGGTGTTGCAAGGTGTGTTTATTTATAAGACTGTTTACAATGTCAGTCTCAAAGGAAGTACTGAAGTGAAGTTTGTGGTAGTTGGGCCTTCAGACAGTAAGCTCTATTTTGTCAGTTCCTCGTTTTACTAAAATGGACTTCGCTGCTATAAATTCAACTTCCAACATGTCTTCAGTATTTTGGCATCGGACACACACCCATTCTTCAGATATGTACACTAATTGTCAGCCCAGATCCAAGAACAAACAGAGCCATCTTTGGGTGTGCTCCAGTTTTAATGCAACTTCATGCAGTGTTAATAACTTCATTCTGACAGAAATTGGGACTTTGGGGTTTGTGGCAGAGCTTATTTTAAGGAACAGCCCTATAAAATTGTGACTGTACTAATTTCCCCTTTAAACCCGAGAAACTGCTTCCAGAATCCACCCATGCCACATTGCAACTGTTTTATTTAACAATCCTTCTTGTCTCTATTTTTCCCACAGTTATAACACAGCCCACCTCCTCCTACCCCCCTATCGCTGTGGCTCAGGGAAGCGACGAGGACAAGATCCCAGACTCCATCAAACCTAAGAAAAATAGATGCTTTACCTGCCGTAAGAGAGTCGGCCTAACAGGTGAGGCTCATGGATTGGTCATTCTGTTATTAGTGTGACAGTCATACGTATCTATGAATGGAGGTCTTATGTTTTCTCTTGTTTTACAGGTTTTGACTGTAGATGTGGTAATCTGTTCTGTGGAATTCACCGGTACTCTGACAAGCACAACTGCACGTACGATTACAAGGCAGAAGCCGCTGCTAAGATCCGTAAGGAGAATCCAGTTGTAGTCGCCGATAAGATCCAGAGAATATAAGCTTTTCAATCTTTCTTCAAGAACACTGGTGGATAAAATGGACGACTTAAAAAACAGACTTGTGTTTTTCGATCACCTCAAGAAGAAAACGAGAGAACTGTTCCGTCTGAGGCTCGTGCATGAACGATCTGACAGATTTTGGTTTTCTAATAGGTATTAATTTCTTTCTGTTTTTTTTCCCCCTCTCTGTGGTGTTTTATGCTAGTTATTGCAAATTCTTCCCCCCCCTAAAACAGGAGACCTTTCAGGACATTTTAGCTGTTCTTTTTTTATTATTATTATTTTTTTTTTGCTTGTTCCCGTCCTCATGCAATGGGAGTGGCAGATACTCTGTGCCAAACCGTGGCCGTGTAGTTTCTAAGTAAGTAGTGTCGTTTAGCCTTTTGTCTTATGAAAGACGCTGGATTTTCAAGAGATGTGTCAAAGCTCTACCTGATGGTGTGCTGCTGCATGTGTTGGTCTGTTAAACTCCAGTTTGTCATTCTAACAAAATCACTTGGAATGTGGGGCTGCCCAGTCGTCAAGGCCATTTTTTTTTTAGCATTATTTTAGAATGTGAACTTGCTACTGTGACATCATACCTTTGTTTTAGAATGAAAGATTGAGGTTCATCTGTTATACTTGTAGGCAACTCTGTTCCCACATTCTAGAACCAATAACCTCCAATCTGTCACAACCGCTCTTTAGAGTTTCAGTGGTCTGGGGGTTTTAATTTTGTTAATTTTGTGTGAACAATACGTAGACTTTTTAATAAGACTGAGGTGGTGCAGTCGGTTTCCGTGTGAGCGTATTTGTGCGCACGGGGGGAATTTTGCGCACAAGACCTTCTTCCTGTTGTCAAATCGAGATGAGCTGACCCTCCTTAGTGCATTTGCAACACCGCAATAGTATACGCATAAAGTCAGACCTGAGTCTGTGAAACATTGTTCTATTTATTGGTTTTGAAATGCACCCACAATGCACCTGTCATTTTTGTGTGTCTGCATATCTTAATGTAAGCGACGAGTCCGAGTGCATATGTTGTGTATAAAAACGTCTTTTCTTCTTTAGGGAGTGAGGTTTCCTTAAAAAACAAGATGTGTCTGTTGAGAGTATGTTGAATTTCTGCCTTTAGTTATATGCAAATTTGTATGAAAAAAAAACATTACTATGTTCATATTTATGTATTGCATTTAATCCTTTTACCTGGCATTAAAAAAAGTATTGTAAATAAAAATATACAGAGAGAAAATATACAGTCAAGCTGTTCTGTTCATTTGTTGTATTTTGGGGAAAATTGAGTCATTTTTAGGCATTCGTTTACACTGAATAATATGCTTCTTATTTGAAAGCAGAGGGCCCAAACTGTGGATTCCTTGACACATCCTTTAGATGTCGTTTTACACACCTGTCCCAGCTGCTGACGCAAAGACGTCCTGTTTTGACGACAGCTGTCCTGACAACCTTTAGCACTTCTGTACTCGCAACCAAAGCAGATTTGACAATCCGTGCCTGACCTATAACAGCTGGAGAGGTGTGTGTCACTTTTAAGGAATGACAGCAGGTGGTGTGGACCCTAAGCGTCAGCCTCATTCAAAAAAAATCGCAGGATATACTTTTCCTTGTTTTCAAACTATACTGTCCCTTGAAAGAAAATGTTTTTGTATCATTGGCTCACATGACACAGTCCAGCCAGTTTGTGTTCTTGTCAGACTCTGTCTAGTCAGCGTATGTGGCCCGCGCTCTGTATTTGTAGAGAGGGGGCTGAGTGTTAAGCCGGTCTGGGTGGATGACTTCACAGTGACGGGTGGTGACAGATGTTAAGGGCAGATGACTATGCCACTGACTGTGTACACGAGCGTCGGGGGGAGGGGCACACCGAGGGTACAAAGAGTTTTTCTGAGTGTATATTAAGGCATGAGATGATTAGGAAAAACAGTCAAGCTTAGAACTTTGTATCACAGGCAAAAATAAATGTGTCTAGTAGGATGTAGGAATAGTTCAGCAGGGGAGTAGATGGGTTCTCACATGTTCTCACGTTAATCCTTATGCAAGTCAGAGGACATAAATTGGCTTCATGGGTTTGGTTGAGGAGAAGAGTGAGGCAGAGGAGATTAAAGAAAGAGTTTTGTATGAAAACTAATTACGAAGCTTGTGCTGGAGGGAATGAAATGGAAATGGGCATTTTGGTCATTATGAGGGAAAAAAATTAAGAGAGAGGACTAAAGAGGGGAGAAGGGAAGGAATTGGAATACATTGAATAAACTTGGAATACACTTTCAGCTGTTTGCAATGAACAAATCAAAGTAAAGTCATTGAAATAGCTCAACACAACAAATGTTCCCCAAATTAACTGAATATGTAACCTTTAATGACTTCAAAATTATTCAACAGCACAAATCTGCAAAAGGCATCGTCTCGGCACACTTGAAGCAATTAATCAAGGGCTTCATTAGTTGCATCAGGTGCGCTTGAGCTTAAACACATGAAATATCTGAACTGGCTAGGTTTGTAGAGTTTCACTTTTGACTGCAAGTTAGAAATATGGCTAATGCAAAAGAATGGTCCAAGGTATCATAGCCCTCCACAAGCTAGGAACAAGACACAAAAAGATAGCGAAGGCATTAAATGTTCCTAGAGACACAGTTTAGTGGAAGCATAGTTTGCTAGTTCAAAGTTAACAGTGGTTACACTATTGGATGGGGCAGAAAAGAGCAGCTTTCGATGGGTGCAACCAGATTTCTGAGAAGAAAGGTTCCGAAAAACCCTTGAGTGACTGAAAAGACATGCAGCAAGACTTGGTGGCAGCAGACACTGTGTGTCTTTCAGCTTGCCCAGTAAGACACATACTAAACGCATGCCGTAACTCCAAGACATACACCACCACTGACCCAAAAGTACAAGAAAAGTTGGCTCCTATTTGCTCAAAATCATTTTAATTAGCCAGCCAGAGAAGTTTTGGGGTTCTGTTCTTTGGAGCGATGAAACAAAACTTTTTGCCCCTCAGGATCAGCGATAATTGTCTGGAGGAAGAAGAATGAAGCATATGCTGAAATGAACACATCTTTTGTGATGCTCTGGGGCTGCCATGCATCCCCTGGCACTGGAAACCTGCAGTGTGTGGGAGGGAAGATGGATTTATTGAAGTATCAGGAAATCCTAGGAGAAAATGTCATGCTGTCAGGGAGGAAGCTGAAGCTTTGGTGTCATTGGACCTTCCAACAGGACAATGAAGCATACCTCAAATTCCACCTAGGCTTGGTTGCAGAAGAAGTCCTGGAAGATTCTAGTGGCCATCACTCACCTGACTCAAACCATTTTGAGCCTGCAGAAATCAATTATGAAATAAATATTTTTCTCCAAAACCCGTTGGCCACAATTATTGGCACCCTTTTATTAAATACTTTTTTTTTTTTTGCAACCACCTTTTGTCAAGATAACAGCTCTGAGTTTTCTGTCTGATTATTGTTGATTTGACTACTGAGGTCAGACACACCTGGATTAATCAGTTTGTCCAATAATGGAAGACAGGAAACAAGGAGCTGGCTGAAGTTCAGGAAGTAGTGCAGCTGTGCATAAAGCCAATTAAAGGATCATTTAACAAACAGCTTTAAAGCCTGGATCCCATGAGTTAAAGATGAAGATTTTTCTCTTTAAAAAGGTATTATGCACTTTTTAATCGTTCTAATGTATTTGAATTGAAGTTTTAGATTTTTTTTTACAAATGTTATGTTATATAAGGGATAGTTCACCCCCAAAATGTCATAATTGACTAATGTCATTCCAAACCTGAATGACTTTCTTTCTGTGGAAAGTAAAATAATATATATTTTTATTTGATTTGAGTCTGTTTTTTTCATACAATAGAAGTCAGAATATAATCTGTGTTTCACAAAAGAGAGATAGTCATGCAGGAAATGATGACAAATTTACTTTATCACATATAGCTCAAATGCGGTGCTTTGTGAAATGCATTTCTTTGTGACAAAAATGCAATATTAACTCCAGATTGTTGTAATATCTATCATTATGTTCCTGTTCTATTTTATCTATTCATTTATTTACCCCAATAATAATTTATTGTAAATTCATAATTCATAGTAAAATGAAAATGAAAAGCCATAATTCTAGTAAAAACATTCACAGGGAAACTTGTGGGCTGATCTGAATTTTAGCTCCAGTCCAGCCCTGCCTCTCAACCTATAACAATACCACACATGAGCAAACACTCCAATCCGACACAATTCTCACTTCACAGGAAACTCCAAACGTAAATGTTCTCAGTTTCTCAACTTTACTGGAACACTCTCGTACTGTTTTGTGTGTACTTTTGTACCTTGAGGCGTAGTCAGGAAGATGCTAATCAGAGTAAACCCCCCTCTAACTTGTGTGTCTGGGTGTGGCTCACAAAGTTGCTTGTGTTCCTCATGAAGGAAGTTCAGTCAGTCAGATTACATGCAAAAGGGGATAGTGACCGATACGAGAACCTGTTGGACTCAGAGAATACACAAGAAGTCAACTGCATCATGAAAGGAAGCATGAGATGGAAGTTGTTAGTGTTTTCTTCCCTATTGTGACAAATCCAAGTGACATGTCTTTTCAAACAAGAAAACATGACGGGCCGGTACTTGATTTAGTCCATTAAGAATTCATTGAATAATTGTGGTTTGCTATTGCTGTGATCAAATGTGAGTAACAGTTTGTCCTGCCCTCATGCCAGACAGTCGTCAGAGAAGAAAAGAGATGTGCTATAAAAGGGAGGGGAAGTTATTTTGAGTAAAGATTACAAGGGCACATGAAATTCAATTCACATTTGTTTGTAATATTGTGCTTTTCACAATACACATCGTTTCAAAGCAGCTTTAAAGAAAACACATGTGACTACATTACAATTTAGAATGATCTGTTATCAGAGTAGGTAAATATCTAATCATGCAGTTAGCTAACAATGTGAGCTCATTGAAGTAATTCTACAAGTTGTCACAATGATTACAATACAGAACATTTCACATTTGTGCATGTTGATTAAGAGTTGGAGTTTGGAGTCCTCTCTTATGTTGGAGCATCTGAAGATGGGCATCCCGAGGTAAAACAGAAAAGCAAATGGAAAATAATTAGCATAGCTGCTGTTCATAACATTAAGCAAAGATAATCTTACACATTTTATCTGATATAACTGGAGAAAAATATTATGAGATACATTATGTGAATGCTGGGCTAAAGAGGTGTCTTTAATTATTTAAACCGAGTGAGTTTCAGCCCCGAACAGTATCAGGAAGGCTATTCCAGAGTTTAAATGCGTAAACGCTCTCCCTCCTTGGTAAACTTAGATATAGGTAGCCTACAACCAATAGTCCAGAGTTTTGTAACCTTAAAGAGCTTGATGGGTTGTAGGGTGATAGATCGATTAACACAGAGGACCTAAACCTTATAGGTCAGTAGCAATACTTTGTAATCAGTACAGAACTTTAAGTAACCCATGATGATAAAATTGGTGTTATTATAAATTCTTGACCTTGTAAAAACTCAAGCAGCTGTTAATTTAAAAAAAATGATGATATGTACAGATAAATATTGTATGATAAATACTGCAATATTCTAATATAAAAAAACAAGAATTGTCATTTCTGATTTCATTTAAGACATTCTATGGTCTAAATTCTATTCTTTATGACATTTCGATAAAGTTTCGTTGTTAAGTGCTTATGTGTGTCTTAATAAATATTTACCTTGTGTGGTCTAGCCAGGAAACTCCCAGGCTGACAAATTCAGCTCTTGCCTGATTCAGCACAAAGACAGAGCTGGCAGGAAGGGGGCGGGATTTAGATGAGTATTATGTCGTCACTGCATGACACACACCGCCTCATTCCTCATTCACATGCTTCCACCGCGTCTGTGTGAGAAGCTCCGCCCACTCACATGCGCTTTACTCATGCCACTGTCTCATTCTCAGCACTCGCTCGTCTCTCTCCCCAACTGTGTGCCTCTTTGTCTTTCCTATGTTTATTCACTCGCCCTCACTTCTGCTTGCGCGGTCCGTCTGGCTTCTCTCTCAGTCTATGACACTGTCTGTTTCAAAGCCCTAGGGCCAGAACGCAGAAGCAGCAGTTTTCCTTGTCACACAGAGCTGTGTAGGCCTATAGGCCTCTTAAATACTAAAAGTATTTACTTACCAGACACTGCTATAAAGCCAATTCAGAGCACAACGTTGGGCTACAAAATAATTAATTGACATAATTACTGATAATACTGCGTATTAAAATAATTATAACGTGTTTAGCAGTTACTGTGGCCGTGAAAACAGTGAATAAGTGCCCTGGTGGAAATTGTTTATCAGGCTACTTGCAGCCAGACTAATTATCAGTATAGGCTACTTCAAGTGTGTTGCTAATGATTAGTTAGCTTGAAGTGTGCTATTTTGAAACAACTAATTTTGTACGAAGTGTATTAGTACAAGAGAGGGGAGGAACGAATTCAGGAAAGAGATCAGATGCCCCTCAGTGTTTAGTTGCCTATATATTGAATAGTATAGCCTATATTCAATCAATTTGAATATTGAAGGCTTCAATATTCAAATTGATTGATTCAATTTGAAGCCTAGGCAAATAAATGTGTTCATAGGCCTGTATATAGTCACAAAAAATACTATTCAGATGAATCTCTTTTATTGGGATTCTGCTTTGTCTGTTATTATAGGATAAACTAGAATAGCTGATTTAGTATTAAATGAAACTATAAACAACATATGAAGAGTTCAGATGCAAAAGCCTCTAAATGCCATTTGAAATTTTCTTCTAAAATTATCATTTTTTATCAAGCTTGTGTATTTAAGTTCAGTGATTTCACTTAAATGGCAATGAAGATTACTTATTAATTGTCTTTTAAGTGAAATTACTGAACTTAAATATACAAGCTTGATAAAAATGCTCATTTTAGAAGAAAATTTCAAATGGCACTTAGAGGATTTTGCATCTGAACTCTTCATATGTAAAAGTAAATGTATTTTGTTCTTAAAGGTATACCCAAAAATAAAAATTCTGTCATAATTTACTCACCCTCACATCGTTCTAAACCTTTATGAATTTGAGTATATGGGTAAAGCAAACAATTGATGGGCCCCATTGACTTTCATAGGATATATTTTTTTCATACAAGTCAATGGGGTCCTGGGCCTGTTTGGTTACCAACATTCTTCAGAATATATTTTTTTGTGATCAGCAGAAGAAAGAAACCTATATAGGTTTGGAATTCGAGGGTGAGTAAATGACAGAATTTTCATTTTTGGGTTAACTATCCCTTTCATGGGGCATCTTCCCTCATCTTATCTCAACAAAGAACCTTTTTTTTGACAATGTTCAGGTTTCTAAACTTTTCTGTAAATGACAAATATAGGTTGAAAGCTCATGACTTCTGTTTTCTAATAAGATTTGGACATTATGAAATCAAGATTTTCAAGCTGAGCAATGCGTTCAGATAGCCTATAATTTTCCCAAAACACAAGACAGACCTAACTGACAGAGTTGGTGCTGACAATAATTTGATCATAATTAAATTTTTTACTGATATTTTAATATAAAATGTGAGTCAAATGTAAGTAAATTATGAAAATATGAGTCAAATGTGACTCACCCACAAATCAGATTTTATGTCTTTTGCTAATCACATTAGTGTGATTGGCCTAAAACACAGTCTTGTAGCGCCTCCTTGTGGTTAACCGTAATTTTTGCTAAAAAAAAAAAAAAAAAAAACAGCAGCAGACAGAAAACACGAACATAAACGTTTCAAGATGCCACCATGCCTACCGGACCCAGAAGAGCAAGAGGAGATTCGCAGACTGGTGAGTCACAGGACTTAATCATTTTGACTGATTATTACTGATCTCGCCTAACAAAAGTCGTAAGAAAAGAGAAAATTCTGTCATAAATTTACCAAGTTCTTCCAAACCATGTGAATTTTTGTCAGCTAAACACAGAGGATGATATTTTGAAGAATGTGGGTAACCAGTTGGCACAGTAGCCATTGACTTATTATGGGAAGAGCAGGGTTGGTTGACACACTTTTCACTCTCTGTCATATTTCTCAGTCATGCTATATGTTAAAATAGTCTAACCAGTAACAACTGAAATGTTAAGATCTCAGCTACTCAACAAATACATTTAATGTTCACAAATCATTCCTATTTTTTTTATTCATTATTAAAGTGATGTTGTGCACTTGTGCCAACCAGCCCCAGTATGGGGGTTGTTGGCACATGCAATGGGGTTGGTTGGCACAGATGCTATAGTTACAATGAGGTGAAAAATATAAAAAGAACTTGACTATTTAATTCAAACCAGATGCAGAATAACATTCAATAGAATGTCTGCCCATTTTTAACCAATAGTATACAGGTGCTGGTCATATAATTAGAGTATCATCAAAAAGTTGATTTATTTCAGTAATTCCATTAAAAATGTGAAATTTGAATATTATATTCATTCATTACACACAGACTGATTTATTTCAAGTGTTCATTCCTTTTAATTTTGATGATAATAACTGACAACTAATGAAAACCAAAATCAGTATCTCAGAAAATTAGAATATTGTGAAAAGGTTCAATATTGAAGACACCTGGTGCCACACTCTAATCAGCTAATTAACTCAAAACACCTGCAAAGGTCTTTAAATGGTCTCTCAGTCTAGTTCTGTAGGCTACACCTGACCCAACAATGCAGAAGAGCTGAAGGCCACTCTCAGAGCAACCTGGGCTCTCATAACACCTGAGTAGTGTCACAGACTGATCGACTCCATTCCACGGTGCATTGCTGCAGTAATTCAGGCAAAAGGAGCCCCAACTAAGTATTGAGTGCTGTACATGCTCATCATTTTCATGTTCATACTTTTCAATTGGCCAACATTTCTAAAAATTGTCAGTTTTAATCATCACAATTAAATGAAACAAACATTTAAAATATATCAGTCTGTGTGTATTGAACGAATATAATATCCAAGTTTCACTTTTTGAATGGAATTACTGAAATAAATCAACTTTTTGATGATATTCTAGTTATGACCAGCACCTGTATTTATAAATATACAACATATAATAGTATTATTATAACATAAAGTATATATATATATTTATATTTTATGTATTTGTATTTATATATATTATGTTTTAACATATGCTAAATGCATTAATTAATACATTTATAACCAATTTGCTATAATGACGCATGTGCCAACCAACCCCCCAATCAGTGTGTCAACCAACCCCACCCACATTAGAACACACCTCTTTACTGAAATTATATTAGCCACATAGCATCACTCATCAGAGACTTTTAAATTTCATATCAAAATATAGCTGGTCCTATCTATATCAACTGAAATCCTCACATTTTATATTATCTCTATCTAAAATGTATTTAGTGGGGAGAAGGTTTTTTTTTTGTTTGACAGTAAAATAGAAAAGTTATCCTCACCTCAACAGTTGGTGAAAGTTCAATGATTTTAGTAAATGCGTGTGTTCAGGTCAAGAGGGCAGTCAGATTTTTGTGGCTGCGCCTTCTGGTGTACTGGAATTGAACTGTGTGCCAACCAACCCCTCGACCCATCCAGCCCCGCTCTCCCCTATATTTTTTACTTCCATTTTATGTAAGTCAATGGCTATTGCAACCATAGACAGTAAAAGATTGCTACGGTTTGATTACTTGTTCTGTAACAAAGGCCTTTAAAAATGCCTTCAAGTGTGTGAATCTCGCAAAACCATTTAACAAGTCACAGTTCACCCCAAAGAAAGAAAGGAAGAATTAGTTTGACATGAAGGAAAAATACTGCACCTTTTCAAAAAGCTCCATGAAACATAACAACATGTCCCAGCCAATAACTGACAAGAAGGCCCTGAGGGTAGGGTTTGGGGGGTCAGTGTGGGTCAGTGCGCGGATGAGGAGGTCTATTTAGCCTCCGTTTTTTTTGAAAATACTTTAAACATCAACAAGAAGTCACGTCACCTGACATCGCTTAGAGCACCTTTAACAATTCACTGAATCGAAAATTAAGAATCTCTCGTTATTCTCCTTAAGCCTGGTGTTAGGTGTTGTGGCAAATTTCGACCTCCGCCAAATTATTACCCCCCTAGCATTGGTAGGTTTAGGATTAGTTGTGGGGGAGGGGGTAGGATTAGGGGTGGGGTTGATTTCCGGCTGATGGATTACCCCCTTGGCTTTCCCCAGGTTTCCGGGAAAATATTCGAAGCACAAAGAGTGTTGAAAACAGCGCCCTCTTGTGGCAGGTAAAATTTATAGCAGCCATTCCATAAATGTTCAGTTTTCTGATAATATAATTCACATATGAAATTAAATGTAACACTTATATTAAAATGTAGTTTTAGATTCACACACCGAAGCGTCACTTCAGGGCTGTTTACGCCGTTCCCATTGTTTTTTGGTTTCCAGTCTCTCCACACTCAGAGGTTGGAGTCCTCTCCTTGTTTAAATGTCACATGCATTTCCCTGTTCGAAGGACACATTTGCCTTTAACACATTAAAACGAATGATTTAGCTATGTAAAGCATAAAACAAAACACCTTCTATGATACAGTGTAACATGTAGGCTACACAAGGATGAGGCAGAGAGCAGAGATGTTAATGGACATTGGGTTTAAACATTCCGACACGCAAAGTGAAGCATTCAGTCATGACTTAAAAGAAAGGCTTCAGACTTGTTCGACTTGAACCGGCGCTGCACAGACCGATCACTGAATGACATCAAAAATACTGCGAGAGCAATTAGAGAGCTTTTCAATCGCCTTTTGCTGTACTGTGATGTCATAAACCGATCGGTCTGTGCAGCACTGGTTCAAGTTTTTCGTTGATCACGTGTTTCTCTGAAAACAATACCCGCTCCTCCAGCACGGAGCTTCATTTTATTGCACTGCAAACTCAATACGTGCTTTCAAGGTTCAGTGTACATTAACATCTCTCTATGCCTCGGGCCTGTTTAGCCTAGACGTTACATAGATGGTGTTTTGTTTTATGCTTTACATAAATAATTTGTTTTAATGTGTCAAAGGCAAATGTGTCCTTCGAACAGGGAAATGCGTGTGACATTTAAACCAGGAGATGACTCCAACCTCTGAAAGTGGAAAGACTGGAAACAAAAACAATGGGAACGGCGTAAACAGCCCTAAAGTGACGCTTCAATGTGTGAATTGTGTGAGTTTATCGCTCAGAGGTTAACTTAACCTCCCTAACTTGTTCCCCTAACTAACTTGCTGCCCAGCAATAACTAAAAAGACTCAATGCCTTTCAATATGCCTTAATCATGGCAGGAGGTTCTCAGAAAATATCAGAGAGAGAATCCCCCCATCAAAAGGAATAAAACAATTTTTATAGAATGGGAGCATAACAAAAGTGACATGATACATTACATAATTTCCCCTACAATTTGATTGGTTCTTCATATGCAAATGAAATAACCCTTCTGTTACTACACAGAAACTCTATTTTCTTGATTACTTCATTGTTATTCACAAGTTTTCAAACCTATAGGCATCTAGTTTCGTTTCCCGTTTATTATTTATACACTCACACTCACAAAGTCACACGTTTTTGACCAAAGGGTTTGGAAACATTTAAGATTCAATAGCATATGAATGGTGTTCCTGCAATAAAAATAAATGTTATTATATAATCCATCACAAAACTTAATCTTTTTTAAAAGTTACGTTTGTTAGAGGTATAAACTTTGTCTCAGATGTTTCTCACAAAATTCTGTAGGATCGTCCAGTACACATTGAATCTCACAATGAGTTTGTCTGGGCAAGAGAAGCATCAAATACAACTGATGGGTTATTAAATTTGCATCACCTTACAGAAAGAATATTTTTGATGTTTTAGATAAAATGAGAGTTAGAAAAGTTATAAACTCAAACATCTTTCAAATGGCAGGAGTTGATTTCTCACTCACACACAACCAAAAACTAATATGAGGGTATAAAGTTTAAAAGAATACATTGAAAAGATGCTGTTTAAAATAGTTAGATATATCATACTGCAAGACACTGCTGTCTGCTTGAAACTACATTCAGAGTGTCAATGAACATTAATCGGACTATCTGATTTTATCTGTAAATTGGAACTCTTGTTTGCTGTAGAGGGCATGAAGAAAGTGTAATTGAGCTGTATTCATACTTAAGAAATGTCATAAACAGTGAAAGAACAGGTGAGACAGACAGCTAGGAATGACTCTGATGAAGCTGTGTGTGAGAGAGTGTCACAAATACTTGTTTTGAAGTGTATTATAAAATAAGAAATAAAAAATAAAAAAGCAGGATGACATGAATATATTGTTTTATTGTCAGTAGCCATTTGTCTATGATTAAAAATTGATTAAAGTAATATAAAATATTACAAGTGATATTTTATCATTTTCCCCATGATCAACACAACTAGTAAATAGAATCCATTACTGTAATTTAGTAACAAAAGGAATAGTATTTGAGCATGACGCTATCTTATCAACTTTAAAGTTTAAATAATAATAAAAAATTGCTAAAGCAAGACATTTAACAAGATGTTAAATCGAATAATATAAATCTAAAACAAGTTTTAAAAAAAGTGTGATCTTATGAAAATGTTTGTCCTGAGTAGATGTATATAATATTGTGGTAAAACCCTTTTTTTCCTTCTTTTTTTTACTTGAATAGAACTATGTTTCTGGAAATGGAACCACCTGTCTTCCAGCCATATAGACTTCAGTAATATTTCGGTCATCACCTATTTATATAAAAAAAAAAGTAAGGATTTAGAAAAGAGAAGAAAAATGGATTAATTAAAGGGATTATATACAAGTATTTAAAAAAACAGCTTACCTAAATTGAAAAATTTCTCCAAAAGGACCTGGTTGAAAAAAAAAAACACACATCAGAAGAGGCATTCTTTATCATCTCTACACATTAGAGCTTTTGTAATTTTCTCAGTAAGAGGGGGGAAAGATCAGTAAGAGATCAGACAAACCTTAGTGCCTTCACCAGGAAACAAATCGATCGGTCCATCGGGAACACAAACATTCACTCGCAGGGCATCAAAGTCCTTCCCTACCACAAAGTTTCCTATTTGTTCATCCAATGAGAGAGCTGTGTGGGGGGAACAGCCAGGTTTATATATTGTCTTGTACATGTGTGTCAAATCATAGCTGGAATCTTATACCTTCACTTCCCCCAAGTGTAGCCAATCTGAAAACCTCCTCAAAGGTTAGAGTCTGATGCTGAGGGTCCTGGATGGTCAGGGTTTTGGACGTGTCCAGAGTCCTTCGCATAGCATCTAACATGGATGGGGAGTAGCCTCCTGCAACATCTGCAGATGGCACAGACAAAACCATAAAATGCAGAATCAATACACAATTTCTAAGGGATAATGACCGACTGATTGTACATATTACATGGCTATAAATACATAAAGCTTGACATGAAACAGGCGAGAGGCGACTGATTTAAGTTTACATGAAAAGCCTATTATCTTGAAGCTTTCTGCTAAGAAAGAAAATTCCTCTACAATGTGCAAAATGACCTATAGGAACAAGATTTTTTTGTATTATTTTTAAGTAATTCAAAATCCAAAAAAAAAAAAAAAAAACACCCTCACCTGTCCCCAAACCCAATTTCACTTTGTGTTTCAAAACATTGCGTACGTTTAGCATCCCACTGCAAATCCTGGGAGGGAAAAAGAGACAATGAATTAAAAGATATAACATGTATATTAAAAGGATCTGAATAGTAATACTAATAGTAAGATGCTAGAGGTGCTCACGAAATGTTACTGTTAGGACAGTGAGAGATTGCAGATCCAGTTTCATGAAAGATCTCCAGTTCTTCATCAGTTAGGTGACACCCATGGGCCATTACAGTCTGCAATAACCCCACCATCACTGTTACCATCATCATCACCTTACATGATTTAAATCCAATCTAATTCAGTTTACTTTTCTGCAGACGTTCAATTTAACTACTAGAGTACTTGAGTAAAAAGGCCCAATAATTGGAAAGTTGCTTTGTCAAAATAACTTCTCCATTCAGATTCAAATTTTTGATTCAAAAGAGTCAGATTAAAAAGAGTGAGATAAATAATGAAAATGGGTAAATAATACATTTTTGGGGAAACGGTTCCTTTTAATCATAGGCCTCGTAAGCAGGTCCGTATAGCTTGAAATTGTGTTAGTTACCCTCTGTGGAAATCAAGCCCACTAAAGCCAGGGACCCTAGAATCGTCACCACATTTCTCCCTGTGGCCCTGCTCATAGTCAGAAATAGGATTTACACTTGGTCCTCTGTAGATCAATGAGGACCAGCATCTACAGTGCATGTGTATGCTTGCTCAAACAAATGACAATGCTCTCCACTGTACTGAACTCTAGAGCACAAAACTCATATAAAGCACATGATTCTTAACCTCTCCTGCAAGCCCTTCACAACAAACCAAAAAACTGAAAAGAGCCCTTATATGTAAAAACATATTTGTTCATTGAATATGTCCAGCTTTTTATGATTTTAATCTTAAACTTATGATACTGTATATTGGCTAACAGCTGCATATATTTGTGTTATTAGCTGCAATATTGAAGACTCAAAGCCCTATTTCCCTTTTAAGTGCAATGGTGGTTTAAACCACTAATTAAGTATTACTACACAAAAATAAATCATACATATCAATGGAGACTCATAGTACCTTCAGGTAAAGCAGTTTTTGAATAATTAATGTAGTTCGTGAGCTTAGAAGTATATGGTTCTATCTCCGTTTAGGGTAGTTCTGAGATAGTGAGCATCAAAGTTTTTACATCCCAGCTGGCAAAACTATTATGTAGTATAATCTTCTATTATAGCTTTATCTATTAATCTTTTTTTTTCTTTTTTTTTTTTTTACAAATAACACCTCACAGACATTAATAAACACCTAATGGATCAGATTATGTCAAACTCAATTTCGACCAAAAGTGGAGATAGAACCTTATAATTCTAAGCTCACGATTTGTAATATGATTACTATGGAAGCCGCTAGGATGTCACTAGCGTGGCAACTCCTTTCTGCTCCGCTGCCTTGCACATGCGTAGAAGAGCGAGAAAATTAGTCATTATTACGAGATGGTAAGTCATTAATATGAGAAAATTACTCATTATTAAGAGATAGTCATAATTACGAGAAAGTTTCTCATGATAATGAGATACCAAGTCAGTATTATGAGAAACTTTCTCAAAATAATTAGAAACTAAGTCATAATTATGAGAAAGTTTCTCATTATCATGACTTACAGCATTATATTTTTTTTGTGTATATTTAACTGTGGCAGAAACGGGCTTCCATAGATTTCAGAAGAAACTGCTGACATTTGTTTACCTCTTGCATAGACTTTAGACCCTCACGTGGACCCTGTATGCTCATTTAAGCTATGTAGATATGCTATATAGACTCAATTCAGAAATGTCACAGTACAATGAATCAGTAACAAAGGTGTCTGTAAAATTGCAGACTAATATATCAGACAGATTTCATCAGTCTTTTATGTATGATGACAATTTCTACTCACCCTATCTGTAAGTAGATTGTGCTTGAGGTACACATCAGTGTAGGATTTGCATTCTGGGAACAATTTCTTCACAAGCTTAACTTCCTCTTTGTTCTCACTGATGTGACTCTATAGGTTTAATTAATGCAGAAAAACAGGTGTTATTAATTCCACTCATTGTGTAGCTTATCCTAGGAGTTACAGCAGCTAACTGTTAATCACAATTATTGAGTTTGGAATTTTAGGTTAAAATATTTCTTTATTATATCTCTCATAATTACATTTATAGTTTATAATTATTTTATAAAGCAAAATTGCAACAAGCAATCAATTTTACTTAAATTCGGATAGAGTATCTGAAAGTGTGCATATTTCTTAGAAATATACAAGCAGGATGTAAACTTTCATCTTAAGGCCAATGGCCAGTATGTAAAACTGAACACACCCACAGTTCACTTCATTATTGCCTTTCACAAGAATTCTGAACATAAGAAAAGAGTTGACATTTAACATCAACACTAATCTCTAAGTCATCAGAACACGTTTTAACCTTCAGACATGTGAAATGAACAATGCCATAACTCAGCTGTTAATATTAATGTTCATTTTATGTTATTTAACCATTGTAAATATCTAAGTTGATGTTGATTTGTGGAAGGAGGACAAACCTGAATGTGAAGCTTGTTGTTATTGGCAATCTCACCCAATTCACTGAGTAGTGAAGCAGAACAAGACAGAGCGAATCGAGGAGTAACCACAGGCTTAACATTCGGGTACTAAAACAGTTAGACAATAGTACATTTTTATATTCACAGATAATAGAATATATTTTTATATTCACAGATAATAAAACAATTGAATAAGAATGAACCTGGATTTTTTACCTCCTTTTTGAGAAGTTCTTTGATGAAACTGCAAAAGACGAGAGGAAGCAGAATCATATCTTCAAGTTCATTGATCAGATTAGATTAAAATGCTGCATTCGAAATCGAATACTTCTCTACTTTATAGTATACGAAAAAGAGTACGCCAACAGAGTGTGTCCGAATGCATAGTATTTCAAAAAGAAGTTCTGAAGTATGCATTCGATGGACACTTTACTATCCCATGAGGCCACGAGAGAGGATTTATGAATGGCAGTGAAGCGATGTAACTGACACTCGGAAGGTCATGTGACAGTAACAACATAGTGGAAGTAATACGTCCGAATTTCATTCATATACCCAGATTCATACTATATAGAATGTACTTATTTAATGGTCGCAAAGTACATTTGAATTCAAATGTAGTGCCTGCTCAGTATGTGACATACTGTGTATGCCCATTGGGAATACCCATAATCCCTTGCACTTAAAATGTTTACGAGAATGTGCTAATTTACGAGAATGCTTTGCTTGGTGCTTTATTTTTTTTAAACTAACTCAACTTTTTATTTTTTTTTACAATGTACATGAGGTTACTGACCCTGTTGTGTCAGTACAGTCACACAGTCCTCCAAAACTCACCGATCTGTCTCCTCTTTACATTCACTTGGATTTTCTTTGTAATGTGGAACTGCAGAATTGCAGTCCATGCAAACTTTACCCACTAAAGCTCTCTGTCCAAACTTATCTGGTGGAAAAAGGGAAAAATATACAGTATCACAATCTAAAATCAATGATTGATATAGTATCTTGTGAGATAATGATTAAATACAGCAACCGAGTGGACAGTGTTCTTTAGAATTTTTTTTTTTAGATAATAGTAATGTATTATAATTTTACTTCACAGAATGATAGGTCACATCAATCTTGTTACATAATAATAAAAAAAAATACAGTACTCAGCAGACTGGCAGGAACAAGAACTAATACAATATAGGATAAAGAAAGGCAAACTCCAAAGGTTAGAGAAAGGATGTTTGCCACCCCAGACGCTAACCAGTCGCAGGGGAAATTATGTCAGTGTGTGTGTGTGTGTGTCCTAGATTGCATGTGTTGTACCTGCGAGTTCCCCAAGCAGAAGGGAGGCATCAGTGTGTATTGTGGCAAAATAACACGCAGTGGTGGTGCCGTTCTTTAAGGTTCTTCTCTTCAATTCCAAACAGTCAACATAAAAAATGGTATGCATTCCATATCAATAATTTGCATTTGCCATTTGTATTAGTTTAATGAGACTTTATTTAGTATATTTAAATAAACTTACCACAACTTTAGTGTAGACATTTTTGGCAAAATCCAAGTCTTGATACTTTGCTTCCACAGGGAAAGTGTAAGTGTTGAGCCACTCCAGCAGAGGCAGATCTAAGGCAGTGCCAGTATAGCTATACTGAGACGCATGGATGTGTGTATCAACCATTCCTGG
Organism: Pimephales promelas; assembly: GCF_988280905.1. NCBI lineage: Eukaryota > Metazoa > Chordata > Actinopteri > Cypriniformes > Leuciscidae > Pimephales > Pimephales promelas. The sequence continues at coordinate 36,321,068 of NC_142772.1, read as the reverse complement.
CATTAGAAACTCACTGAAGAGCAAAATCGAATGCTAAATGAGTAAAAGTAAGCACTGATTGTGCAGAAAAGCAATGGATGTGGAAATATTTCTTGATTGAACATGTTCATCATACCACAAATGTGTTGATCTTGTTGATCAGCTTTAAGATCAACATGAGCCTGTTGATCTTAAAGCTGGTTTACAAAAGGCATTGGCTCTTTGTTGTTACTGCTGAATGCAAGATTGACTATGCACCCTGATAAAGCAAGATTTATGATTGTCAGACTACATGCAGTTCGTATTGATAAATGTACTCACGTTTGTCCAAGCTGTTTTATGTCTGAAGTTTCAAACCCCCATATTTTTGAAAGACTGACCAAGTCTTTATCTTTTTCAATAAATGCAATCTGTTCGAAAGGAAATAATTAGAAACAAAAGTTTTGATATAGCCTACTCGTCACATTTATCTTCGAATTAAAATCAGAAGGAAATGACACGATTTGTGCATGAAAATGATTTAAACAAACCTTCCCCTCATCGTCGACTCCTAAGACACAGTTCTCCAGTATTTCGACTGCAGCTTGCAGTGTGGAGTGCACAAATGTTCCACTGAAGACGTGCGCAATGCGCGCTGTTGTGTCGTTCTGACGCATCATTTGCTCAAATTTTCAAATGTGACTTCTCTGAACATTTATATATGGATAAAGGCATTGCAAATTTACTGGGAGGTGTATACAGCCTATTGTCATAAACCGGTAATCATTACAACAGCTCTAAACGCGTCATAGCGTCAATCCAATCAAACTCTCGTGCGCCTTTGGGACGTTATGCAATTGGTGATCTCGCACCAACGCCTGCTTTGCAGATTTTGCTTTATTCATTAAGCGCTACATTGACACAAGTAATAATAGTAATAATTATTTTTAAATAAGAAAATGAAAGCGTGCTTTAGTGCTTTTCATTGGGCTATGTTACATTAAGTCTCACAGGACGCGTGGTCATGGTGATGTATGAGCAGTGGCAGTTGTCTGGGAGTCTTGTTTCAGAATCATAATAAACTGTTGTATTCAAAATAATAAATAATAAATACAACATATTCAACAGTCAATAATCAATTTAACAGTGCAATCAGTATATTGTTGCATTTACAACAAACGAATAGAACTGAAAGTGCTTTTGAAATGTTTCGTTTGGTTGTGCTCATTTATATGAGAATGAAATAAATTAGAAGAACTTCCAATGCAGGAAGTCACTCTAATTTCCTATACAGGAAGTCACTTATAATATATTTCATTCTCAAACCAATGAGCACAACCAAACAAAACATTTCAAAAGCACTTTCAGTTCAGGAGTGCAGTGTAGCCTAGCCTATATGTATATTTGCAAAGATTATGAATGAGAATGCAGCACATTATTTTCAAATAGTTATTTTGAGTTTTCTTATAACAATTGCCATTTCGTAATCTTACTCAACAATAACAGTGTCCATGGAAACTTGACTGCATGGATGTCATGTGTGCCCAAGTGTTGTACAATGTTAGGACATCACAGTCTCACCTGACACTGCAGTCAACAAATATTATAACAAGTAGAGAAACAGTTAAACTACGTAACAGACAAAAATAAAATAAAAGGCATTGCAATGATACAGAATAAAATGGCATTTATTTTCCACTGCACGAGACCTGCTCTGAAATTAAGTTACATAATCACTTGCACATAGCATAGGTGAACTTATTCAGTAAGTTCTGCTATTGAGGGAATGAAAGAAACATGGAAAACAGCCATTGAAAGAATTCACTGTCCCTTTGGCTTTAATTAGCATGCAAAAAGAATTAAAAAAAAAAAAGAAGAAGAAATCTGTGCACGCAATGATTTTGACATGTACTAAAGAAGATGGCTCGCGCCATATAGGACGCTTTTGCAAAAGCGTAAATATCCAACGCACATGGCACCCTTTAACGTGAAATGAGACGCAGATATATTTGGGCAGAAGGCGCCCCCTAGTGGTCTAACCCTTACCCTACACCATACCTAAACTTAACCATAAACCGAAGCGTCTCATTAGACGTTAAAGGGTGCCATGTGCGTTGGATATTTACGCTTTTGCAAAAGCGTTGTATATGGCGCTTTGGGATGAGAATGCGTTGGCTCAGACATGTGATACTCAACTAGCCTCTTGCTTCATATCTGTGGTTAAACAACAAATCCAAGGGTAAAGGGTACAGTTTCATAATAAAACGCTTATTATGACAGTTTATTATATTCAGCTAAAGAGTCTAACTTCTGACACTCTTGTTATTAACTTCTCCAGAATTTTGGTGGTTCAAATTTCAACATGATTTTAATAACTGCGCCTTCCTGTTAATTTTAACACCTCATTTTTGTTATTAAACACCTCATTGTTAAATAACAACTCATTTCTGTTATTTAACAGCAAAATCGAAAATCAAGCAATGTCGGACAGAGTCTGGTAGCCTATGTTTGGAGATAAATGCCAATATGGCATTTATTAAAAAAAGTATTAACAGGAATAAACTGTTAAAATAATGGGAAAATAATGGTAACTCTGCTGCCAGTAATTTCCTGTTATTTAACAGGGAAATAATTAACAGTGTTTCTTGTTTAAGTTCCTTAAAAATCACAAGTTTTTCCGCTTGAAAATCTTGAAATAGTTGACTATATCTCAGCATAAACTCCGAGATCACATGGTGATGTAACATGCTTGTCACTCTTTTATTCAGAAAAGTTATTCTACAGAAAATATTTTAGCCACAATATACTATTGTGATCATATTGTAATGCGATTAATTGGAGGTTGTAATTAGTTAATATAATGTATAGGTTTAAGGTTTATATCAAATTATTAGCTATATAATGCCCATAATGATATGCAAAAGGATTTTTAAGAAAAGCTGGAAAAAAAAACCCCAATAAAAATCAGACAGCGAAACAGAAAACAGGACAATTGTGGTGTAAATTTGTGCCGTCTAAGCAGCATATCAACATTTGCTTGAAGACCAAATATAAATGTGAGGCATTTACACAGCCTATCACTCATAACAGATAATAACATGGATGGCACTGTAAAAATTATTGTAATTTTAAAAGACTGAAATAAAAACCTGGTTAAGTTCCCGTACCATATAGAAAATATATATAGAAAAAGATCTAACCTATAACTTTTTGTGTAATTTTACAGTAAAATACTGTTAAACGTGCTACTTTCTGCAGTAAAAATAGCAAATCATCTGGTAAGTGTTAACGAAAAGCTGTAAACGGACTTTTCCTGAATTCTCTGTGACGCTTCAAATGTGATGGTTTGAATTCTATTAGGTTTCTTCTTTTTTTTTTTTTGTATCATCTATGTACATTAGGGTTTTGTACATGTTGCCCCTCTTGTGTGTGGGGTTCCACAGGGATCTATACTGGGACCAGTTTTATTTTCCCTTTATAGGCTCGATTTTTGAGAAATTTGGGATTCAGTATCATCTGTATGCGGATGATTCTCAAATTTATCTACCATTGAAACATGGGCATAAATGTGCCATTAAGTCTCTCCATGCATGTTTGGCCGAAGTTAAGTGTTGGCTTGCGAATAACTTTCTCCAATTAAATGAGGATAAGACCGAGATGATTTTATTTAGAAATAAGTGGTCTGTGAATGATGACTGCCTGGGGTTGTTTCCTGGGAAAAAGCGGTCTAGTGTGAGGAACCTTGGTGTCATTTTTGACTCTTGACCGGCAAATCAATGCTGTCGTTAAGAATAGTTTTTTCCATCTTAGATTGATGCAGTCAACAAATATTATAACAAGTAGACAAACAGTTAAACTACATAACAGACAAAAATAAAATAAAAGGCATTGCAATGAGACAGAATAAAATGGCATTTATTGTCCACTGCACGAGACCTGCTTTGAAATTAAGTTACATAATCACTTGCACATAGGTGAACTTATTCAGTAAGTTCTGCTATTGAGGGAATGAAAGAAACATGGAAAACAGCCATTGAAAGAATTCACTGTCCCTTTGGCTTTAATTAGCATGCAAAAAGAATTTAAAAAAAAGAAGAAGAAATCTGTGCACGCAATGATTTTGACATGTACTATAGTAAAGAAGATGGTAATCTGCTCAGACATGTGATACTAACTAGCCTCTTGCTTCATATCTGTGGTTAAACAACAAATCCAAGGGTAAAGGGTACAGTTTCATAATAAACCGCTTATTATGACAGTTTATTATATTCCGCTAAAGAGTCTGACACTCTTGTTATTAACTTCTCCAGAATTTTGGTGGTTCAAATTTCAACATGATTTTAATAACTGCGCCTTCCTGTTAATTTTAACACCTAATTTTTGTTATTAAACACCTCATTGTTAAATAACAACTCATTTCTGTTATTTAACAGCAAAATCGAAAATTCAAGCAATGTCGGACAGAGTCTGGTAGCCTATGTTTGGAGATAAATGCCGATATGGCATTTATTCAAAAAAAATATTAACAGGAATAAACTGTTAAAATAATGGGAAAATAATAGTAACTCTGCTGCCAGTAATTTCCTGTTATTTAACAGGGAAATAATTAACAGTGTTTCTTGTTTAAGTTCCTTAAAAATCAGAAGTTTTCCGCTTGAAAATCTTGAAATAGTTGACTATATCTCAGCATAAACTCCGAGATCACATGGTGATGTAACATGCTTGTCACTCTTTTATTCAGAAAAGTTATTAGAAACTATTTTAGGCACAATATACTATTGTGATCATATTGTAATGCGATTAATTGGAAGTTGTAATTAGTTAATATAATGGATAGGTTTAAGGTTTATATCAAATTATTAGCTATATAATGCCCATAATGATATGCAAAAGGATTTTTAAGAAAAGCTGTAAAAAAAAAAAAAAAAAAAACCAATAAAAACCAGACAGCGAAACAGAAAACAGGACAATTGTGGTGTAAATTTGTGCCGTCTAAGCAGCATATCAACATTTGCTTGAAGACCAAATATAAATGTGAGGCATTTACACAGCCTATCACTCATAACAGATAATAACATGGATGGCACTGTAAAAATTATTGTAATTTTAAAAGACTGAAATAAAAACCTGGTTAAGTTCCCGTACCATACAGAGAAAAACTGAGATCTAACCTAACTTTTTGTGTAATTTTACCGTAAAATGCTGTTAAACGTGCTACTTTCTGCAGTAAAAATAGCAAATCATCTGGTAAGTGTTAATGAAAAGCTGTAAACGGACTTTTCCTGAATTCTCTGTGTGAATTCAAATGTGATGGTTTGAATATATTAGGTTTCTTTTTTTTTTTTTTGTATCATCTATGTACATTAGGGTTTTGTTACATGTTGCCCCTCTTGTGTGTGGGGTTCCACAGGGATCTATACTGGGACCAATTTTATATGCTCCCTCTAGGCTCGATTTTTGAGAAATTTGGGATTCAGTATCATCTGTATGCGGATGATTCTCAAATTTATCTACCATTGAAACATGGGCATAGATGTGCCATTAAGTCTCTCCATGCATGTTTGGCTGAAGTTAAGTGTTGGCTTGCGAATAACTTTCTCCAATTAAATGAGGATAAGACCGAGATGATTTTATTTAGAAATAAGGGGTCTGTGGATGATGACTGCCTGGGGTTGTTTCCTGGGAAAAAGCGGTCTAGTGTGAGGAACCTTGGTGTCATTTTTGACTCTGAGCTTAAATTTGACCGGCAAATCAATGCTGTCGTTAAGAATAGTTTTTTCCATCTTAGATCAATTGCTAAATTGAAATCTATCCTTTCTTTTGATGATATGGAGAAGGTTGTTCATGCCTTTGTGTCATCCCATTTGGATTACTGTAATGTTTTGTATCTGGGACTGGGTGTGAGTCAGGCCTCTCTCTCCCGTCTGCAACTCGTTCAGAACTCAGCTGCCAGACTTTTAACGGGTAGGCCTACTAAGAAGAGAGAGCACATTACTCCGGTTTTAATTAAATAACACTGGTTACCCATAAGATACAGAATTCAATACAAAGCATTGTTGTATGTTTTTTAAGCTCTGAATGGCCTAGCACCTGAGTATATTACTGACTTAATCAGCCGCTGTCAATCCAGTAGATCTCTGCGCTCAAATGATCAATGGCTTCTCATGGTTCCGCGATCCCGTTTGAAAGGTAATGGTGATTGGGCTTTCTCTTTTGCAGCTTCTAGGCTCTAGCCTAATACCAGACTCTGCTACTTCACAGGAGCGAAATGAAATTAGCGGAAGTAAGTCTGACGTAGTCAGGCTACCTAGGCTCTGGAATGACCTTCCCCTGTCTATAAAATCTTGTCCTTCATTGGGTGTTTTTCAGAGTGCGCTTAAAACTTACTTGTTCTCTTTAGCATTTGATAATCCTTTGTAAGTTTTTATGTCATATGTCATGTGCGTGCATCATTTTAATGTCTTTATTTTACTTTTTATTTTATTCCTTTTGTACAGAACTTTGGTTTCTCTTGTGGTCTTGAAAGTGCTCTATAAATAAAGTTGAGTTGAGTTATGTTGTTAAAGAATAACTAAACACTTAACCAACTTTTTTTTTTTTAGTTAATGATCTTGGATCTTTATTAATACCAGTCATTGATTCAAGTAGCTTTTTTGACATTTGTTTATAAAGTGTTCTATTTCTACAATATAGGCCTATGGTGTAAAAACGTCTTAGTGCTGCCCTCTTCAGGTTGAACGGTGGCTACTGCAGTTGAATTTTCCTATTGGATGTTCCGCAGTTCGTGACGTACGCAGGTTTCAGCTCACAATGCGAGCTACGCCCTTGGCAGTATAAAAAACCATCTTGTGTCGTCAAAACCACTGTAGGGAGTCAGGAATTGAAATTGTGACTACTGAAAACGATCACGATAGAGTGTTTTAGCATCTATTTCGTCCCCTCTTTCTCCGCTGGGGTATGCCCACTTTTTCAGCATTTTCAAATATTGCCAGTGGGTGGAGTCAGGCTTAGTTACCCATGGCCTTGCTAATTTAGAACGAACGGGCTGTTGGATTTACCTTTTTTTTAAAAAAATAATAATAATAATAATAAAAAAAAAAGTTACAGGTCATTCTGTAAATGTAAAAAATTTTAATTGTATTTTTTATTGAATTATTCTGGCAATTATTCAAGCTTTTTCAGTGAGTCTTCACTGATTTTAAAGAAATATCTACAAGATATTGAGTGTTTCTGTGTCAGTTCCTGCTAGATCATATAGCAAGTGGTTAAGATTGGGAAAAAACAATCATTACAGCCAACAGGAAAACATCTCCTGGGAGTCTTTCCCCAATTAAGAGCAGGTGAACAGGTAAGCATAATTATGTCCAATATCCAGCCTCATTTTCCCTTAGATACAGCGTTCATGGGTTTAGCTGTTTGCTGGTAATGCATACAGAAGATGGCAAATAGTTAATTCACTTCAGCTTCTTAATCACTATCAAATTCATCATTGTTAGTGCCAATGTCATTGAAATCTTCATCCACCTCCTCTTCCTCATCTCTTTTTTCATGCCCCTTTGCTTCCACCGCTCCTCCCTCCTCCTGGTCAAGCCTAAAAAAAAAAAAAAAACAGTCAGATACATTGAATTCTAAGCTGAGCAGTGAATTCTTAAGCACACTTAATTTGTCTCAGTAAATAGTTCAATACACTTCAACATATATACACACACACACACAACACATTTAAGTTCTTAATTCATAATCTTATTAATGAAGTGTCTCTAATAATAATGCAATGTTGAAGGGATATAACGGAGCAGCGAGTAGCCTAAAATATATGAATCTCTTGCTGTAAAAAGCAATTCACCATTTACTGTCTATGTCCACAAGATGGCCTATGTGCTGCACTGAAGAAACACATTTTTTGTTATAATGATGTATAAATTGTGATAGATAAAACTATATATTGTTGTGAAGTTATGTTCAGCTTTTTAATAAATCAACTTATTTTCCTCAGTCATCAAGGCAAGCTTAAACGCACTGGTCACAGACACGCAGATGTCATTTCCCCAAGCTGATTTCTTACTAACCCCCCCCAGAGTTATGTTTTCAGGCCATTTCAAGTTTGTTCTTTACATGACAAAGCTGTGATATCTAAGTGGTTGAGTTGTTTGTTTACTTTTTAATTAGTCTTTCCAATAATGCCATCATTGCCTTCATTCAGGCTGATTCCAAAACGTGCAGAGGATGCGAGATTTATCGCAGGAACCAGTCATTACCAAATGTTTTAAATATTTTCTATTTATTAAATCAATCAATCAATCAAATTTTCTTTATTCAGTCATGATGTTATTATAGACACAACAATAATCTCCACTACAACAAAATAATAACATTCATTACTGAATAGGAGCATAAAGAAGACATAGTCTTCTAAGGAACCATAGTCTAAATATTTACATTACATAATTATAGATTTATACTAGTGCACTATACCCAATTTGCACATACTTGTACATATATGGTCTGATTTTTCAAAAAGAGGCCTGAGTCTACTTACGGAATAACAATCTCTTCCTTCTTTCCACATTTGGCACAAAGCTCCAACTTTAGTGCACATGGCTTACATATGACGTGATAGGCATCCTTCACTGTTTTCTGAAGACACTTCACACTAAAAAAAAAAAAACAACCCCACAGAAACAACATTCAGAAAAGGTTAACTGTGGAAGAGTTTATTTGCCTATTATCCGTTACTATGCAATAAATCCTCGCTCATCTCACCATTTTCGTAGCTGTGTAAGGGGCTTGTATTTGTTGTACTTGACTTTCCACTCCAGCACATCTTTGCAGTGCTGGCAAAGACCATCATGTACCTTTGTTTTGGCTTTCTAGAAACAGAAGACAGCAAATTCAAACAAAACACACGCAAAAATATCTTAAACAGCACTATAGAAACAAAGCTGATATTATATAAACGTTAAATAAGAGACAAATGTTTATTTTAGCATGAGCTTACCTTCACTTGTACGCTTGCACCGTACTTGTCATTTTTGAAGGCAATTAGATTCTGGTGTTTTTGGCCTCGCGAACGGGAAACATTACCTTTTTGATTGCTCATTTTAACGCTAAAACATATGAACTATATTAACGGTAACCGTTTAAAACGTCTAAACAAGAAACCGCGTGGCTTCCCACGTTTTAAAGTGATTATTGACGCAATGCGAAAATAGCGGAAGTAAATAGCAATTGGTTAATACTTTTCAACTTCAACCCGAAACGAAAGATTGCTAACTTCACAAAGCACGAGAAACGTCGAAAATGTTTAGCTCTATTTAATTCCCAACAAATTTAGTATTATATAGAGTTATGGATAAATAACGGCAAAATCATTAATCAACATGTTATTGTGTTTTCGACATCATCCGTGTGCAGAGAGGACGCGTGTGATTGGTTGAGCATATCTATAGATTAATCTGATTGGCCAGTAGAGCGTTGAACGTTGGCTGTGACATCCGGCATTCCGCAAGAAAATCAGAAGAAAGCCAGCGTTGGGCACGAGTTGGTGAGAGATGAGATCACCCATACCGGACGGATTAGAATAGGTATTAACGTTACGCCCTTATTAACACATTCAGGCTTTGCTTTCGTTTGACTATTAAACAGTGGCCACATGTTGACAAGATCGGACGGACCAGAGGCAGGTTTTGATGGACTCTTGATCTGGCTAAGTGGACGGAGTGATGTGTTAAAGGGAATCTCATATCTGACTCATCTAACACTGCGACTTCACCAGATCAAAGCGTTTTTGCACTCACCAACGATTCCATCCTCAAGACCTTCTAACACAGGTAATTAGCTGACCGAGCTAACAAAATAGCTCGTTTCAACCTTTTCAGTTAAACTGTTACACTCATTAATGTAATTAATATGTTAACTTAGCGTGTTTCAGTTAGCAAACACTTTTGATTCAATTGTGTGTCTCATTGTCACTGATACCTTCTAAATACCATCTTGTATTAACCCTGTAGATTATGATATCGAATACATCCATTTTAAATGCATTTAGTGTGACAAGTCTCTAACGTTAATGTTTATATGAATATAAATTCATGTGGGCCAAGTGTTTGTTTATTACTTATGGGGAAATAATCTTTAAAAATCTTCTAGTGAGTGATAACAGCTTCTTGTATCCCCCACCCCCCATTTTGACCTTTAATAATAGTGCTAAAAAGATTAACCTCAGCTAATTATTTGGGATGTCGTGTGAGATATGTAGTATTGTAATGATAATTTTAGCTTTTGCTTTTCCTTCAATGTGAACTCCAAATACCCCAAACAAGATGGTTTCCTGCTTAATGAAATTGTGGGTGGGGATTTGCGTATCATGGGTCAGATCTGGGTCTGATTCACAGTGTTTTTTCCTCTCTGCTACCAAATTCTATGGTCTGCCAGTAAGTCACCTCACCTGGTCACCTACTTTGAGTTATTAATAAGGTGGTTAAGCGGTTTTACAAGGAAATTCTAGACAAATGTTTGGAATATTTATGTTGGATTACTGATGTGAAGTTTCTCAGGTTTGTAAACATTGGTTATTACAAAGAAGCCTAGCCTAGAATCCAAAAATATGAGGGTGTTTTTCAGCTGTCATGACACATAGATAAAGTGATCTGATCGATGATTGCACACACGTCAAAGCTAACCTCTGGGTGAAGTCTGAGAGTCACAATAAATGACATCAAATTAGCACTACACTGAATATTGAACATTTTTGTTAATGAAATCTGTTTCGTTTCATCCCAGATACTGATAAGTTTGTATTATTTGTGTATCCTTACAGTGTGGTGGAATTTTAATATTGATTTACTTTAAGCTACATGGAATAAACAATTTAAGGACAATACTCACCCTTTGGGTCACAACATTTCTGTCAGTTCATTTTTCAATTGAGTTAGAAGAGGTTTGCATATATTTACTCATCTTAAGTAAACTTCTTTGGGCAAGTGCATTGTTTGCATACATGGTTGCATCTGAATAAGTGTGTGTTTTTTAAATGCCAATGATGTCTCATCTTATTATGCAGATTCAATATTGATGCTTCACCTTTAAAATTGTAGTTTGCCCAAAAATGTAAAAGTTATAATTTAGAATGGTTTTGTTTTTTTGTACATTATTTTGTGGAACACAAAAGAAGTTTACTTTTTTTTAAAACTCTTTGTTAAATGCCAGTGTCCACAAAATTAAATTCTTTGGGGTTCAAAACAACATTGGGCACACTTTTATTCAAGATATTGTTCCCCTCAGAAGAAAGCCATAAAGGTTTTAAATGACATGGGGTTGAGAATTTTCATTTGTGTGAAGGATCATTTCAAGACAAACATTTGAATTTTTGTGTGCTTCCACCCCACTCATTTTCCAATCTGCTGTGTTGTTCTTCAGTGAAGGATGAATCACCTGTCATTGAGTGAGCTGTGTTGCCTTTTCTGCTGTCCACCGTGCCCGAGCAGAATAGCCTCCAAGCTGGCCTTCCTTCCTCCGGAGCCCACTTACACCCTCATATGTGACGAGAGCGGCAGCCGCTGGACTCTCCACCTTTCTGAGCGTGCGGATTGGCAGTACTCTGCCCGGGAGAAGGATGCCATTGAGTGTTTCATGACCCGGACATCTAGAGGGAACCGAATCGCCTGTATGTTTGTGCGATGTTCTCCCAACGCTCGCTACACCTTGTTGTTTTCCCATGGTAATGCTGTAGACTTGGGTCAGATGAGTAGCTTCTACATCGGCTTGGGCTCCCGCATCAACTGTAACGTGTTCTCCTATGACTACTCTGGTTATGGGGCAAGCTCAGGGAAGCCTTCAGAGAAGAATTTGTATGCTGATGTGGACGCTGCCTGGCATGCACTAAGAACAAGGTGAGAGTATACCTGAAAGCCACTTCATTTGTGTAGTTGTTTGAGGCTTTTTACAAACAGACAGTTTCTTCTGCTGTTGTCCTCCAAAAAATAAGCAGATCTATCAGTTTTTAAGGCCTCCCTGTATGCAACTGTGCTCTCTTTCCATGAAATGCGAAAAAAAAAAACCTGTTTTGTTTTCTTCCAATTTTGCTCCATTTTCCTGGCTGGTCTCTTAAGGGCCTGAGTGTGCTCGTTGTACCATGTCGTTGGACTATTTTCTTTAATCTTCTTTAAGTGCAAAGAAGCAACTGTGTCTAAAGTGCAGGAAAAGAGAGAGTTAAAAGTTTCTGTCGCAATTTCGAGTTCTTCTAAGCTATTTGGGATGATGAAACTGATCAGGAAGATTTTTTATAAAGCAAACTTTAGTGGAAGAAGTGATGCATCTAACATGTTTGTAACATGGAGTTGGCTTTGCAGCTAGGCTAACACAAGACAAGATAATGATCATCGCTCTGCTGCAGAATTTCAACGGCATCCACATTGTTTCCATGTGATAATATTAGATCTAGAGTAATATGATTACGACAATGAGTGGGTCCTGACACGTGTTGTCTAACTCCAATAGAATTAAGAATTTCTTTAAATGCCATTCCCATTTTTTTTTTCATTATCTACATGTATATTAAAATCATACATGTAGATAATGAAACCTATTTCTGGTGGCCTGTTGTATACTGTAGCCATCACAAATCTCAAATTTGATTTTTTTTTTTACACTAGACATTGTTGCATTAAGCACCAACACTAAACTAGACTTCTTAGTAATTCTGAAAATATTACTATAAATTACAGTAACACCCTCCCCCTTTGCCTTTCATACGAGGTTCATGTTTATAACCGTAATCTTGGGGGATGGACTCATTTAAAGAAATGTAATTGTTTGGTTCTTGCCAGGTTTCTGTCAAACACAGCACATCTAGGTTATAGTCTGTCATTTGCTCATTTCTATTATATCGTTTTTTTTTTGCTGAACATCAATTACGTTTTTACCAATAGATGGGTTTGGAAGTTTTTTTGTATTTCCTAATATAATTTGGGGAAGAGACACAGTCTCTATATGATGAAATCTAGTGATGGGATTTATCTGACCTCAGTGACATGAGACAGCTAGCAGACGGTCGGTTTAGCCAGTCTGTCGTCTTCCTGATTTGAGCCCCGAGGAGAGAGAAGAGAGAGTTACTAGAAAGAAGCGCAGCACCATCCCAGGAGGGATGAATACTAGCTCTTTTCAACAGGTCACGTCTGCCCCAAAAACTCTTCCAATTGTCTATGCAATCTATATTATTTTGCGGACACCACTTACACAGCCAGTCATTGAGTGAGGAGTCTACTAACTATCTCATCACTCCTTCAAACAGGAAGGCGGTCAGAGCAAATTACAGTGCCTGACATCGTACTTGCGAGTTCACACACCTCTTTAATGTTAATTTTAGTGATCTCCGACTGGCGAAGTCGAACATCATTTGTGCCGACGTGAATAATAGTCTTAGAGAATTTACGATTACCATTAGCTGGTACTTTTAAATTTGCTTTGCTGTCTCCCGGAGCCAGACAGGCTGGTTTAGACATGGTTCAGAAATAGGCTAAATGAAAGATTTGAAATGTGTCTGTAATTTGCCAATTCATTTGGATCTAGTTTTGGTTTCTTAAGAGGCTAAATAATAGCCATCTTGAAGGGTCTTGGGACATGACCTAGAGTCAGAGACAAGTAGGTAATGTTGACAATAGTCTTTTGTGCTATAGGTAACAACTCTTTCAGTAGTTTTTTGGGTATTGGATCTAATAAACATATTGTTAGTTTCTTTAGATCTACCTGTCATATAGTTGTAATGCCCTGCAATAATTCGTTTTTGTGATGGTGGCAAAGCTAAATTCTCAGCAGGCAATACTTTAGATATCACTGTCACATGTTTTTTCAGAAAACATATTATACTGATTTGGTGCTAAAGAAATATTTCTTATTACTATTTATGAATGTTGAAAAATTATGTTCTTTAACATTCTGAAACATTATAACATGAAAGTCTTTTACGGTCAATTTTATCAAGTGATCATTCAAATTCTTATTTACTGCAGTAAATGAGTACGATAATAATATTTATTTTTTTTGTGCCACGTCTCTTGTTTAGTGCATTGTTTTTGCAAATGGTGTGCAGCGGTGCAAGTTAAATATAGTGTAGCTTTTAAAAACATGTCTTGAGTTGAGACCCCTGCATTCTGTTCCATTGACTTTAAAATGTTTCTCAAGAAGCATTTGTCCTGTGTTCTTGTCCTTTTTCCATCCTGCGCCTTTAAACGCAAGAATGCTTTGAGTGAACAGCGTTTAAAACGTGTCGAGTGAACCGGACACCATTCTATTTATACACTGTAACCCTCCAACTGGTTGATTTAAAAAAAAAATATGTAGATTTGAATTTTGAACATCCCAAAATACTAACCATTCATATTCCTATGGATCTATAAAATAATTACACAAACATTTGAGTATCTAGCTGGTTGACTCCGCTTTTGGTCTTTGTCCTTGTGAGTTTCTAGGGCTTGGGGGGAGGGGGGAGGGGGGGATCTATTTAATATTGCCTTTACCTCTTGGATCCCATCCCCCATCTGCGTGTCCTGTGCTTTTTTAAAATCCTTTGGAGTCCTTTACGATGGACTCATAATGTCAAGAGTCATGTTAAGTTTAATTTCCTCATAGATGGTTGAATCACACTAACTCAGACCTCAGATGGCTGAAGTGTTTTGTTTTTTTTGTCCCAGTGGCAGCTATTTGAGACACTGTGGACATAGGCCTAGAGAAACTATCTCAAGGCCGTTCACTGTATCATGTGCCCTAAATCCGTCTTTACGCATATCATTGGGGTTACTAGTAATGAGAACTTAGTTTTCATTTCTGTTAATTGCTTGTTCTTCGATGTAGCAAGATTTTGCCGTTTCGTCGTTCTTGCAAGAGGGAGAATAACATACAGAATGGCTTTGTGTTTGACCACATTGTTTTGAGTTAGTGTGTGTGTATAGTAGCCGTGTGCTGCGTCTGTATGTGTGCATGCATGCATGCATGCGGTGTCAGAAAGTACAGCTGATGCTCTTGAACATAGTCCAGGCTGTTTGACAAGTCATATCCCTGAGGGTTAGGTCGTACCTCATAAAGCAGTCCCACGCTGTTCTTCTGGTCACTTTCAATGTTCTCACGCATCGCCATATCAGCCACAGAAGATGCATCAGGCCATCCCACACAAGGACACCGTTCAGATTACAGTGCAGATAAACTAGTCTGACTGACTGCCACTCTGAAGAATATAACTTTATTGTGTGTGTTTATGTAATTATGTTTGTGTAAGGTGTTTTTGTGTGTTTTGAGAGAGGAGTAGAAGTTGGCTGGCCCATCCCAATCTTCTCTTATTCCTATAGACCATTTCACAAGATGTAAACAACACTGGCCCAGAAGCCCTTCCTGTTTCAGTTTTTTAACACTACATAAAAGCTGGGATAAAATACAACCAACAGAACATTTAAAACTGAATCAAAAAGTTAAACATCTTTAAGATGTTTTTTTACATGTGAAATAAAGAAAACAGTTACAAACTGAAACAGGAAGTGCTTCTGGACAAGTGTTGTTTACATCTTGTGAAATGGTCTATAAAACTGTGGCTCCTGCTGGGATTTTTTCTCCCCCTTTATTTATAGAAACACATTTTTTTAGCTTGGTAGGTCACCATTGTGTGCAGTTCTTTCCCCACCATTTCTGGAGGATAATTGGATCTCATTTTGTTAAAGATGACCAGCATTGCCTGTTTTATTATTATTACATTGATTGAAAATGATTAAATTGATATATTGCATATATCCAAACCTTTTAATTGAAGAAAATCTGTGGAATGAAGGCCTTTTATTTTTAAAGAACATTTGTGGAAGGAGTCTTTTGGACTTTAAATGTTTCACTGCAGTAAAGTGTTTTTAAAGGCAAATATTTCTGTGTTTGCGTGAGGGTGTTGGGTTTTCATCTTCTTTTCAGTTTTTGATAGTACTGTAAACATCCCTCAAAAATATAATCTTCCGAGCAGCTAGCATAAAGAGCACCTGCCTTTTTAGATGTCTGTTGAAAATATTTACCTTGGAAATTCTCCATCTGATCTCAATAGACAAGAGTGCTTATCAGACCATGTTGATTGACTCGGCGAGGTGTACAACAAAGGTTTTTGTTTTTGTTTTGTTTTTTTTGCTCATCCCTTTGTTGAGTGGCCAGTGATTATATGATTTCTAATCACAAAAAAGCAGCTTTTACTTCAAGTAGCAAGATCACAATTTTGATTGTGTACCATGTCAGTTTACTGCGTTCATTGTTCACTCTGTCTGGGTTTATGTCGGACTTACTGTACATGATTCTTCTTATTACAAGGCTACTTATGAATTAAGTGTTGATTTGACTTTTATCATGTGAGATGAAATTCATGAAACTAAACACTGCAATCAAATTGTATAGGATTGGAAATCAGTTGTCACAAAGGTCAGATTATTCAGTCAACATTATACCATTTTAAAAAAAAATTAATTTTAAATTATTATTTAAATCAATTTTGTGCCTTCTTGACCTAGTAAATCATTTTTAGGTGTGTAACAATATTGATCATTCTGGCTGATGGAAAAACCAATAATTGTATATTATGTTATGGATCATCAACTTATACTAGTATACACGACAAACATGCTACTTGTGCATAGTAACTCCATCATGTGTTTTTTAAAGCCACAATGAAACGGAAGTAGAGGCAGATCTTTTCTTTCATATTGTGAGTTACATTTGAACTGATAATCAAAAAAAAAGAAATTATCAGACAAGAAATTGGTTCTATCCATCATCATTTGTTGACTGGATTTTGAAATGTGCGTTTTGAACTCAATGTGAGCTTGCAGTCGATTGGGGCAGGGCTTAAATAAATTGAATGATTGGAGAAGTCTGTCATTTTCATCAGATTTTATTTTTCTCCAAAAAATGTATGGGATGCATGGATGAATAAATTTTGCTAGTGAATTTTCATTTCATTCTGGGAAAGCATAGTGCTCTTAAGAGTTAAACTTTTGCCATAACCTATTGCTATCATTTTTATATGGTGCTAGATGACAATCTAAACAAGCCGTGTTTCCACCGCAGGAACATTCCCCAGGAACTAGGAACTTTGGGGTGGTACTCGTTGCAGGAACATGCTGATTGGTTCTTACGACTTGTTCATTCTGCCCGTTGGCATGCGTTCGTCCAATCCATCTCACGGTCAATGTTGTCTGCTGATAACAAACGTCTACTTTTATATCTAACATTACGAGCTTTTTGAATATGCTTTGGGTGCTCGTCTCCATAGATATCTATATAAAGGCTAGATATGTCGTCCACGCTGCTGGCCAATGGAGGTTGACGTCTGCACCATCTTGTCACAGGCAGCTCGCTCACTCGTAACATTGTGTTAATGGTACATGTACTATTTAAATGACCATAACTTGCAAAATTTTCTACCGATTTTCAAACGGTTTGTTTTGTTATAAACGTCAGAGATGTAGTTATGACACTGCATACTTATGAATACAAAGTGTATAAATAAATAATCATCCAGATAATTATTGCCACGTTAATAACGTTTGTAAGAAACCAAACCGTTTGTAAATCCGTCAAGATTTCAACGAGATAAGAGTATTTATGTTCGTGCGGACCACTCATCTTACATCAGTTTGTCTGTGACAAGATGGCCGCCGGTGATGACGATGGAAACTCTGCCGTAACACATCTAGCCTTTATATACATATCTATGCTCGTCTCTATTCTGCCATTTTGTTAATTACCTCGTTAGTAAACCAATCGCACAGAAAAACAGCAAAGCTTAAATCTTCTCTATACGGGAGGAGCAGTCGCACGCAGTTCGACAACATCACTACATAATCTTCCCGCCCCGGACCGGTACTTTAGTCCGCGGTGTTAATAAACAATTAAATATCCAATACGGATACATATCCCAATTCCCAAAGATTTCCCAATCAAGCTTGAAGCATAATGCTCATGTTTTTGCACGTGTTCAAGGTCAGTCCCAGCCACTGCTACAGGCAGCATTGCCTTACTGAACCACAGCAAAGAGTCATTATGAGATTGTTTATTCTTTGTGATGTTATTGTACAGCCACACCTTGCTGTCTGCTCAGCCAGGTGTGTCAGTGTTGAAACATCAGGTGGTGTTGACGCACGCACATAGAGTAGCATTTACGAGAAGAGCGGATGGCACTGGGAACTCCAGTGCAATATTTTGCCGCAGACTGAATTACTCGACTTGGGTCGGGTTCATATCTAAGGGGTTGGTCCAGATAAGACCATCTGTTATCACAGCTAGCCATTGCAGCATGTGTGTGTTTCATATAGGTATTTGCAACCAGGCTTGGTGTTTGTAAACTTCTACCAAACAGAACCATCTGGTTTTGTCTTCAAAACAGTAAAACAGTGATGTGTATTGTCTTCCAAGTCCAAGAGTCTGAGACATCCGGTGAAAGGAAGAAGCGAAGAAAATGGCTTTTGTCTGTGAGAGAATTTCCCCCTCAGAAGACGATGACTGATGTCATAAAGGAAACGCCACGGCAACAACAGTAGCAGTTGAATTGAGTGAGACCCCTGCGCCCTCCTTCCTTCTGAATTGATATAATGACGTTGTGCTTGAGTGTTTTTGGGCTGAGAGGAGCTCACTCGAGAAGCCTGTGAGAATTTAGTATCTGTCTTTAATGGAGCGCAGCTCCCTCTGAGAGGTGAGGGGGGAGGTGCCAGCAGCCAGTTCTCCAAGTCAAATATTGATTGGTTGCCTAGCAACTGATTCCCAGGGAGTCCTGGAGGGACAAGCCCGATTGCAGTCATGACAACATTGTCTACCCAGGAAGTAAAAAATAACTTCCTGATGGTGTCACACAGCAGGTTTTTGTATCTAAAAGTTTATCAGTGTACCATGTAGACTTGCTGTCAGCCAGCTGCTATATTAAATTAAGAACGGTAGTCTGGTACATGTTATTGTTTAACTGAATAATTTATGATTTGTTGTCAAGGCAACACATAGTGCTGATTTAATTTTCTTATCTTTATAGCCAACATATTGAGCAGTTTGAAATTAAACGGGCATACCTCATTTAGTGTTTGAGTACCATGTTTTTCTAAAAACTGACTAAAAAGCTATTCCGTAGACCATCCGAGTTCTCCAGAATCTGAAAGCATGTTTAAAAGCCTGAATATGTACTTGAAATTAATTAGAATTGGTCATCATTGACTTACGGTTCATATTGACCATGCCTGTCAAGCGGCAAAGAGATGACACAAAAAAAATTGGAATTTGAAAATAGAAGTCAATTTGTAAATTGAACACTACTTACCATTAATGTGACTTCTGATAATGCATGGTTTTGGTGAGTGCTTTATAATTATATATTAGTATTTATACTTTATATTAGATTTTTTTTATTTAATGAGAGGCAATTCTGTTGCAAATGAGAGATCGCTTCACAAATGCAAATTCATCAGACAGCAATGAACGATACTAGTACTTTTAGATACTTTTTTCATCTTTGAAATGATTAAACTGCAAAAAGATGATGGTGATGTTGTTTTTTTCATTATTTACGTAAAAAAAAAAAGGTAAAACCATAAGAAGCTTCTATCAAAAGCTAAACCATTACATTTTTTCACACTGTATTGTAGCAGAGGTTGCACAGACCATTTATTCGTCCGACATGATCGCAAACAATATGCTCAAGAATTATGTTTGAATTATTATACATGTTATCACATTATTAGTAGATTTATTAGCAGCAAATCGCACACGCAGCCTCATGAAGGAATAAAGACTGGCTGTATGACATTTAAAATTTCACAATAAACCTCACTAAACTCTAATATACATGTTGACCACTTGTCAGATCATTAGTACTTTTTTGCTGCCAGAAAGAGTGCGTGTGCATGGTTGCCAGATTAAGGGAAACACTGGGCTGAAAATGAGTCATTTTAAGAGAAAAGCTCTATTTGGTGGATTTATTCTCTGGGCATCTGGCAACCCAAACAGGAAAGTTAACAATGTAAGATAATGTAAATGTCTTAAGACGTTATCAGGTTAATTAATCAGCAGGGGAAATATTGTGACAATTATTCGTTACAACGATTAATCGTGCAGCCCTAATACAAGTAAAATAAGATGCACGTTTTACTTTTAACTTGACTGACTGGATAACTATGAACTTTTGGATGGCAAAAGCTGCATAACAATTCTTAAATGAAATGTATGAAATGGAAAATAATAATGGTATATGTGTTTTAAACAACATGAGGGTGAATAATGAAATAATTTTTATATTTGAAAGACTTTAAGAATGAATTAAAAATGACTTGGAGTCCCTTCTCCTTCTTCTCATCCTTGACCATCTGTTCTGCCTATCCCCAAAACGCATTCCACCACCTCTCACATGATCACACAGACTAATGTAGAATCATGTGATTTTTGTCCCTGAGGACAAAATTGATGACTATTGGTCTCAACGGCCACTGTATAATCTGAACAAGATTGCGTGAACAAGACATTTTTTTTAAGGTGGCATGAATGTTTAGGTAACTGAATGTATGAATTGTAATTCATGATGTTAATACATGAGGTCCACTTTTGAATCAGACGCAAATATTTATATTTATTTTGGTCATACAACGACAATTTTCAGTTTCTACTTCAAACCAGTTCTATCACCTTCTGTTTGCCAGCAAGACAGCAGTCAATAGAGAACTGAATGCAACATTCACTGCGCATTTTAATGCTGTGTAATTGGACACTGGACAGAGTACAAAGGACTGCATAAGTCGATCGATAAGTGTTAATATACGCTTATCATATGACCTACTTTTGGGAGTAATTTCTGTTTACATCTCAGGTCCATGATCTCTTCTTCACCCAGACCTCTCTGTGGCACTGCAGTCAGTCAGCTGACTAAGTGATCATGCGCTTTATAATATGACATGGAATGTGGGCACACCGTCCCCTAGGAAAACCAACCTTTACACCATCCTCTCCATAATAGAAGTGTTTTGATCGTCACGTTGTCATTTGCTGATTTAAGTACAAATGTTCCTTCTAGTTTCAGAATTGAAACTGATTTACTTGGATTCCTTGAAATAATTTGTTCTCATGGCTTGGACTAGGAATTGGCTAATTGTTCACGATCATGCAGTGATTACCATCATCAAGCTCACTTTTCAGCATACTCTTGAATGCATATTGTATTGAATTGCACATATATGACTGGTCATCATGTTCGAGCATACGCAACTCTCATTGAACAAAGTTTACAAAGAGTTTTTTTTTTAAATCATCCCTGTTGGAATATAAACCAGCATGTGTATCCATCGTCATAAAATACATAGTGGAACAGTCTGTTTATTTAAAAAAACATTATAGAAGAAAAACACAGAAAAACTATGACTTTATTAAACATTGTGTTCCCTTTCGGTTCTGCGTTAACGAGTCCGCGGTGACGCTGGTGATGTGTTCTCTGGCTACATGGACTACTTTCTTTATTTCCTTTCTGGACAAGGACAGTATACCGTACACATTTTCAATGGAGGGACCGAAAACTCTCGGACTGAATCTAAAATATCTTAAACTGTGTTCCAAAGATGAACGGAGATCTTACGGGCTTGGGACGACAGAAGGATGTGTCATTAATGACATCATTTTCATTTTTGGGTGAACTAACCCTTGGTGAAATGTAATGAAATAGAGACTGATGACTTTAATGACTTAAATGTTTAAATTGTTCTAGGTTCTGCTCTTAAATTTTGGCTCACGCCTATGCTTTTTTGTAAAAGGATAAGTTGGGCATGTTAATTGAAGTTGCGTAACGATTATGAACAGTCTTTTGAAAAATTTGGTCATTCACATCCCAGTTTGTCTGGTTCTAAAAGTGGGTTAAACAGCCTGTACTCTTGATTCATGATGCGTGTGTTCTGACCTCAGCATCATCAGTGTTGGTGTGTATGTGCGTCTGTATTTGAACTCATCATTTAAATGTCATGTTTTAGGTACGGGATCAGGCCAGAGCATGTGATCATTTACGGCCAGAGCATCGGTACAGTCCCTTCGGTGGATCTGGCCTCTCGGTACGAGAGTGCTGCCGTCGTCCTTCACTCCCCTCTCACCTCAGGCATGCGGGTGGCTTTTCCTGACACAAAGAAAACGTACTGCTTCGATGCATTCCCCAAGTGAGTCTCTCTATTTTACCTTAGACTCGCCATCTTTTCATAATTTTTCCAACACCCCAATTAGACACATACTGTTCATTCGCTGTTCACGCCTTTCTTTCAGCAGCCATGTTGTGGACGAGGCACCTGGTTGGTTCATCCATTTTCTGCACTTTAAACATTACTGTTATTGTGTGCCCTCTAGTGACACACATCTTCAAGTAGTTCAGTGTTTTTGTGCACTTTTTAAAAACAACCGTTATAATGGATAAACAGTCTGAATTCAGTGGAAATTTATATTTTCATGCTTGATTTAAAAAATGTATTTGAATTTTTATGTAAAAATGTATAAATAGAATTAAATATATGTTAATATATGATATATATATATATATATATATATGAAGAGTTCAGATGCAAAAGCCTCTAAATGCCATTTGAAATTTTCTTCTAAAATGACAATTTTTATGAAGCTTGTATATTTAAGTTCAGTAATTGCACTTAAATGACAATTAATAGGTAATCTCCATTGCCATTTAAGTGAAATTACTGAACTTAAATATACAAGCTTAATAAAAATGATCATTTTAGAAGAAAATTTCAAATGGCACTTAGAGGCTTTTGCATCTGAACTCTTCATATATATATATATATATGACAATTCAAAGGTTTTGGGTCAGTAAGATTCTTCTTTTAAAGAAATTAATACTTTTATTCAGAAAGGGCACATTAAATTGATAGAAATTACTTACTTCTATCATGATTTCCACAAAAATATTTAGCAGCACAACAGTTTTCAACTTTAATGATAAGAAATGTTTTTTTGAGCACCAAATCCGCATATTAGAATGATTTTTTTTTAAGGGTCATGTGACACTGGAGACTGGAGCAATGGCTGTTAAAAATTCAGCTTTGCCATCACATAAATCAAATACTTTTAAAATATTCTTTATCTTTAATATATTTTACTGTTAATAGTTTATTATTATATTATTATTCGGACTGTCAGTCCAAATCCATTTTTTGTGGATATCCGAACAAGCATGAACGCCAAAAAAATCATTTTGTTCTGAGCTACATTCATGTGTGGTTCACATTTCTAGAAATCTGTTTCAGTCTGACCGCTCTGGGGTGAGTTTCCCGAAAGCATCGTTAGCCAACTATGGTCGCAAGTTCCGTCGTTACCAATAGACTTCAATGGAAATTGCGACCAACTTGCGACCATAGTTGGCTAACGATGCTTTCGGGAAACGCTTCCCTGATCGGATTTTCCGTGGATTATGTCACTTTCTCACGCTACGTAAAGAGGAAACATGCTGAAAGTCACTGCAGAAACAAGGTTGTGTTGCAAAGTTGCTATACACAGTGTGGATAGTCGATAATTTAGATCGGATTCAAATCGGATCCACAAATAATCAGTGTGTGAACATAGCCTAATTTAGGAATAAATTTCAGCCTGATGCTTATGAAGGTTAAACAATTTTTTTTTTGTTTTTTTTTGTTTTAGAAAGACAAAGAATCTACATTTAAGTTAATGCGGGCAGTTTTTATTACTTTTTTTTTTTTTTTTAAGGAAAATGGTTCTTTAGATGGCAGTAGAAAATACTGGACATCCAAAGCAGCACTTTTATACCTCAAAATCAGTTTTTAGGTTTGTTTTTGTTGTTCGTCTCATGTACAAATTACTTCACCAAGCACATTATGATGATTTAAAAGACACTGTATTGCAGAACACTCTGCTCATATGATTTGTTTGTTTTCTGTTTCTTTAGCATTGATAAAATCTCTAAAGTCACGTCTCCGGTACTGGTGATCCACGGGACGGAGGACGAGGTGATCGATTTTTCCCATGGGCTGGCCTTGTACGAGCGCTGCCAGCGGCCCGTGGAGCCGCTCTGGGTGGAGGGTGCGGGACACAACGACGTAGAGCTGTATGGACAGTACCTAGAGCGCTTGAAACAGTTTGTGGCTCATGAACTTGTAAACTTATAAATGGACCTCAAGATTAGGACTCACCTTGCCCAGATGGGAGCTGTGAACATTACTGGAGGAGGGAGGTTTTCTCACCATTTTTTTGTTTTTGTTTTATTTTGGGTGCAGTTCTCCACGCTATATAGAAAATGGGGAGCAGTGTCCTTGCTGCCTTTCTTAGGGGTGTGTTCGTGTAAATGTACTTCTACAGGTGTGAGCGAGGGGTCTGATGTTTTGGAGACCCGACTGTAAATGTGTCTTGATGCCATGTTGTAAAGAATCAAACCCATTCCATTTAAATCAAGTTTTTGTTTTGCTGTATGCATGTTATAATATCATGTAATGGAGTACTGTACAAACGCAGCATTCTGACATAAACAATTGCCATACAGGGGATGCCAAATACTCAGAATATTAAACTTTGATACATTACTTTGTATATACATGTTTCAAAAAAATCTCTGCTTAAGTACGTGTTCTCACACTCGTCTATGTTTCATTTGTCTTAGACCTTGAAAACAATGCTGGACAGTATGACAGTAATATGTTTTAACTGTCAAATAAATAAATAGACTTTTCAAATAAAGAAACACTTGAATATTGTGGCTTGCAATAGCCCAAATCAAACACATATTGTGCTTAAACTGTGCATATGCCAATATGCTTTTTCATATTAGTAACAGTCTTTTTTTTTTTACTTTTTTTAAATAAAAATAATACGTTTGATTACACATAATGAACTTAAGACTTGATTGCATTGCATTGGCTTTTATTCAAAAAGTCTTGTCTCAGAAGAAACCCATATAAAGAAATGCACACTTTTTGTTTTGTTGTTATTGCTTTCAGCCATGATAAGGCTGTTTTTCTGGACCGGTGCTGAATTTACACAGCAACGTTTCGTTTCTCTTTGGGGGGCTATATGGATATTGAACAATGATCTTCTCTAATGAAAAAGAGGACTGTCAGCCTGTTCCACTTTGAGAAGAATTTTCATTTGGATGGTGTTTTTATTTTTTTATTTCCTGATTGAATGGCTATTATGAAACTGGTGATAATGCTGTTATTACCCATGAAAATTGATTTATTGTATCACAAATGTCACAGAAGAGATTTTTACTGGTCAGACTGAAGTACATAGTGACATGCTTCAATCTTCCCAGACATGTTGTTTTTGTTCATGTAAACATCCATTGTAAGAAGAAAATTGCTATACTGTATGTAATTATGATCTTGAAATAGCTATAATACAAAATGAAAATAAATTGGAAATAAACATGTATTTCAGATAGTAGAGAACTAAAAGTATTAAAAGCCTTGTCCTGACTGAGTTTTCATGTGTGCTGATCTGCGACATGCTGCTGTTAGGTGTTGTATTTTAAAGCGACCTCTTGTGGTTAGTAATCATAAATCATAATAAATCATATTCCCCCCATAATTACGTAAGGATAAGTCATTAACGTATACTCTGTAAAGTCAGATTTTCACTTGGCATAAGATATTTCTATGGTACAGTACCTGATTTTTAACTAATTTGCAATTTGATAAAGCTGTAAGGTGTTAGTAAATCTTCTTTCTCATTTTTCTGAGAAGCAGGCGTTTAACCCAACCGCTCAGTTTAATTGCTTTTAACAATGATCCTAACCTTTCATGTGTATTCACGTTACACAACCATTTTACTGCACAGAGGTCAACCGAGCCTCCAGGGTTCAGTGACCTTTGAAGCTGGGGGCCTTGAATATGGAAGTTAAGAACACATGTGACCCATTAATTTTAGGGAGGGACAATGTTCATGGGCACTTAAATAGGTTCAAAGGATGAGAACGATAAAGAGGTGTCTCTATGTAGAGACTGTTGAACATTACACACTGACTGTAATGTTTTAATTATTAGGCAAAGTGAAACTTTTTATAAAAGGCCACAGAATAATTTAAGGTTATTGATTAAATAGTTATGGGAGAATTAGGTAGGACCTTTGTTCCTTAGCAATGTTTATCTTAGCTCTCTCTCTCTCTCCCTCTCTCTCTCTCTCTCTCTCTCTCTCTCTCTCTCTCTCAATTCAATTCAAAGGGGCTTTATTGGCATGAAAGTTTTTCAAACAATGTTGCCAAAGCATATACAACATATACAAATACTCTATACACATATATATACATATACATACACACATATATATACATACACACATACATACACATATACACACACATATACATACATATATGTATCTCTCTCTCTCTCTCTCTCTCTCTCTCTCTCTCTCTCTCTCTCTCTCTCTCTCTCTCTCTCTCTCTCTCTCTCTCTCTCTCTCTCTCTCTCTCTCTCTCTCTCTCTCTCTCTCTCTCTCTCTCTCTCTCTCTCTCTCTCTCTCTCTTGAAATGAGCGATAATTAGTTGTCTTCCTCAAGGGGTCGCATTGGGGCTCCGGAAGTAGAGTTCTCCGTTGAGTCACATTCAAAATATCAGTACGAGTTTAATCATACTGGAGACATTTGTATAATATAAAGTGTAATATTTAAATGTATTACTTTCAACGACTTTTGCCCATCAAGCTCTACTAAATGATATTTAAAAATGTGTAAATTCTGCGTTGAGAAAATAAGTGAAGTATGTCTCGTTTCCTCAAGCCGATTCTTTTGAGTGAATCATTTCAAAGAACCGTTTAAAAAACGATTTAGATATCACTCTTTACATTGACTCTTTACATCAGAAGACGTAATAACACGTGGTTGCTCACACACACACACACACACACACACACACACACACACACACACACACACACACACACACACACACACACACACACACACACACACACACACACACACACACACACACACACACACACACATATATGTGGAAACAAGGAGCTGGCTTAAGTTCAGGAAGTAGTGCAGCTGTGCATAAAGCCCATTGAGCTAATGCCTTTATTATTCAGTGTGGGTGTCATATGAGCATCAGTTGCATTTTTAGTTAGTATTGTGCATCTATGGTATTGTAGGTACATGCACTGATCACCCTCCAAAATTAGTATGTTCTTGGTAATCTGAATGACAAAAATATTAAAGATTGGAAAGAAAAAAAAATCCAAAATTTGAAACAATCACATCCCATGCACTGCAGTGAAAAGAGGAACTAAAACATAGCATAAGTTATTATAACAAGTTCTTAAAACTATATAGTAATGCTTGTGTCTGTAACAGGGATGACAAAAATATCAAAAACATGAGGTAGATAAATAATCATAGAAAAGTTGAAAAGGCACTGATTTTGTGGAATGACCCATATGGGTCATTCCACAAAATCAGTGCCTTTTCAACTTTTCTATATATAAAGAGTATATACATATATACACAATATTGTTAACCAAAATCCACTGCTTACTTCAAAGAAAAATACAGACATTTCATAGTTTTAAAATCAAAGTTATTACAAAGCTTTTTTTATTACAAATAATTTCAGGCTTAACCAAACATAAAGGTAATAATCTGCATAAAAAGTGTCTTTTTTAGTGCTTTACAAAAGGTGCACACATAACCCAGTTAATCAGCGTGGCATGCTTCTTCATCTAAAACAGCCCGTTAAAGTTAAAGGTGGGCATATATTTTACGATTCAGAATTAACAATACCTTTGCTTATTTTCATTTAGTTTATTTTATTTCAACACAGGCACTCCGACCGAGTCAGTTCCTGACCCGTTTGTCAACCGGTTCATTTAAAAGATCCGACTCATAAGAATGATTCGATCACGAGAAAACTAGCCTACCCTTTGTGTTTCGCCGTCAGCTGACTGTATGCGGACCGTCTATGATGCGGACCATAATAAGTTTGATATGAAAAATAATTCATAGTTTCAAATACAATTTAACTGAAGAGAACGTGTTGGCTCATCCTATGTAAATAACCCCCGCCCATTTGAGAACCCTTTTCATGCTCATGGCTCTTCCAACAAGTTCATTCTCTTTCTAACATCGCTCCCTCATCCACGCCTCTAATTTCACTTCCTCCGCGAGCCGCGCCTGGGACGGGGCTGGCTGACTTCAGCCCAGGAGATAAAACATCATGTAAAAGAAGATTAAAACACATTTGTTGCGAACTCCCTGTCAAATAGCCCCTCAAGTTGCGTGCGGTTCTCTACGGTTGATAGAGAAAGGAGCGGACGAGCCAAGCAAGTGACAGTGAAAAGAGACCGAAAGGTAAGATATCTCCTCCTCTGTCTCATTGTATGGAGACCCCCAGTTTAGACCTCTCTACTGTCTTTCTATGGATTTTCGGTCGTGTATTGTGCGTTTACGGCGTCTGTTGGTAGATGACTGAAGGAGGAATGAAGTAACGCATGCAATGCATCTGAAGTTGAAACTTTTTGGCGTTGTGTAAACTTTAGAAGAGGGCGCGTGTAAGTTAGTGGTTTTGGTGCCAACCAACTTCTGTTGAAACAAAGATGGACAACAATTGTTTTATAGTATAAGCCGTTCAAATTGTTGCATTTGAATTTAGCTATGTTAATAATAATAATAATAATAATAATAATAATATTATACATTTTTCCTGTTATATTCCTGTTTTTAAAATAATTATGCCAAAGCTTGTTTGTCGGTCTTAGCTGATATCCCAAGTCAGACTTGATTTGATGGGTTTTGGCCACTTGTCAGGATGGGAGACCATTTGACTGACCATCTACACCAGCAAAAGACTAGCTTGGTCAGGCTGGGGTACCATTATAGGCTATGTTTTTTGCATGCATTTGCAGTTATTTGTTAGCGTTATATTTCTTTATAATTTTCCTAGTGGACTACACAATCTGGATGAGCCTGCAAGTTTCTTTCTATACCATGCCGTTGTCCATTCAGACTGTTGACATCCATTGCTCACCCCCCTTTAAAATGTTATTTGATTTGTGCAGGGGTGCAAAACTACTTGAAAATCGGGGGATGGGACACATTAAAGCACTGGGTATTGATCCCACAAGAAGGGGGGTCGGTGCATGAATGCCTCTGCATTTATGGATGAGGGGCTGCAGATGGTCAGATAAGGATCTGGTGATAGTACATACTATATGTTGATCAAAGCAAAGATAAAATTGGTATAAGCTACAGTTCAATAGATGTTGTGGTCGGGTTGGCTGTTCTATTCCCCCCTAATGTTGAAAAGATCAGAAAAAGTTGTGATTGTTTTTTGCCTCTATGATTTTTGCCCTGGAGAGTCTAACTTGAGTTTATAAAAGCATTAAGAAGCCAAATTGTTTAGACACTCTGTTTAGAGCTTTTAAGTCGCTTTGGATGATAATAAAGGAATTTGGCTGATGTGGTTATTGGTAAGCAAATATTTGTGTGACAGGGTTTATAGGGAGAATTTCTTTATAGGTCCAATATCTGTTGTTTTGTGGCATGAAGGGGCCACGGGCTGAACGACTGAGTAGTTTTTTTTCATGTAATTGGTGCCATGTGTTTTGTAAATAACTTGAAAATGTGAAAACCCACAGAAAGCTTGCACTTCAAAGCACGCTGTAGTGCCACTATGAAATTGAGACCCGATCGAGATTAAGGTGATGGAACAGTTTTATGCCAGTTTGGTTGGCTCACAGAACTGTGAGTGTAATGTGTCATGCCAAAAGTGTGGTGTAGTTTTGTCATTATCATTTAAGTTAAAGGAGTAGTTTACTTTAAAAAAAAAAAAAACAACTTTTGCTGATAATTTACTCACCCCACTGTCATCCAAGATATCCATATCATTCTTTTTTCAGTCAAAAAGAAATTAAGTTTTTGAAGAAATGAAGGTTTTTGATGAAAACATTCCAGGATTTTTCTCCATATAATGCACTTTGCTGGTAACCAAACAGTTCAAGGTCCAAAAGACAATTTCAGTGCAAAGTGTTCAAAGGGCTCTAAACGATTCCAGACGATGAGTAAGGGTCTTATCAAGCGAAACGATAGAAAAAAAAAATCAAAGTTCAAGTTTTATAAGCTCAAATGGTCGCTTTGCTCTGTTCTGCGATGTGCGTTCGTGACTCTCCTGTTCAAACTCGTTTATCAAAATGAACAAATCTTTTTGCGTTTCATTTGGTTCATTCAACGAACGAAATGAACAAAAATAGATTCTTTCATTTTGATGAACAAGTTGGAACAGGAGAGTCCCGAATGAGCATCACAGAACAGAGCAAGGTGACCATTTGAGCAAGGTGACCATTCATCGTCTGGAATCGTTTAAAGCCCTTGAACAGTTTGTAGTTTGCACTGAAACTGTCTTTTGGATGTTGAACCGTTTGGTTACCAGTAAAGTCCATTATATGGAGAAAAATCCTGGAATGTTTTCATCAAAAACCTTAATTTCTTTTCGCCTGAAGAAAGAAAGACATGGACATCTTGACTTTGATGACACGGGGGTGAGTAAATTATCAGCAAAAGGTTTTTTAAAAGTGAACTTTTCGAAGAGTTTGGGTTAATTGGGGGCAATGTGTACTTTTACTCCGCAAAGATTTATTAAATTGATCAAAAGTGTAAATAAAGACATTTAATAATGTTACAAAAACTATTTTTATATACATTCTGTTATTTTGAACTTTATCAAAGAATCCTGAAGAAGAGTATCTTGGTTTCCACAAAATATTTAAATAGCACAATTGTAAAACATTAACAATAAGAAAAAAAATGTTTATTTTTGAAGGATCATGTGACACTGAAGACTGGAGTAATGATGCTGAAAATTCGGCGTTGCCATCACAGTACTAATTACATTTTAAAATGTATTAATAATACAGGGTTAAAACAGGTAAAGCATTTAAAGCCTTTAAATTGTAGTGGTGAGCGTGATCGACTCTTGCTTTGAAACAGTCTTAAAAAAGTCTTACCTCAAACGTTTGAACCCTGATGCATCTTTTATGGTTTTTCTTTTCTTCTCGTAGGACGTGGCAGACAGTTATACCATGCAGGTTAATGATGGCCCCAGCAGTCACCCCATTTTTGTGGCTCCTGTCAACGGAAATGCTCAGCGGTCATCAGGATATGTTCCAGGCAAGATTGTTCCAGTTCGTTCTCCACCTCCAGCCAAGGCTCCTCCACCGCCCCCACTGAAGCCCCCTGCCCCGCTCCCTGCACGGCCTCCAGTTTTTAATCTGACTGTAGATGAGAGTCGAAGGGAGCGTTCCCAGAACCAGCAGAGGAAGAACACTTATATCTGTGTTGGCTTCTTCTTCTGTGTCTTCCTACTGATTCTCATAATCATCCTCAGCCTTACATCTAAAGATGATTTTGATGGTAAGATAAAAACACCTTGTGTGTGTGCTTTAAGGAGGTAGTTCAGCCAAAAATGAAAATGATCATCTACTCACCCTCAAGTTGTTCCAAACCTGAATGGATTTCTTTCTTCTGCTAAACACACAAAACAAGATATTTTGAAGAATGTTTGCAACCAAATAGTTAAAGGGCACCATTCACTTCCATAGTATTTTGTTTTTCTCCATACTATGGAAGTCAATGGGGCTCATCAACTGTTACCCATATTCTTAAAAAAGCAGGATTTGAAATTGAGGGTGAGTAAATGATGACAGAATTTAAATTTTTGGGTGAACTATTCCTTTAATACACCACCTTTCAAAGGTCTGGGGTCAGTACGTTTTAAAAGTAGTCTCCTTTAATGCTTTAATGAAAATTTTATTATTCTATTTTAATATATTTTTAAATGTCATTTATTACTATGATGGCAAAGCTAGATTTTAGCATCATTACTCCAGTCTTCAATGTCACATGATCCTTCAGAAATCATTCTATGCTGATTTGGTGCAGTAATCTATGCACAAGTTAATGTGTGGGTGCTTAAAGTATTCATTTTACTAATCTAAAAAAGTATTGAACACTCTTTTGTGGTGGGACAAGTTAAATTCTGAACTACTGGTCTGGGAGGGTAGGAAACAAATCCTTATTGTTGATCCTAATCGTCAATGTCAAAACTCTATGTGGTCCTCTTGTACTCAGACTCTGAAATGTCCTATATCTTTTTCTTTTTTTTAGTGAACTGCCCGCATCACAACCCCGCGCTGCGATCCTGGAACCCAGGCCACGATCTCAAAAAGGTGGTGGTGGTACGCAGTGGTGAGCATTATCGCCTAGATTCATCTGCCACTCTGTACTCTGTCACTATCCAGGCTGGAGGTAAGATCATTTGCCCATTGTGTGGTACCCTAAAAATAAGAAATTGGCTTTGAGAACACCTTGGCTTGTTAATTTGATGTGTGTCTGAATGAAAGTACTTTTATTAGGGTTTAAAGTCTGATTCGATTTATTCAATTATAGGTTTGGTTGTCTTTGCGGATGATAAAAAAGGCTCCAAAAACATTACATTGCGAACACGCCATATTTTGGTCGAAGATGGTGGCGCTCTCCATATTGGAGCTCCGAAATGCCGCTATCGCTCCCTGGCCACCATCACCCTGGTTGGCCGATCGGACGAGACCGCTGTGACTGAAGTACCCGGGATGGGCCGCAAGTTTTTGGGTGTGACTGCCGGAGGAACTCTGGAGCTCCACGGGTCAGAGAGGCTGTCTTGGACCTTCCTCACTTGCACCGTACCGACTTCAGGTTTGGCTACCGGTGACCATGCCTTCCAGAAAAACTTCAGCCGTGGAATTAACCTGCGGGTGGTCGATCAGGACACGGCGGAGGTGCTGAATAATGAGCGCTTCGACACGCACGATTCTCGTAACGACAGTAAGAGGCTGAGTGAGCTGCTGAAGTCTCTGCCCACAGGGCGCATTGTTGCACTGGCCATCGGAGATTCTGCAGTGAAGAGCCTACTGGATGAGACCAAGAGTACCATCCAGGATCTTCTAGGCAGCAACCATGTCAATAATCTCAAATACAGGTGAATAAGGGAGGCCTTTTGAAAGCATGAAGGATTTCTACTGAAAAAGTATCTTAAACAAGCGTAAAGTCGGCTTGCTAGCTTGATCAGGCTGGTCTGTTGGCTGGTTTTAGAGTTTTTATTTTATTTGGCTCAAGCTAAAACCAGCTTAGGCTTTTTTTGCTAAGCAGGGATAGGATTATAGTTGTCAAAATGTAACGATTTTGGTACCAAGTCGGTACTAAAATTGTAAAATTGCCCATCAGTGAAGATCCCCATTGATGTATTAAAACATGTTTTTGAAGCACTGTTCACTGTAGCCAATCACAGACAAATCCAATGAGCGCTTGAGTACAATGGGCAATCAGAGGTTATAAGTTATCATAAGTTATCTCAAAGCGTCACATTTTTTTTTACATTTTAGTACCGGCTGGTACCGAAGTCTGTTCCTTTTTGACAACTCTAGATAGGATTTCTTGTGGTGGGATAAACTCTTGTGTATGATTCCCCATAATTTTCCTTTGAATGCCATTATAGTCTGAACGTTTTTATAGCTGCAAAATGAGGCCCTGAAGGGTGGTAGCAGGAAAGAAGCTTTTTCCAATCTGGTGAGTTTTGTTTTGATATCTCCGAGCACAGCTTTGAAGTTACTGTGATTGGAAGCAGAAAGTATCCTGTTGTTCCATAAAGCATATCCTAATTCAGACTCACCCACTGAGGACCAGCTACTGAATCCAGCGTACATTGTGTATACTTTACGAGTCCCCTTCATGCAATGACGCAAACTTATTGGATACTTGTGCCATACTTAAAAATGTAGGAATGTCATTGCATTATCTAACTAAATTCAAACAATTTGTCGCGTTAGGTTTCATATTATAGAGCACAACAGATATAGGCCCTATAATTGTTCTATACTAACATGTAAAACATTGATTGTAAACAATAATGTATCCTGTCTACATTAGAAAAGACTGCAACGTGAGCTTTGTCTGTACAATTATAAGATAAACTTCATCACACTTCCTTTTGGGGGTAGATTAATGTATGACTAAGATAAGAATAAGCCGTAATGTTTGCTAGATTAATCCGCCCACTCCGTTACGGATTATGGTTGATAACAGATTACAAAAATGTACATGTCAATGTTAAATGATGCTGTGTTTGATGTATCACCCACCTCGGTAGACATAGCTCCTTACGATAAAGTTGGACTGTCTGGGACTCATTTGTTCAACACACCGGATCCGACAATAACAAAAGCACATGAGCGCGTCTACAGTAGAAAGGGGAGAAGCAGGTGAATTTACGACTGTGTTGTGAAATATTCGCACCACAGCTGTAGAGGAGCTTGTTGAGAAAACATGCGACAAGAATAGTGAAAATCAGCGAATAAGTGGCTAGAGGTACCGAACGGCCCTTTAATGCTGTCTTATGCAGTGACATTTATACATTTTTAAGTGTGACTTTGGTGTCCAAATACTTTCTAGGGCCACCGCACATTAATATTAAAAGGAAATTTAAAGCAAATATAAAAGTTCTTATTTATTAAGTCGGCATGTTGACTTTTGCCAGTATATTAAAGGGTTAGTTCACCCAAAAATGAAAATTAAGTCATTAATTACTCACCCCCATGCTGTACCAACCCCGTAAGACCTTCGTTCGTCTTCGGAACACAAATGAAGATATTTTTGATTAAATTTGAGAGCTGTATAACTACCACATTGGGTCCTAAGGGACTGCCTCTTGACGGCCCAGAAAGTCAATGAAGAAAATGTTTAAATATCCCAAGTGACTACCGTGGCTCAACTATATGTTTATCAAGCGACGCGAAAAAACAAACAAAAATAACGAGTTTATTCGACTATTTCTTTTCTTCCTTGTAGGCCAGAAACGAGATTTCCTTAGATTTCCACGACGCATGCGCGAGAATTGCGATCTGAAGTAGTGTAAGCAGATCGCAATTCTCGCGCATGCGTCGTGGAAATCTAAGGAAGTCTCGTTTCTGGCCTACAAGGAAGAAAAGAAATAGTCGAATAAACTCGTTATTTTTGTTTGTTTTTTCGCGTCGCTTGATAAACATATAGTTGAGCCACGGTAGTCACTTGGGATATTTAAACATTTTCTTCATTGACTTTCTGGGCCGTCAAGAGGCAGTCCTTTAGGAGCCAATGTGGTAGTTATACAGCTCTCAAATTTAATCAAAAATATCTTCATTTGTGTTCCGAAGACGAAAGAAGGTCTTACGGGGTTGGTACAGCATGGGGGTGAGTAATTAATGACTTAATTTTCATTTTTGGGTGAACTAACCCTTTAATGAGCAGTCTAATAGAAGCCAAATGTTAGTAGCAAATAGTCCTAAGCACTCTTGGGTTTAACCTAACGGCTTGGTTGTTCCAGAGAAATGCATCTAAAGAAGCGCTTCAAATGGCAGTATTCTGCAGGAAAAGCTGGTGAAAGGTCAAACAGGCATATTTCCAGGATTTGTGTAAAAACCGCTGACTCGTGTATCCGTCATCTCATTGAAAGGCCTTTTGAAGAGTAGATGCTGTGTCTCTTTTGGTTACTTTGCAGATGGAAAGTACATGTTTTTGTTTTAAATAAGGGATATAGTTGTTCTTACCATGCAACTGAAAGTATTTTGTTAAGAGTTTAGTGTCAAATATAGAAATTCCTCCTGACAGAAAGCCTACTTTTACAGTCCACTGCATTCTCTTACTATTGCAAGAAACTTGGAAAATATTCATTCTAATTTTTTTTTAATGTTCAAGCTTTAAACTAGGTCTGGGTTCTTGTGAACCACTTATTTCTGTTATACATAACTAGAACTGTAAGGCAAAGAAAAAGCATATCATATGAGGAAATAATATGTCTTCTGACTACTGACTGTACCATTGACTGTATCATTGAAGTTATGCAATTTCCAGAGAAATTGGTGTGAGAAATGGGCAGGATATGTTTAGTAGTAGGTGTGACTGAAAAATAACTTGAATTTACTCATTTAGAGATTTCAGTTTGACCCATTGCACACATAGAAATCTCTTACCCTTCCGCCTTACCAGTCAGACACGGATGAAAACATGCAATCTTGGCAGCTCCCTTTGCAAAAACAGAACAATCTGGCACAACCTAACTGAAAACTTGCGCAACATAAACCAGCCTGTCCAAGTCTAACCCCCCAATCCCCGTAGGCACTCCAGAGGGGGTGCATTGCAGCCCCACACATATCTTTGATAAAAATAAATTGACAAGCCCATTGTTGGGTAGTGTTAAATCTACTATATGAGTTCTGCCAATCTCTGACAGACAATGAGGCAAATTACTTGAAGTTGAGGTATGAAATAATGTTGATTATTAAAGTTTGATTGTGGGGTTAAGAAAGCACTTAACTTAACTAGTTATTTGGAGATTGTCCCTGTGGAAAGTGGTGTATATTTGGATACAAAGCATGTGCTAAGTGAGGGACGTGGGGACCACCAAGGGGGTCAGTGGAAAAATAAATAAAACAATAAATATAATTTAATACAAAATTATGTAATAAAATGTAAAAAGTAGGTGTTGTAAATGAATTCTTTTAGTGGTTAGAAAAACATAAACTTAATTTAATACGAAGTAAATATTTTTGAGATTTTATTTCAATCATTAATTTTGGCTGTGGTACAAATACAGTATAAAAGACAATGATTTCATAATTTTTCAAGTTTTTAAATTTAACAAGATATTGTCTATAATATTGTGTTTATAGTTTCATTCTCACATTGTATATGGGCCTTTTTAAGTAAAAATATTTTGATATTTTATTTTTCTACTTATTTTTTACTCAAATTTCATGCAGGTTTTGACATCCTTGTGGGATCATGAAAATAATTGTTGCCTGCTTTAAACATTTGAAGCAATGTTCCATGATTGTCAAACTAACTAAGACTTCTAAGTTTTAGTGCTACACAGAGAAAATGGAATTACAATGGTTTCACATGTTGAAGATGCTAAAAGTGCACTCTTTAATGATATTACACATAAATTTACCCTTTTGAGGGTAGTGAATGGCCAGGAACAAGAAGGAAAAAGACAGGAAACATTCCTGTGTTAGTCAGACATAATACTTATTCTGAGAAATTAGGTAATATTGCCCTGGTGACTGCTAAAAGATGGAAATGTGAAAGATAGAACAACAATACAAGTGTGGTTTACTGGCCATCACAGACCTCCCACCTTGGCATAAGATGGCCTTATTGGTCTCTGTGTGGGTAGTTTGTCACCCTGTTTATCCACAAAGATTTTTATTAACTTGTCTTGCTCTAAACTGCAGTGAACCACATTCCTTAAAGTTCAGTGAGGCACTATTTTCCAAACCTCTGGGGGCTTTTGTGTCTGAGCCTTGGCCTTAAGAGCTCATATGTGTCAGTTAAACAAATAGCAGCTCTGACCTAGTTGTTTTTAAGAAGTGAATGCTATTTTTTCATTATGGAAGTATTAATGCTGCTGCAGAAACAGAAGCCAGTAGCTCCAGAGCCTGTTGAGCCATAATGGTTTTGTTTTTGGTATTCCTGACCTTTTTTTACACTCATTTTAGTTCAATTCTTGCCATAGCTGAATGTTGACATATCGAGAGAGGAAGAATGATTTTTTATATTGTATATTGGGCAAAAATATAATTAATTAATTGTGAAAAAAAAGTCAAGACACCCATTGTGTTTTTTTTAAGTACTATGTTTAGAACTAGAATGTGTTCACGCAGTTCTTGTCCATGTCCAGGGGTTGTAAAGCTTCCAAAAATGACAAAAAGCATAATAAAAGTGGTCCAAATGACCCATGCACCCAAGTCTTCGTATGATGAACAAAATGAAAAATCTGTCATAGTTTACTCACCGTAATGTTTTCCTCTGTGGAACATAACAAGATATTTTGAAGAATATTCCATTCCCAATAATGAGCCATATCTCAAAATGTCATATTTTGCGTTTCAAAGAAGAAAGGACGTTTAGTTTGAGAGTGACATGAGGGTGAGTAAATGATGGCAGAGTAGTCATTTTGAATTAACTTAGTTTAATCATACAGAAATGACTTGGAGGATGAGTAAATGAGAATTTTAAGAACCCTTTAACACACATCGGGAATACTCTTTTTGAAGAAAGCAAAGACAGAAATTCAGTTATCTTCAGTTATCTTGACAACTGCCCAACTAATGGGCTGACAAGATAAATAATAAGAAGGAAGGATTCAATTAGTTATTCTCATTCATCTTTGACAGTGTTTGACCTTTTTCACCCCAGAGTTTTGGATGCTCTTC
This sequence comes from Pimephales promelas, assembly GCF_988280905.1. NCBI lineage: Eukaryota > Metazoa > Chordata > Actinopteri > Cypriniformes > Leuciscidae > Pimephales > Pimephales promelas. The sequence goes on along the minus strand of NC_142772.1, from coordinate 36,282,852 downwards.
TGTTAAATTCCATTTATGTGCTGTAACCGATCATCACTTCCACATGGGAGTGTGTTGACAAGCCTAAACAAGGGGTCATTCAAACTCATTTGTAATTTATATTTTATTGTTATTGAGCAACTGATCATTGTTATTTTATGAATACAGAATTCTTCCAAAATGTGTTGCTTTTTTTTTTTTTATCCCATATTGGCTTTCTTTTTAGCTTTTTCTCTCCATCCTCCATCTCTTTTAGGCAGGCATGGGCTTTGGTCTCAGTAATTGGAGGAGGGAATGGTTCTTGCACAGAAGATGTAAGAGAACACGAGAACCATGATACAGGTGGCAAGGCGCTGGCTCGCCGAGACTTTGTCACTGTGGATGGTGTGGGTTTCACTGTTACTGCTTACAGTGAGTGGAGTAATGGTACGTATTGGACGGCACACAATCAAATCCATAACATCGACCAGTAATATATTAAAAGACAACCCTTTTAAAACTTACATTGGTTTTTGTTCAACAATAAAGGTTACCCTACAACAGGCATCCAAGTGGATGCAGTGGATAAAGTGGTTCTGAACTTGCAAGATGATGTTAGCAGCTGGAAACCGGGCGATCGGATTGTGGTGGCCAGCACAGATTATTCTATGCATCAGGCAGAGGAATTCACCCTGCTCCCGTGTCCCCACTGTAACAGCAAACAGGTTCGAATTCAAGGTGAGGCAGTGGTTTGTTTCCTCAGGTTTCTTGTTGTGACAATTTCCAGTGTTTCTGTCCTGAATCTTTCTCTGAATTTGTATACAGCCGAGTTTAAATGATACTAGTGTCATTAAGTTTAGGACAGGAAAAGGGTGAGGACTGTTTACCAGAATCACATAAACAAACTGTCATTTCTGACTAGAGGCCAGCAATATAGAAAATTCCACCATCATGTACTCCACCCTGTTAAAAACGCAGAAACACAAATGTCTGAATGTCATTTCATTAGATAGAAAGATGTCTCTTATACTCTCCTAGGCTGCATTTATTACATTTAAAAACTACAGTACAAGCAGGTATATTGTGAAATATTATTATAATTTAAAATAACTGTTTTCTATTTTAATATATATTTGAAAATGTAATCTATGCTTGTGATGGCAAAGCTAAATTTGCAGTGTCACATGGTCCTTCAGAAATCAAGCTGATTTGGTGCTCAAGTAACATCTGTAATTATTATCTGTGTTTAAAACAGTTGTGTTGCTTAATGCTTTTGTAGAAACCATGATACATTTTTTGGGGGATTTTTCTGATGAATAGAAAGATCAAAAAGAAAAAGAAGAGCAGCATTTATTTTAAATAGAAATCAAATGTAACATTATAAATGTCTACACAGTCAACTTTGATCCATCATGCATCATTTCTGAATAAAAGTATTAATTTCTTTAAAGAAAGAAGAGCCCAAACTTTATGATTGTGCATATCTTTAAAATAAATGCCACTTGAATGTATATTGTTGTAAAATGCTAAAACATTTATACATTATTAAGTGTTCTTTAAGTGCCCAATTAGTTTATTTGGTGTATTGTGTATGAATTACTATGTGGCCATTATTCCCAGCACATGTCTTAAGTCCTTGGAGAATTGGAAATTTGTGGCCTTTATTGAAAGAATGTAGTTTAAATGTCACCTTGTCCATTGTGTTCTGTTGGCAAAGCTGTTGCCAGCCCTTATCCTTCCGGAAGGATACGATGTGCACTCCGGTTGTGCGTAAAGGGCAGTCCGATTGAGCGGACGGGTTGCTTTCCTTCCTGTATCCAGTATTTATTTAACATACTTTTAGTCAATTAATCTAAGTAAATGATCAAAATATTTAAATAGAGAAATGTTATTTGTTAGCAGTTGGAAGTTCATTATTTTAGATCTCTCTAAATAATCATATTTTCAAACTTTATCATTTTTATTTCACGGGGTGTGTTAATGTGTTGGAATTTTTCAGGAAAGCCTCAGTTCACCCACGTGGGAGAAATACTGGACGGTGTGGACATGCGTGCAGAGGTGGCTCTCCTCTCAAGGAATATCCTTATTCATGGAGAAATGGAAAACTCCTGCTACGGAGAAAACTGGTGCCAGTATTTCAGCTACGACACCTTCGGGGGACACATCAAGGTTTGTTCGAGGGTCTGTGCGTGTGTGTGTGTGAGAGCGGGTGTGTGTTTATGTAACACTAAGCTGTCTGGTGCTGTCATGTAGAGAAATGACAGGCTGTTGTATGTTGGGGTTAGCACCGGATAATTGAATATAGTTCTTTTTTTGAATGGAAGGAACTGAAAGTATAAAATGTGTGTGTTGTGTTTGGCAAAAGAATGAACAACACGCAGTAGCACTTATACGACTTCTGATTTTTTACTAGTCGTCTAGTTGACGAGTGAATGTTTACTTTATGTAAATTACCAACCATATATTATGCAGCAGTCTTTGCTGTTTCTGGCAAGTCTGTTGGAGTGGTTGTAGAGAAAAATAAATGATTTTTTGTTTTTAATTATTAATTTGTTCATTTAAAATATGTCATTATATTATTTTGTAATTAAAAATAATTTTGAAAATGTTTGTATAATTAATACCTTTTTTTTACTATATTTGATCTTTTTTATTATATTTTTTATTTTATTATTACTATATTATATTTATTAGTTTTAATATAATTTTGTGCAATTAAAAACAACTTAATGATTTTATTTACTATCAGTTATTTTAAAATAAAATTAAAACCACTCACAATTAAAAGGCAGAGACACTTTTTTATTTGTTCACCAAAACTTTGTGGTCTTGCGTTTTTGGTCTCATTTTTGTCTATGTTTAGATTTTGGGGAACTTCTCATCGGTTCACCTGTCTCAAGTGGAGCTGAAACACATGGGTCAGCAGCAGCAGAAGGGCAGATACCCTGTGAACTTTCATAGGTGTGGAGATGTGGATCAGCGCGGGGGCTACAGTGACCCCACCTATGTGAACTCCCTGTCCATCCATCATTCCTTCTCCCGATGTGTTGCTATACACGCCACTAACGGCCTGCTGGTGAGATAGAAAGATACAGAGCGAAAACACATAGTAAAGTCTGAGACCACATTGAAAATATGAGATTTTGTTTCACCATGATGTCTTCCTTTTATTATAGGTTAGGGACACTGTTGGGTATGACTCGCTGGGACATTGTTTTTTCTTGGAGGATGGGATTGAACAAAGGAACATATTTTTCCATAACTTAGGCTTGTTGACCAGGCCAGGGACCATTCTACCTACTGACCGCAATGATAGCATGTGCACAGACATTATCGACAGGGTGCACAAAGGATATATACCATCTCCTGCAACCGAGTGCAAGTAAGAAACTGTAAACACAAATTCATTTTATATTGCTGAATCAACCTGTTACTCAAAATGAGTCCAATATTCACATTGCTTGGAGCTTATCAGTGTAAAATTGTGCATGTGTGTGTATTTTATCTTAAAGTATCCTGATGTACAGACTACAGTGTGCTTGTTCTGATCTGACTATCTGACCTTGCCAATGTGACCCACTGCATTGTTTGGTCAAATAACAGAAAGAACAGAGCTCTCATTTCCTGAGACTCAGCGATTGTTCTTTTCTCTTATCTGGGTAATAAAACACCCAATGTCCCAGATGGCTAAGCAGGTGCTGTTTTCAAAAGAAAAAAAAAGAAAATTTGGGAGCTTGTATAGAGCTGTAGATGAAGGATGAAGATAGAGGTTTGAATAGGTTTCAGGGTTGTTGGTCTTGATCAAAGAGTGAGATAGTCCAAGCAATGCAATTCAACCACCAACTGTTTTATTTATTTTTTGTTTAACACCGTTAACTATTGCTAGCTACCATTTTAATTTCTAATGCAGGCAGGTTGTACATTTTTTAATATTTATATTCAATAAAAACTTGCACTAAAATTAATTTTGGCTATTTTTACTTTGTTTCAGTTAATCTAAAATAAGGATAAAAAATAAGAATTGTGTTATGGCGTTTTAGTTTCAGTTTTGTCGATTAATTTTACGAAAATATTATTTTTGATGCTATATTTCAACATTAAAACCTGTCTTACTCGCTAACTCTTACCCTAACCAACAGTAATTCAGTTTAACCAGACACTGAATGCACTCAAATACTGTATAGTGCTATATTTACCTGGATATGAATAATACTGACTGTAAAGTGAAATATGTACAGTACCTACATATATCCATGCTTCATATTTTCAATTTATTTTAAAGTTGAATTTTATTTTATTTTTTCATTGAAAAGATCCTGTCTTATGTGTGTATTCTAGGGCAGTATCTACATTTTGGATCGCACACCCCAATAATCATTTGATCAGTAACTCAGCAGCTGGATCACAGGTATGCACAATCTTTGATATGACCAAATGGATAATTTTGATGATCTGTAATGAACAGTGAGTAAATGCTTGCTTACAACATTTTCATGGTATTTTATCATTGAACGTTTTTGTGAGCTTTTGTGCTCTTTGAAATGATGCCCTCTGTGATATTGATAAACATTGAGGAGGTTATGCAATCACAGATAGCATCTCCTCATTCCAATCCTTTATTAAAGATGTGTTTGCCAATATAAATCAGTTCAGTCTGGTGGTATTGTTATGCTTTGCTTTGTTTGTTTGAGGTTTTGTATATAAAATGGATGATCCCTCCACCCTTTTTTATTAAGGAAAAGCTTCTTATGAAGATGTGCTCTCAGCAGGCCAGGTTAATAGAGACTCAATCTGGTTCCTGTGATTGATATCAGATAACTCAGGAATAAATATTATTCACAGCCCTTCCACTAGTACAAAATAGTGAATTTTTAAAGCAAATTAGAAGTTGAAGGAGATGTTTATCATATTATGAAAAGTGCCAGGTATCTAAATTTCCCCTTCATTCTCAGTTTCTGAATTTTTTTATTTATTTTTTCTCTCAGGATGCAGGAATTTGGTACATTTTCCACAACTCTTCTACAGGTGACTCTCACGGATTGATTCCAGAGACAAAAGCTGAGCTCACGCCTCTGGGCATCTTCTTTAACAACCGTGTTCATTCCAACTTTAAGGTAATCAAATGCCTTATGACTCGAACACCAAACTCTCTAATAAAGATATCTCAGAATACTTTAACATTCCTCTGTCCTTTTTGTACACAATCTCCAGGTGATATCAAACAGTTTCAATGCTATTGCTTTTTCTCCATCTACATTTAATGCCCACCTCCCAGTGGTGAAATTAGAATTTCTTCCCTCTGGCTCATAACAGTTCAGTTCATAAATCATTTGGGATTTGCAACATTGTATTAAACGTGGCTTCAGGAAAAACTGATGAAATCAATTACAAGTTCAGGTTTTATTGCACATACCCAAGGCATCTTCGTTGTTTCTCTGAATTGCCTCATTGTTCAAAGTCCCGCACAATGTGCTTGTGTAACAGGGTGCTCTCACATACATTTCCCTATACAATAGTTCTCTGTTATCTGCTTGTTTATGTTCGGTAGCTTGAGCTGTGTTCAGTTTCAAAACTGTCCAGATGCAGAGAAAATCCAGGCTTCACTTTCACTGCACAACTCGCATGGTACCTGAGATTGAACATACAATTTCTAAGTGAGGAGTGATTGCTTTTTTCCTCCTGTGTCAGGCTGGCCTCTTTATTGATAGAAAAGTCAAGAGCACCAACGCCACTGCGGCAGACCCACGTGAATATCTCTGTCTGGACAACAGCGCTAGGTGAGTGGATATGTTAAATGTTTCTCTGTGTCCAGGGTATGTTGATTCTGCTTATAAAGAAAACACATCTGTCCGGATAGAGTTTCTCTAGTAATTAGGGAATATGGTTGAGCCGGACAGAGCTCTGGTCTCTTTCTAGGCCACAAACCACAGTGACCACACTATAAATATACAGTCATAGTGTCATGGTTTGTAAATGCTGTGGTGTAAGTTACTCCCGTTTTCATTTATACTCCCGTGACTTTATTTTGTCAACATGCCGTTCTTTCAAATTTGTGTGTGAATCTCACGTTTACAAAAACGTAGTTCACATTTTACAGCAAAATCTTTTACAAATAAACAAATTCTCCAAAAATTCTCATTACCATAAGGTGTCTGGACATTTTTTTTACTTTTTACCTACATTTACATATTTATAACAAAAATATATAGATCTTTTTTAGTTGCGTTAAAATGGAAGTAGTGATATCTTTTTGTCTATTTTAGGACGTACATTGAGTGAAATGGATTAGCGGAAAAGAAAAAAATGTATGCTGTGGACTACTGGTTGTGGTTAATTGGATTTTGAGATGTGGGTGTCAATCAAAAATGGAGGCAGATGAATTATGCATAAAACTACTGTTCCCAGAAGGAGGGAAACGAGGTACAACACATGACTATGGGATGTCGCTCTCTAGCAGTCTACTGAAGACACCTTTTATTCACGCCTGGAAGGCCAATGACGCATGACGAAGTGGGCGGGGCTCTTACCCACAGCTAATAAATGCAGTCATATGTGTTATTTTCCTTTGTTCAGTCCAGCTCTTCACCGAACTTCCGACTGTGCGGGGCTCAAAGGTGTTGTACCTTGTTTCCCTCCTTCGGGGTTCACTAGTTATATGCATAACTCAATTTTCCCATTCAGTCTTTTTCTACAATTCTATGTGAAAGACATCGCTTGGATAGCGGCTTCTCACTAGCCGAGTAGCAAAACATGACAAAAGGCTGGTCAGAGCGTTTAGCCTGTATCTGCCCAATGTACATGCGAGTAACTCGCACAGGACACAAAGCAAGTCTACTGTCTACCTCTGAGTCAGAGATTTTACAGGGCAGGTAGTTCAAATGAGAACGCACTCTCGACATGAGTTTAGGCATATACGCCGCGTTCGGACGCAACACCACCAAACGCAAATCGGGTGCAAAAGGAATGCAACAATAGCACATGAAAGTTCCCAACAACAGGGCAGCATCCTTATATTCAAACAAGGTTAACAAATAGCCTCCAGCATATATAACATACTGTATTTCATAAGACATTTGTATGGCAAAGAAGCACTCGCATTTGAATTTCTCATTGTCTGACATTGCTTTCTCAGGTTCAGGCCTCATGAGGACTCTGATCCAAGCAAGCCACGGGTGGCCGCACTCATTGACACACTCATCTCCTTCAAAAACAATGATCTGGGGGCCTGGATTCGTGGAGGTGACGTCATCATACAAAACTCTGGGTAGGGGACGCAAATTAATTGTAGACCTACTAAGCTTAAAACCTTTTGAGACCTTTTGCTATCTTCTGATTATTGTTTTATTTTTCTGATAGTTTTGCTGACAATGGTGTTGGACTGTCATTTGCAAGGTACTGTGTCATTTTATTGTTTTTCAGAGCTAATTCGTATCTATTGTTTATCACATATATTGATCATTCTTGAGCAAAGTCCTCAAATGAAAAGAATTCAAAGCATTCCCATAAAAAATGATGGTGGTACAATGTCTTATATTGCTCCAATGGTAGGAAATCCCTGATTACAAAATTTACATGCGGTTCAAAAGACGTGATCAATTGCATTAATCTTATCTCACTATTTAAAGAAATAAAAATGATAAGAATGGTATTAAATGTGCTAAATTGACAGATTGATTTATGTGAGTGTGTGTATGTGCTGGCATGTTCTTGCTGTCTGTGTCTCTGGCTGCAGGCATATTAATTTAAAGGAACATATTTTTATTTTGATGAAACATTTACTATTTGATTGGCAAATGTGTGCAAGCGTGTGAAGTGAACTTGCCTGCGCTAGTGTTCTACATAAACCTCCTTAGGCAAGCAATTAATAAAGCAACTAAAGTGTTTCACTCACTCCTCCCTGCAGTGATGGCAGCTACCCTAAAGATGAAGGCTCCAGTCAGGAGGTCTCCCAGTCCCTGTTTGTTGGCGAGAGCAGAAATCGTGGCACCAATGGAAGGCAAAATAAATACTGGGGAAATGGTGGAGTAGACGGAAAGATGAGGACTCTACCAAGAAACAAGTATGTGAGAGAAGAAATAAAGGGAAAAGAGAATAGTGTTAACATAAACTTTCAGTCTGGTTTAGCGGGAAGATAAATGATTTGTGTAATCTGAACATTGTTTGTGTTTTGCTTTGTTCTTGTCAGGACGTTTCCGATCAGAGGTTTTCAGATAAATGATGGTCCAGTGAGGATCTTGAACAGCACGTTTCGAGCCTTCAGTCCCACTACAGACCGCTTCACCATGGCTGTGGGATTCAGCCTGAAAAACATCTGGCAGCTGACACCCAGAAATAACCTGTCCTCTCTCGCCTTCCACCCTAGTGTGAGTGCACGTACACATTAGCCTTGGAAACTGTTCAAACACTCTCTGATACTGGTATACTTTACTGGCATACGGTGACTGCTCAACCGCCTAACACACAAAAATTGTGCACATTGTTTTAATTTTGCATTTTTATTTTATTTTTTATTAGTTTATTATAGTTTTGAATTTTTATTTTAGAATTTACTTTTTTAAATTTTCATTTTTTGTTTAGTTTAGTTTTCAATCTGACTGTTTTTTTTTCCTCCAGTATTTTATAGTTGATTTTTTAATTTTTTTTATTTTAGTCATAATATTTTGGGACTGCCAAAGTTACTGCAGTTGCAGTTTTTTTTTGACATTTTTTACCTATGATTGTTTTTTTTGTTTTTTTATTGGGTCAGAGATGACTTAGACTAATTAAAGTCTGGGAAACCCTGGGGCAACCTGGACTTAATTGCATTACTCAAGGTCATAAAGACTTTTCTTTTCTCCCAGATAACACACCTGGTCTGTCTAGTCTGTAATAAGTCTTTTATTTATTTACCTTAAGTGCCACTAATGCTTGTATTTATTGCTCATTTCTCAGGGAGAGATGACACATCTGGTTGTTCTCTCCTTATTGGTCACCATCTGCTCTGGTGCTGAGTAATGAAATAAACCCTGTTCTGGCAGGTCCAAGTGTGGTCATATTTTGCCTCACTTGATATGCGTGAATCGTACCACATTGATTCTAGTTCTGTCTGGATGTTTTTTTTTTTTCTCAGTACCATTTTCAGGACATTTGATAGGTTTTAGAATCTTTCTGTTTACATTTCTCATGACCAATGATCCTCTTTTAATCATCTAGGTGAATCTTAGAGCCTTTTTTGGTCGACCGGGTGAGTGGTTTGAGCAGAACGATCTGGATGGCGATAAAAATTCTATCTTTCATGACCTGGATGGCTCGATCAGCAATTACTCGGATACATATGTGGCAAGGGCCGACAATTTTCTGATCCGCCACCCTCAATGTGTGGATGTTCCTCATTGGAATGGGGTTGTGTGCAGTGGCAAATACTCTCAGGTAAAGAAATAGATCTCTCACTCTCCTTTTACATTTTGATGTCATGTTCATATGCTACTACACAACCATTCAAAAGTTTTTGGTCAGTAAGATTTTTTTTTATGCTTTTGAAAGAAGTCTTATGTGCTCACCAATGGTGCATTTATTGGATCATATGTAAAGTAAAATTGGTAATATTATTGGCAAAGTTGAATTTTCAGCAAGTAACATTTCTTCTTATCAATATTGAAAACCAATATGTTTAATATTTTTGTGAAAGCAGTGATTTTGATCCACTTTTGATCACTTGAATGCATCCTTGCTGAATAAAAGTAGTAATTTCTTTAAAAAAATATATTTTACTGACCCCAAACTTACCTGTAAAATCTTAACTGTTTTTGCTTTCTAAAAAAATGTTACTTTTGTTCTATATAGGTGTACATACAGACACAGGGCGCGTCTAATCTAAGCCTGTCTATCATCAGAGATGAGTACCCTGATAAACCCATGGTTCTCAGAGGTGTCAGAAGCCAGACAGCACCAACCCAGCAATACCAGCCTGTATTGATGATGGGCAAGAGCTATACAGTGCACTGGAATGGACCTGCACCCAGAGAAACTGTCCTGTCACTAATTAATTTTGAGCAGTAAGTAACAAAGGAGGAATGCGATCCTCCATATCTAAAACAAAACATTAGGCCTGGCTAATGAAGTCCTGAAGGGTTACTGTCCCGCAGAGTTTAGCTTGATAAAAACACCTGCCTGTAATCCTGAAGACACTGATTAGCTTGTTCAGGTGTGTTTGGTCTGTATATTAGGTTTGGAGATAAACGTTGCTGACAGTGGCCCTCCAGTTGCCCATCTGTGCACTTAATTATATAACCATGAGATTTTAGTAATTAAGTAATATACATGAGTAACATGTTTCTCATATTAGAGACAATGTGATGGTTTTTTATTTTACTGTTGCTTTTGTAGGGGTGATTGGGCTCTACTTGGTATCTGCTACCCCAATGAAACCGTATTCCAGATCACATCAGACATCTACAACAAGCAGAACAATGGCTTTGATGGCATAGAGGATTATGGCCCCGTGTCGTCCATTTCAGACCTAGAGAAACGACAGCAGGAGAGGAAGTACTTTTTCGACAAATCTGCTGGGTAGGAATAAGTATATTCATCCTTTATCAACATATTCATTTCACAAAAGTCTGTAGAGCAGTAAAAACGTAAATCTGTTGTTTTAAGTGCCAAGTGAATAATAATATAAATGAACACAATAAAAAAATGGATATTATTTTTGTTGATCTGCTAAAGATTTAACGGTAACACTTTACAATAAAGGTTCATTAGTTAATGTTTTATATATTTGTTACTGTTTATCTTTAACTTCAGTTAATAAAAATACAGCTGTTCATTGTTCGTTCATGTTAGTTCACAGTGCATTAACTAATGTTAACAAGATTTTAATAAAGTATAAGTAAATGTTGAAATTAACATTTTAATAGAGTAATAAATGCTTTTTAAGTCCAATCCATTATTAGTGCATGCTAACTTATGTTAACTAATGAACCTTTCTGTAAAGTGTTACAGATTTAATGGTGTTAATTAGTATTTAGACGACAAAGGAATTCTAAATGTAAAATAAGGGAAATTAGCATATGAACATGTACCCAATTTTAGCCAATTTCAAATAAAAAAAAAACTCCGTATCATATAAATCATATAATAACAATTATTGATGTGGTAGTGATATAAACTACTTTTCAAAAGTTTGAGTCAGTAAGATTTTTTTTATATATATTTTTTAGTCTCTTATGCCTTAATAAAGTCTTAATAAAAATTATAGTAAAAACAGCAATATTGTGAAATATTACAACTTAAAATATCTCTTTTGTATTTCAATATATTCAATTTGCAAATTTTCACTGTAATATATTGCTGTATAGAAAAGAACAGTGTGTATTTGAAATAGAAACATTGTAACTGTCTTTACTGTCACTTTTGATAAATTTAATGTGGTGGTGCAGAATAAAAGTACGGTATTCATTTCTTTCAATCATTCCAAGTCTTATTGACCAACAAACATGGTAGAAACTTTGTGTGAATGAGTCAGATTTTCTGAATGATTCCTCTTTCTGCCATTGGCTGAGACAGAAATTATGTAAAAAAAAAATCAAATAAACTGTTTTTAAATCAAATACAGATAAATGATTGTTTACAGTGTGGTCTGTTCAGTCTGACACATTAAGCCTGTGTTTAACCTCCAGTTTGTTATGGCTGTATGCGCGAGCTCGGCACAGACGAGACGGCCATAGCTACTGCTCCACCGCAGGCTGTGAGAGGGTGAAGATCATCGCCACCATACGTGCCAACCAAAAGACTCAGGCCTGCAACTGCACCGCCAATGCCTACCCCAAATACAGCAAGCCTGCCAGCAACATAGTGCCTATGCCAAAGCCGAACACAGAGCCCTGCAGAGCCTGCGGGGCCTCACAGGTAAGTACGGTCCAAGCTCCATATGAACGGACAACATCATTTGTGTAGCTCTGTTTGTGTGGGGCAGGCTTTGAACTGACTGTCCATCTGCCATCCTGACCAAGAGCCTCGCCTTGCGTTTTCTGGGTAATTTTAACATGGAGTCATGAAACTGTTAACACTGAGTGACTTTTTCTCTTTTCTCTGTAGTTTGCCTTCTCAAGTGAGCCATGGAACAGCTACCTCCAAACCCAGATCAAATCCCTCAGTGTACAAGAAGAGCAGGATAATGACACACAAGCCTATATCACTGTAAGTGTGACCATTCAATGCATGATTCCCATACTGTAAAACTTCAAATAATAGCCGAGTCCCTAATAGACGCCCATCTCTTTTACACGCCTGGTGTGGCTGCAGGTTTGGGTAAATAAAGGCTGGTCTCAAATAGAGGCTGGTGTGTGTGTGTGTTTTTTTTTTTGGGGGGTTGTATTTAATCTAATAAAACCGCAAATTTTTGTCGCAAAATTATGTATATGAGTATATATGTAATCTTTACATATATTCTCATATACATAAACTAAAATACGTTTTATTCACACACACAAAAGCATGCACACAATGCTTGTAGTTGTATTTGTGGTTTATGGGGACTCTCTATAGGCGTAATTGTTTTTATACTGTACAAACTGTATATTCTATCCCCCTACACTAACCCTACCCCTAAACCTACCATCACAGAAAACTTTATTCACATTTACATTTTTAATAAAACATATACATATAGTTTTTAATATTTGTTTTTATTTTACCACAAATTTTGTATGTATCCAAATTGCGTATTATCCAAGGTACTGTACACATTTCTAGTAATTTTATACAGTATATTATAGAATATTAGAATTTGTGTTTCCTTCATTTTACTTGCATAGTCTTTTGTGGATGCATAAAGAATGAAGGTTGTTTACTTGTAAAACTGTTTTGAGGACCTGTTTTCTCTTTTTCTTGTCTCATAGGTAAATGCAGAGAGATTTGACCTCAACCAGTCAGGGTTCCTCCTAGTGACGGTGGACGCATGCTCTGGAAAAGTCACAAAGAGCTCATTGTTTTCAATGCTGGACACTAAAATGGAGCAGTATTTTAAAACTGGAATTATGAAGAGGTGAGCGGTGGGTTTGGGATTTGAAACCGCATGTCTGGAGGTTAGGAGAAATTGGCAGAGGAGGAAGAGGATGAGAGGTGGCTTACAGTATTTAGTGAGGAAGCTGTATGTATGTATGTATGTATATATGCATGTATGAATGTGTATATATATATATATATATATATATATATATATATATATATATATATATATATATATATATGTGTATATATATATATATATATATATGTGTGTGTATATATATGTGTATATATATATATATATATATATATATATATGTATGCATGTATATATATATGTGTATATATATATATATATATATATGTATGCATGTATATATGTATGTATATACATGTATATTTGAATGTATATATATATATATACTGTATGTATGTGTATATATATGCATATATGTATATGTATACATGTGTGTGTGTGTGTGTATATATATATATATATGTATGTGTGTATGTGTGTATATATATATATATATATATATATATATTACAAAAGATTTAATAATAGCATTCAATCATTTAATAATAGCAAATGTTTCTTCATTACCAAAGAACATATTAGAATGATTTCTAAAGGATCATGTGACAGTGAAGACTGTGATAAATTCAGCTTTGCCATAACGGGAATAAATTACATTTTAAAATTTTATTTAACTTATAGAATTAATATTTTAGAATATTACTGTTTTACTGCCTTTTAAATAAATGGTGCGGCTGTATTTTTGTTCAGCCTAGGTGAGGATAAGACTCGTGAGTCAAAAACATCTTACCAACCCTAAACCTTTGGACCTTCAGCTATTATGAACCTTTTCTTTTTTTAAGGTGAGCATTTCCATATTTCACTGATTAGACTAAATCATTTTGGTTCTGTGTAGGTCAATAGTTCTTCTTGCCACAAGAGGTCAGCCTGACATTTCTGGTATTGCACAATATCTGGTCTCTTTGGGATCTGCTAAAACACCAGATCTTCAGAAGAAAGGTAAGGTATTTCTACGACTCGTAAAAAAAATAACTGTCAAAATCTGTTTGTCCTGGTTGAGGTTTACTCTGAGATTGCTGATTCCCATGGCGTGTCTTTACAGACGCCATTGCTTTCTTTGGGTTCCTCGGTCAAGGAGGACCTTCACCACAGCCATGGTCTGCTCTGTTGGCCTGCCAAGGCACCAAGGTGCTGGGATTACTGGAAAGGTTCATTCCCCTGTCCCTTGAGGATTACTCTTGTCCACCACAAAAACACCCTCCCACTCGGATGGATCTTGAACTCCTGAGAAAATCTCTTAGCCAAAAGTGAGCCTTTACTGGATGTGAACAAACAACACAACCAGCGAATGAATGTGAACTTATGAACGTAATTTATTTCGGCAAAGACAAGTGTTAATGGACTTTAAACAAGTATTTTATTAATTGAGTTGAATGTATTTGTTTGTTTGTTGTTTCGTCCTTCGTGGTTGTGTTTTGTCATAAATGTTACAGCACAAAGTGATGCACTTTTTTTAACACCAAACATCTTTATGAAAGACTGGATAAAAAATGGACAGGGCAAGCTAGAAGTACATCGTAATATGCTAAGGGATGGTTTTGCGTTTCAGTATTAACTGTGCAGAAGTACAGCACAATACAAATTGTTATCTGAGGGGTCTCTTTTCCTCATCCAACCATCTGCAGCTGTAAATGACACTCAGGCTTTCCTTATTTATTCCTCTTAAATTGTTGGGATATTTTGTTATTTAATTTTCATTCTGCTCTTTACTGCACACACACACACACCATTGACTCAACATTATATACTTTCACACTTAATATTAGACTGTATTCATGTTTGGTTTTACCTTAAACATTGACTATAGTCAAAATAATTTTCATAAAACAATTGTCTAATGTTAGATATGTGTATGCAGAAAAGGTGTTTAACCAGTTAGCATGCAAGTTTTGTTTGCTATCAGGTCACTTGCCGTTTATCAAAAGAAATCACACCAACAGATTTTAATGACAGATTAATGTTCTGTTATCATTTATTCACATTTGTGTTGTTCCAAACCTGTATTTCTTTTAAAAGTGGAACTCAAAACGAGATGCAGAAGCAAGTACCATTTTATTTCCAATGCATGGGGAAAAATAAGTAATGTAAGTGAATGTTGACAGGTTGTGATTCTAGCTGTCTAATTTTGTTTAAATGAAGGTGTATAGATAGTCATATGTTTGGAACAACATGAGGGTAAGTAAATGAGAAACACTTTCATTTTTGGTTGAGCTGCCCCTTTAAATAATGTCCATTATCAATTGCCATCACTTAGCCTGAGAGATGTAACATCCCATTTATAAATAATCGTCATTATGTTTTATTGAAATGGAAGCCATTTGGTCCGTGTACGTTTTGATAGTTTGTTTTTTTCGTTTGAAACAAAAAACAAAATAATGAGAAACCACCCTTTTTTCGTTTTTCGTTTCAAACTATTTGTCTGTATGTGCCGTTTTGAGTTTAATTAGTTTGGCTACTTCTTAACCACTGTACAAGGAGTTTTATTGGTCATTTGAAACGGAGATAGTCTTGTAAACTGTTTCTTAAAGATGAAAAAAGTTTTCCCTAAGTAAATGAGTGTTGCCTCTAGAGTTATATTTTTATTTGTAAAATGTTTTTTTTTTTTACTATATGCTTTTGTGCTGTAATCTGATGTTTGTTTTTTATGGTCAGGTAAGATTTTACAAAGCTTATAAAACAAAAAACTCGTATTTGTGGTCATGTTTACTTTGTGTGTGTGTGACGTAAAATACTTGTAGGCACTCAAGTGACGAGTAGGGGGCAGAGTTGCTTTACTAGTCATCATCATGGAGAAGATTTCCACCAGTGCTTTCCCGGGTAACAGAAGACTGGCGTCCGTGATCCAGGTCATCGAGCTTGGTCCCATAAACAGGAACGGGATCCGGGACCAGGGTGTGTGATATATGAAGTGAGCCTCTGACATTCAGAAATGAGATCTCATCAATTATGTAGGCTTCAAACACATAACGTTAACCGTTTTCTTCCAGTTGCTATTTTATTCTTTCTTTCTTAGCTCCTTACTCTTCTGAACGATAACATGCACGACAAGTAAATTAACGTTACTTAATTGGCAATACTGAATCGTTTTACAGCACAATTTCACCTGTTACATCTGACACACATTTGTCTGTTTAACATCAAATAAGTTTTTTTTTTATTGACCACCATACTGTAGCATGTTTTTCGTTAAACAGAGACTCTTGTTCCCGCCGAAATCTTCCACGCGCGTGAGAATATTGTCAGCATGGCACGTAGGCCGCTAGAACAATAAAGAAAAAAAAAAAAAAACTCTGCTCACTCCTACTCAAATGATGCCCATAACCGTATTAAACCCTCTGATCGTCGGTTTCATGTTAATCTGAAAACCTTAGCCTGCGAATGGCTAACTTGGAATATAAATATACGCAAGTTCGTCTTTGGCACATTTCAACCATGGTGTCCTGTGTGGCTCGAATGCAGGATACTCTTATGTTCATTGTATATCCAATAACAGAACATTTGTAAGATTTTTTGTTTTTTTGCTGCAGACATTGTAACTTATATCTTCAGTTGCTACAGCAAGGAAACAGAAATGGCGGACTGTTGCAGCTCACTCAGGGCAGTAGCCTAGCCAGCCTATCTATGTACTGTGAATGTCAGAATTGTACCAGATTACATGCTCCTGGACAAAACAACAACAACAAACAAAACTGCCAAGCCAAAAATAGCAAAATATTTTGTGGTCCTTTAATGATCTTAACCATTTTAATCACAAATCAGTAAATTAGCAAGAATTGCAGAGATAAAGTATTGTAGAAAAAGTAATTTAGCGTGGATTAGCCTTCCCTAACTTGCAGACAGGAAGAAGAGTCAGCGTTGAAGAGTCACTCAATATTAACTTCAAACAGTTCACGAGTAGGTGAAAAATGTCTGCCATTTCATTTGAATTTAATGCTAGATCAAATGTTCACTATAGGGTTCAATTCTAGACTGACCAGACCAAAACATTAGCGTGATGGGCTTGTCCTCAAGCCCCTTTTCAATGTTTCATTGAAAAATAACATATATAATTTCTCTTTAGAAAAGAACTTTACAGATGTGGGAAGCAAACCATTCTGCAATATTTTCCTGTACTCAAAAGCATTAAATGACTTTTCACAGTAAAGTAGCTCACCAATACCAGCTGCTAAAAAGGCTCCCCACACAATAACACCTCTTCCTCCAAGCTTCACTGCTAGAGATGCATTTATTATTATATTTCTCAGCAGATTTTCAAAGGCACCACTCTGGAGCTTCACCATGTAACTCGTGTTTCATTGTGATTCATCGCTCAACACACAACTTGCCGTGTTCTGCCAAAAAGTTAATTCTGTCTTTTCATTCTGGCTTATCTGTTGCTTTCGTTGACGTGAACTCTGTTAAATTTACATATAGTGCAGGAATTGAAGATCATTTTTAAATGTTTTGTGGATATTTGTTATTTGGTCAAGTGTAAAAAGAAGCGTAGCAAAAATCAGATACTTTAGCTTCAGTGAATGCATTAAGTGACTAAATTTAAACGAGCCCATATATTTCATTTCTTATTATTTTCATCTCAAAACTTGTTAGGGTAAAGATAAATTTTGTCTCAATTGAGCATCATGTGGTTTGAGACATTGAATTTTTTTAAAAGATTTTGCTCAGACTGTTCTTATGTTTAAATTTTTGCCCAACCGTGCTGTATAGTGTATATGTTTGTACCAGACTGTGTGTATCACACATTATGGTGCAACAGACTAAGATATCACTGCACAGTTCAGGCATGGGGTCGTTAATAATTAAATGACTCAGAAAGAGACATAGGGGTATGCTACTATGGCAACATCCTCCCCCCAGAAGGTGGCACTTAGTGGGGTAGTGTAAATGTCGACTCTGTTTAATGAAAAGTCAGAAACTCACTGCGCCTTAAATTGTCCAAATGAGGTTTGTAGACCAAAACCTTCAATTAGGGAAACACTTCAAAAAGCCTGCACATTTTAACGATGAAGGGGAACCACCAATTGCAAGATAAAAACAGTGCTTTTATGAAAAAGTGACAAATTTACATGACCTTTCTCAATAATTACTTAACAATGCTCAGTGCAGTAGCCATCTTAATATAAGGAGTCGATCTTGATTGCATGGATCACATAGCTAACCAAACTAGGGTATAATAACAATCCAGATGATATTTGCAGCGCACAACATAATACATGAAATTATCTCACTACACAATCCAATAAAGATTCAATGATGATACATATTAAAATAAAAAGAAATCAATAGAAAATTCCCCAAAATATAAACAATAAAATGGAAACGCTAGAGCAAAACATAATATTTAAAGAAAAATGTATTATCTTAAAGGGAAAAAAGATAATGAAATGGTGTAACAAATTAACAAGATTCACCAATATGCTTGGTCTTAGCCAATAAATATCAATCTATACAAACAGTTCAAAAGTAAAAACTAACAATTATTGATATAAATAAATATACATAAAATTGGAGAACACAAACATTTACACTCTGGACTGATGAGAAGACATCTTTCATAAAAACTCAATCCCTTGGGTTGTACACAATCCATTTAATAAATCCAGCTTCAGTGTTTAGTTTAGTTAATTTCTCCGAATTAGGAGAGAACCTCAAAGTCATCAATATCACAAATATTGATGACTTTGAGGTGAAAAGTAATATGATTTAAAAAGCAAGCAATTAAAAAAGTCTATACTAGTAAGGTCACAACCTAAAATACCATCTTATATTATGTGTTATTTACCTGTTCAGTCAGGCAATTAAGTTTATCATCAAAAAACATTAGCATGTTCTTAGAACAGATGGCATTGGTTAGGCTACAACATCTTCAAGGAGCCTCCGCTGTTCCTCAAATATGGCCCTGGAGTGCCACTGCCCTGCAGAGTTTAGCTCCTCGAACCCTATTGCACTATCACAAACGCGCGCGCACAATTAGAGTTTTTCCTCAAGAGATATCATGTCTTGCAAAGGAGTGAAGCATGGCAGTTGATTAGTGTTCGGATATGCAAGTAAACAGAAAAGTATTTTTTAGTTCCTTCATCCGAGCCTCTGAAGAAACAATGGGTTAATTTTATTTTCTCTGGAAATGCGCCGACACAACTTCCCAAAGTTTTGTTTGGTCCAAACATTTCACCGACGACAGTTTCCTCAACTTGGGCCAATACAGAGCTGGCTTTGACGAACGCCTGAAAATAAATCGATCGAGCTAGATACCCAGCAACAATTTCTAATGTGTAGCAGCCTAATAATTGTTCAAGTTCAGATAGGTAATTTTTATCTCAAATTCGTTCAATACTGTTTATGCATCAGTAAGTCAGGCCCCTGACTAAAATATCAACTTCACATCGTTTATTTTAGTAGGATGAAAATAATCTTATTTAAACTGTGAACAAATTATACAGAAAGCGATCAGATCTTTCCACACAGCGCAAGTTTATCGGGACAACTCGTTATGAAATCAATGACTCACATTACACTGCACAACGAAGCTCTTACTGTATATCATTGGGTTTGCATTTGTGAAAGCATTAGAGAGAGTGCAGAAACACGATCAACAGACTGTTATCTGCTTGCTCAGTGCTCATCATCACGCAACATTTTATGTGATGGGAATAGATCTAAATACTTTAAAAACTTCTAATGATTCGTTAAAGGTGCCATATGTAATAATTGAGGTAAAAATATACAAAAAATGAGCTACACGCATCAAAAGAATGAGAAGAAATAAGTGCAATGATGTAATTAAAAAACTGATAAGTTATAGTGCTGCCGAGATATTAACCTGAATTAGCATGCTAAATTACTAGCCCTGGCCCGGCAGGTGTCGTAATACCAGTTTCGGCCATGGGAGGCGGTATGCGGGCGGGCAACATTACCACCAGCCAAACTGCAATAGACGAGTAACTCGCGCGGCTTGTGTGTACTTGAACCTGATGTCAGTCGTGTGGAAAATACAACCCACTACTACATTTCAGTTCAGGGAAGAGTTCAAAAAATGATTGGTCGACATTATGCATGAGGAATACATTTTGGTAAGTTGTAGCATACTGTATCTTTCAACAGAGTTCGTTTTCTTTTTCCATTAGCTAGATGATCAGTTCACGTGCGCTAGGGATCTGTCGTGTTCATGTACAAGCGCCAAAACGGTATTTATTATTTGAATTGCGTAATAAAATTGACAGAATCTTAGAGCTTAACTAACCTGCTTGCTTGCTAAGTGTTCATTGCATGTGTCTCACAGTGAATTTGTGAGAGTTGGCAGCTCTGAATGGCGCTAGGTTGATCAACATCAGCGAATGCTGTCTGTCAAATTAATTCAAACTAACAATAAAAGTGTAATATGAACAAAACGAATACCATAAACTTCAAATAATAGCCCGCAGGCTTTTATTTTCCCATATCGTCTAAATGCACCAGCTTGTTCTTGAGACAGGCGTCTATGAGACGGTCTTCATCATTTAGTGTTGAGATGTTGTTCATTGAGTCTCTGATCTCTAGAAATCTCCAAATGCTCCATGTGAAACTGCAGTCTTCCGACCTTTTACTATTGTGTCAAATGATTTGAATAATATGCGGAGAAAGAGAGCAAAACAGTGCTCGCTTGTGTTGTTTGAAGACGTGCGAGTGTGCACGGCCGCGGTACAACACATTTTCTGGAGGTATACTGCCCCCATCTGTTATGGAATATGGAATGTTTTTTGATTTTTAGTTCCAGATGGCACCTTTAACCTCAATAGATGTAATGGTAAAAATGTATAATTGCTGTACTGTAGTAAAAGTATTCTAGAGAGTTTCACATGTGATATGTTGCTATTTCATATGCAAGCATGTTAGCCAATCACAGCAGTGGCCGGTTAGACTGAATCCACAGCAGACACGTCCCTTCAAACAGAGCCAATGGAAAAATGCCATTTATTTCTAAATTATGACAATTTTGATCTAAAAAATATGCTAACATTATTAGGGCAATTCAGGAAACATTATAATACAATAAAATAAACCCATGACAGGGGACTTTAATGAATTTCATGCCAGTTTATTGAGTAAATTCCTTATATTGGTTGTATGTGAATATTTAGGGTGATTGAAAGATAATTGTCCTTCTAATCTTGTTTATTGCTACGTAAATAAAGTAATGAGTATATTTAAGTAAATCTAAAATAATGTAAAGGTTTGCTGAGACAAGTCTTGTGGCCTAAGTTACAGAATTGTTTAAAAATATATTTAGTATTCATGACATGATTTTAAAAAGATATCAAGCCGTATTGGTTCTACTAATCAACTGTGTGCAGTCATGCGATGTATGCAATGGACCTCTGTGTAGAGGTGTCTTGTTGCCATGGAGCTTTTTAGGATTATTTGGATCGCTGGAGGTTCGTTTAGACCTGATGGGTCTAGACATATGGGGCCACTTCTCTGTATTATTACGACACTCAGATGTGCTAAAGATTTTAGATGGGAATAAACAGCCACTCACAGTGCTGTGAGGATATAAAACCATCCCATGGGGGAGGAATAACAACTCCCCTTCTATCTCTCTATCACTCACTCTCTCTCTCTCTCTGACACCATTCCCCCACCCTTGCTAATTGACTCGATACATTATGGTTATTATAGAGCATGCCCATGGCTGGTAGCACTTTTTACTCATAATAACCTCTTAGAAATAGCCCAGCCTTTTGATGGACTGTATTTGAGAGAATAAAAGCACAGAAGAGACCCTGGGCCAATTAAAAGACTAATTTTACTGCTGTATAATACTTCAACAATATTGTAACTTTCTTAAACACTTCCAGTAGGACTTTTGGAATTGTGACCCAGTTTTTAAAAGGAGTATTTTAAACTTCTATAATTTACTTACCATTACGTCGCTCCAAACACGTTGTGTATAAATGGTAGGGGCTTTCACACTAGAGGAACCTTTTAGAACTATTGCCGGAAGTACCTGGATGTCAGCGCCTCCAAACCGCAGGAACTAGGAATGATTTTAGTTCTAGGAACTCTTTTGGAGGAACTAATTTAGCTCCTACCTCAGAGTTGGGTCTAAACCAACACTATTGGAAGTATCCGTGACGTTAGTGTACACAGATTGGCCGAACGCATGCAAAACACCAGCATCCGCCATTTTTTAAAAAGCTATGTAAACACACAGACTATTGGCTATATATTTACTCCAGAAATTAACTCTGCGAACAAGGAAAACATTGATAATTGGACCTCTTAACCTTCATGCTGAGGAGAAAAATCCAACGCAACTTTGAGGAGACCAATTACGCTAAACATGATCAATTGATCATGTATTTCTGCTCAGCTACTGTAGCAACACTGGACATCAACCATACGACAGACACTTATAGCTTTTCCTATACTGTCTACTTGCTGTGTATAACAGTTATATCTAATATCGTATTAGACATGACAGAGCGTAGACTAATGAACACTGTTGGTTTGCTCAGGCTCTGCCATTCTCAGCGCCTTCAAAATAAGTCACAACAACAAGCGCGGCTTACGTCACTTCCTATGGCGGTGCAAATGCAACTGGAAAACGTTCCTATGGGAACCATTAGTTCTCGGAGAATCACCTTTTTCAATCCACCCTGTTCCACCAACAATCAAAGATCCTAAAATTAGCGAAAGCCCCTGATATACATTTCACCCTGATCCTCATACTAAGGTGTTATATCACTTCCCAAGTTTTGAGACATAGTACATCCCGATTTCCAGAAAAGTTGGGACATTTCGTAAAATACAATAAAATCAAGAATATATATATATACATAATACTAACTGTTACTAGCAGTTTTGCAATCCTGCCTGATACAAGACATCTGCTCATTGTCTTATTCTCCTTTTCATGATGGGTCATATATTTTCAATAAGAGACATGTCTGGACTGCAGGCAGTCAGGCACATCCATTCTACAGTGCAGAGTGTCTAGAAACCACTCTGTTGTAGCACATCCAGAATGAGGCCTGACATTGTCTTGCTTCCCTGGAAAGATGTCATATTGGTGACAGGGTATGTCTCTGACGTCTCCACGTCAATGCTACCTTCACACACACTCGACAGCACCTCTGTATTGAACAGATGTTTACCTTTCTCCTTGTGTAACAGAGATTCAATTTGTATTTCTTGATGCAGCGGCAGACTGTGTTAAGGGAAAACGGATTTCCGGAGTACTCCTGAGCACATGTGGCTGTATTTGACAGAATAGCATGATGGGTTTCTTATGCAGTGCCATCTGTGGGCTCAAAGATCGCACAAATTCAACAGCCTTGCCCCACACAGACTGAGATTTCTCTGGATTCCATGAATCTTTCCATGTTAGATGGTAAAATACATTAATTATTTGCAATCGTGCATTAATAAATGTGATTTGACAATTCTCACATGAAATTTGGCACAAAGTGGTGAGCCATGACCCATCTTTGCTTGCAAAGACAGAGAAGATCCTTTTACACCCAATCACGATTCCCTCACCTATTACCAGTTCACTTACTCATTGTGGACTGTTTCAAAAGAGTTTAACTTTGATATTATATATTCTCTATATCACTTTTATTTTGCCTTTATTGTGGTGTATTGCAGCCATCAATATCCAAATTTGTTTATATTTACAAAATACTATTATGTTGGTCAGTGAAAACATTAGAAATCTTTGTACTGTTGTCAGTTCAAAAAAGGTTCAAGAGAATTAACAAATCACAGATTGTGTTTTTATTGCATTTTACAGAATGTCACAACTTTTGTGGAAATGGGGTTTGTACTCATGGATTACTTTTATGTGGGTTTGTTATTCATTTTTTGTCTCATTTTAAGTGTGACAGGCCGAAAAAAAGCAGCATTAAAATCCAGCAAAACATTTACATCAAAGAAAGAAAGTCATACAACATGGAATGACATGATGGTGAGTAAATCACAACAGAATTTTTATTTTTGGGTAAACCATCTCTGTAACTTTTTGATTAGCATTTTTTCCATATGAAACACACTTATAATTACTATGTAAATCCATACATGACTGCAACATTTGATCATCTTTGAGGTTATCTAAATATTCATGCCAGTTTTAAACGAAATCCTTTTTTTCCCTCTAGATCCCTTTGATGGAGCAGCATGGAAGCTAATGTGTTTTGTTCATCCGGCTCCTTCTAGCCATGACAACCTCAGAGACAAGCCAAATCAAACCAGACCACCTCAATCCAAACAGCAGACAAACCATGAAAATGAGAATGATTAGAGAGACACACAGAGAGAGAGAGAGGCACTACGATGATAGACTTGAAAGCTACTCGGCTTTTATTTCTAGTGCTTTAAACTGGTAATGTATTAGAGGAAAGTTGGCTGAAAAGATGAATACGAGCAGAACTGTCAGTGAAATCGGTGGATTTGCGGCCCCCTGATCGTAGCGGTGGAGTCCACAATCTCCTGCCATTTCTCGCACTCACCATTTCTATCAGTGGGGTGCTCGTCATTAATTCATTACGTAGAGCACACTAAATTAGTCCTCGTTAGCCGCCGACTGTTTGCTTTATTTTATTTGACATCATTAGCCCCTCAATAAGAGAGCATTTATAGCCCCCTCACCTAGCAACCTGCATCTGTGAGCAAGCAGGCAGGGACTGCTACCCCAGCCCCCCTCACTCACCCTTGGCCCACACAGCTTCCCAGGCCCCCCTACCACCCTCTGGTCCCCACACCTCCCGTGTCTCGTTGGGAGAGTCAAACAGATGTCTGTGGCCCAGGTGCCTCCCCTGATGACGTGTGTCATGCGTTGGTGACAGGGCAACGACAGGCATACACTCTCTCCTTCCTGCGCTCTCCCTCTCTCGGTAGACACTTATAAGTTCGGACACTTTTTTTCCCCCCAATGAGACATCCATTACAGATCAGTTTGTGAAGCTAAAGTTTAAAATGGATGCTGAAGGACTTTGCAAGCACCATTGAAGTAGACATAAAGTTGTGTTGGGGTTCTGACGCTCGGACACAAGAACAACGCATGGGAGATCGAGGCTCACGGATGCTCACGGATGCTGGATGCCATGAGCGCAGGGAACAGACCCAAAGGAGAGGCATTGCTGTCAAATGAGACGTGGTCAACAAGGGCTTCGTCTCTGAGAGACTTTGTCACCTGTGCATTTTGAACCAAAGCTACATTTTTGTTCATAAAAACTTTTATTAGGGGCCTTTGGGCTTTTTTGTGGCCTCACTGCCTGCTTGAGGCTCGTCACGCGGTAACAAGAGAGACCTCCTTGAGGAAAAGGAAAGAACGAGAAAAGGAATCATCAAACTGGTAAGAGATATACACTGTTATACACTGAATATCGTTTTTCGTCATATGTATGATTTTGTGCTGTTGTTAACCTCTATCAACAAATAGAGAAGAGTGGATAGTTTTGGTCTTCTGATTAGTGTTTTTAAAGTTTGGTCTGGAAAGATGGATGCTTCAATTGAACTTCAAGATGATTAATAAAGAGGCTAACCGGTCACTGTGGTTTGCATTTTACTAGTGCTATGGTAAATAAATGATAGCTGTTACTCATTCACCATCTGTTGGAAACTGCAGTGAGCATAGAGCAAGAAGGTTTTATACCATATGCTCTCAAAGGAGAAATCACTCATGCTTCTCTTTTGTATAACTCACTTTCACAGATTTTTCTTAAAGCAGTCAATTGCATGTGTGTGTGTGTATATATATATATATATATATATATATATATACACATAAACATGTCAATGCTTATGAATGTTTTACATTTTCACAACTGGATATATTGTCAAACAATTGGCCTGTCTCTGTGCCTCACTTTCCTTATTAGTTTGATTATTGACTTTCATGCCATAATGTTTTATATAAGTTTAATTTAACATTTAGGAAGTTATCAGAGAAAACCACTCTGTTTTTTTAAGGCAGGCTGTGACATTTGAGAGCATTGGGCTTCTTGCATCTAAAGTAAGCCCATGATTCTGATCTGGAGTAGAATTATTATTTAGACAAATATTAATAAATTAAGCTGTATTGAGAATGTATATAGAAAGCTAAAGCTTGATGTTTAATTGCCATTGATTCTGAACCAATTAGAATGAATGCCTAAATCTGAAATGTCTGTTTTTATACAAATATTTTGTTGCTAATATCAGGATTATGCAAACATCCCTACACACACACACACACACACACACACCTACCTACTGACTTTGTTGTTGTGGAGCTTGAATTATTGATGGCTCCAGACTGCTAAAAAATGCATCCACAACCTTTTTATCATTCAACAATCAAGAACCAATTAGTAGAGCAATCTGAAGTCGTCTTTAATCTTGACCGAGAGAGTGAACCATGTGTAATGAAGCTTGAAAAATAGACAGTATGCTATGATAATCAGTTTTAGCTGGGAACAAGACTCTGCATACATTACTGAAATTCTGACAAGCATTTTGTTTCAAAATGATTCCTTTCTGTTGTTTGTTTTGGGGGATGACAGACAGATAACCAATTAGCACACTCAATGCACAAGCTAGACATGGGAGACAGGAGGATGACAATATCACACGTGTATTCTCGTACAAGGATTTTTGACTTATTCTGACTGAAAATTGTTCTCCGCTCCAAGAAAAAAAAATGAATTGTGTCACAATAATAGAGTGCAACAGTTCTGAATGGAAAAATCCTATTTATTTTAGAGATATTGATTTATAACCATAAGTTGTGAACCTTTAAATAGAACTACTGTTTGCTCAAAGGTTTTTAGTCAATGATATATGCTTCTATTAAAGCTTTCAGTACATTATTTCAACTACTTCTACTACTAACTTTTTAAACTTCTTTGGAAAAGTTTCATATATGTTAAAGTTCCTTAGTGGAAGGCAGCACAGATGCCAATAAAAAATCTTTACTTTTAAGAATAAGGACACAAATACTTTGATTATATCAGAATATATAAATTATATTACAATTTTTAATTTGATTACACAATTCAGGTCTTTCCCTGATAAAATAGAAAACATTATTACAATTTTAAAATAACTGTTTCACAATATTACGGTTTTTAACTGCATTTTAAAGTGTTATGTATACACAGTGTTATACCTTTGTCTTTTTGGAAAAAAAAAAAATAATGTTGTCATCTCAGAGCTGGTTGGTTTGGCTCATGCCTAGAACTTTTTAAGGAAGATTTCTCTTAAATTCTAATGAAAAAAAAAAAAAAAACGAACCTGAAAAATATTTCTGGAACCAACACTTTACTTGCAACCCAAGGTCTCGAACTAATTTCTGAGTATCTTTAAAATCTTTGATTTAATTAAGCAAATTTAGTGATTAGTTGTGCTTATTGTATACCAATTACCATACCTTGTAAGCATGACTTGTTTTTTTCTAAAGGAAATGAAGAACATGCCTGTTTTCTGTACTATGCGCTTAAGAAGCAAACTGTGGGTGGTCCGTGGGAGTGCTGTTTGAGGCTGAAACTGTCTACGGTTTCACCCACTAATTGTAACATGGAACTATCATAAAACCGATCACACGAATATCCCCGTTGTGATGCACATAGTTTACTTAGAATGAAAACAACATTATTCTCTTTTTTCCCATATTTTACTTGACGGCCTATTGGTGCCTCAAAGAAATTGGTTCTGTGATTTAATCAGATGAGTAGTTAATGTGTTCCAGTTAACCCACGATACTCCAGAGATTTCTGTCATTATAATTTGGTTATTAAAGTTTTTCATTAGAGCAAATTAAATGAAATGTAAATATCTTGCCACTTTAAATATATCTTCCTCCATTTATGTGTCTCTCCAATGTCACTGCAGACTTGCACATACACACATTCTGACAGATGCAGATGGTAACAGGTTTTTATTGCTCTATAGCTGCAAAATTGTCATTATTTTCTCTCGCCTTTAATGATACAGACCAAGCTTCACACGCTCACCCCTGCCTTGTGGGATGTTGTTTTAGCTGCTCAGTCACCAGGATTAATCCCACCATTCTTAGGCTATAGACATTTTTTTTTTGTAAGATTTATGGATTTGCCTGAAACTTGATTTTTACTGATAATGATTTTGCTCCAGGTAGACATCCTTTGGAGTCATGAATTACTCAAAATGCAAAGAAGTTCAGGGTTACTGATCTGAAAATGTAATTTTTCTAAACTACATTAGAAGTTTAAATAACATTATATATCATTATTCATTAAATAGAAAGTGAATGCTTTGTCTTTTCCTCATTGAACAGGACTCCATGACAAGAAAAGTCCAAGCCAGGAGAGTTTTGCAACCTCTCTGCACAGACATGAAGGTAAGACTACAGTTACAGTTTCAAGACTGCAGAATGATATGCCGATACCGATAGTTTGATATTCTTAATGAAAAAAATCTCTCCCAACTGATGCTGTAAAGCATACTATACAGCAGACCCTCTCAGATATTACCCTTTAGGTAATATAAGGTAGTTTTATAAAAGCTTGTCTTCATATCAAATTTATTTGAACTTACACATAATTAACAGTAAATAAGCTCCTCTAGTTTTTCTATAACTAACAAATTGTGTACATTGGATAACTTTCTTGTGGTAAATGCAACTTTAAGTGACATATTGTTTTTACTGACGTCTTTACGATTACATGAGACATGATACATTTCAGAAAGTTGTAATGTGTCTTTTCGATGTTCATGCATGTTTTTTTTTTTGTTTTGTTTTTTGCTATAATTTGTATTTTGGAAGACTTTTCTGGCGACGAGGATTTGCAATGCAGTCTTTTAAACTTTCCGAGGCAGTGACAAGCGCCTCTCACTGCTCTGCTCCTCCGTTTCTGCTGCTTTCAGTTACAAACTGTGGCTCTGAACAAAAACAAGTTGTAGAAATGCGTTGGCATAGTACTATTTGTCCCTCTGTGCTATTATAGTTTTTCAAGATGTCAGAACTACATGGAAGTCTCCGTGGACCTACCATCTCAGGCCGCGTTTACACAAAGCCGGGTATTTAGCGAAACGAATATTTTCCCCCTCTCCGTTTTCAAAAATAACATCATTCACACACCCGCATAAATATGCCATCGAGCGCCATCATAACTATGCCAAACCTATTGGCGGCAGTGTAAGGAGAAGGATAAAGCCATGCAAGCCAATCAGAATCGTCAAGAGAGAACCTAAAACGGCGTTTCTCCCAGTTCACACGACAACACATAACCGGCGTTTTCAGAAATCTCCACTTTGGCCGGAGTTTTTAGAAATAATCGTTTTCTGTGATAAAAACGGGGTTTTCCTGTAAACGAGAGGCAAATCCGCAGGGAAATATCTGCGTTTTCCCTTCGTGTAAACGGGGCCTCAGATAATAAATTCTTTGTTTACGAGGATAAGTCAGATAATTGGCAGAGGTATTTGTACACCATTGAGGACATATTTATGAATAAAAATATTGATTTTAAATAATAAAATACATAAAAAGTACATGTTGTCCCTTTAAAGGTAGGGTAGGCAATGTTTTTCATAAACACTTCTGTTATACTGATTGAAACTCTCTTCATATCCTGATAGCAATCAATAATAGAAGTGGTCTAAATATTAAATTTACATATCTCTTCCGTGGAAATCTCAGGACCACAAATATGTTCGTCCAATCATTGCATTCAGTCCATCATAGGATGTCCCACCTCCTGCCAGTCAACTCATGTATTTCCATACCTCCATGCACCTGATCACAAAGACATCACACGTCATCAGCATGTTCCATGAGGCTATGCAGTGTTGTTGACAGACAGTCACTGAGTGCCACAAACAAACAGCAGCATAATCGATACCGATTTATATATATATATATATATATATATCACAGTGCAAATATGATAGACCTATTGATTTGCAACAGTTGTAAGTTAATATTGTGTAATGTTTTAGAGACAGTATTGTCTGATTTTACTCTTACTGTTTTTTTGTTTTTGTTTTACCATTATTTTGTCTTTTTTGAATGTTGGACATACTTGATACTGAAAACTCTGAAAAACAGTGGCAACTGTGACTGATATAATCTGTCTCAAAATTGCTGATCTGAGAAATTGGTAGAGGACATAATGGATAAAATGACCACAGTGAATAATGGTAAACTGTCCCCTGTGAGTCAGACGTCGACAGGTTGGAGACAAAAATTGTCTAATTAAACAGTCAATGTAATAGCACATTTTATGAGCTCTGCTGAATTTTGTTCTTAAGAAGAAAAGTAGAGCTGTGAAAGTAAAATTCTTGGTCCTTGAGAATTATATAAATCTTACATTGAATGACTATTTTTGTGCTATAAAAGTTATTACTTATCTTTTGTTTTTGAATTAGTCATACACAGTCAAAGCTCTAAATTACATTCACTTTCTATCTTTTTTTAATTGTTCCTAGAACTATTTTTCTTTCTGATTTAAAAATAGAAAACCAGCGATGTTTTTTTAATTGTTGCTGCTAACCAACAGCAAACTGTTCTTTTGGTCAGAAAATATGTTGGTCTTATTTGTTTTCTCAGATCTAAGAAGTAGCTTTTTTATTAAAATACCACGCTTACTTCCAAGGGTGATGACTCAGTGTGCTGTGGGCTTTACATAAGGTTACATGCCGTGTTTTTTCAGGTCCCTAGAGTCTTCTCGCTTAAACTTTTAATTAAACTCATTGGAAAGCCTTTAGAAAACGTGTTACTTTGTTAAGTTATTGCTAATCAGATTAAGGCCTTTGGAATATCCATGAGCCATCTCTCAAGAAACTTCAGCTGTTAATTTAATATTAAGTGTCTCATTTAACAAAAAACATTCAAACTAAATTTTTTGTTTGAATCCCAGTAATCAAAATGTTTTATATCTTTAATTTGTAGTTTGAAAAGTCATAATCTCTGAGAAAATGTTCTCTAATTGTTGCTCCAGTATATGGTGAATGCATATTCTTTTATAGTTTTTAAGCATTGATGTAAACTGGAATGCTAATGAACCACCACCTATGCTGGACTGGTGTTTTCTTGTGGTAACCTTGGAAACTATGTGGGTCTTATGCTGGATTTTTCACAATGCACAATATGCCATGGGATATGGGAATATGTAAATGAGATGAATGGTTTGTCAGTTTTTTTTGGTTGTTTTTTTGCACAAATCAGATATTATATGCCTGTGTAGTAATAGTACAGTCTTACTCTGATTTGTGTGGTTCCATTGGTAGGTCTAGATTTAATTTAAAATATTAAAATTTCCACTTTCATTACTTTGATTTGTATTTTTACCAGCTCAACAGGGGGAAGTTCAGCTTTCATTTTAGGTCTGTTTTCCTCAGTCGTAGAACACACGGCAGAGATGTTTTTATGGGGGGGAAAAAATCCTACTTTTTACTTCCAAAATCACAGTCCATTGTCCCAATTAGTGGTAGAGTACATAATCTCTGGGGGTCACCAAAATGGGCCTTAAGATGTACAGTAAGTGTTTTGTACCGTTGAGCGTGTGGGTCTCTGCTGATGTAAAGCTCGCATTCTTGTGTCGATTAAAACCAGTGTGGGACCACAGGGGAGAAAGAGAGGGGGAACCTGTAGAAACCTTCTGTTCTGAATAACTCTTTAATCTTCACAAACGCTGTACGGCGAAAGCTAGCGACACGTGAGCTGTGAACTTTGGCAGTGAAGCAGATGAGAGAGGGAGATATAACAAGTGGAGAGGGAGGGAGGAAGTGAGGGAGAGTGTGTGAATGAGGGTGGGGAGAGAGTGTGAGGATGAGAGCTCAGTTCCAGAATGACTCGCTTTGCCTTTGCCCGCTCAGTTTGAAGACATCAGAACACTGAAACCAGGAGAGGAACCTTGCAGGCGGGGCCGTGCAGGCTACAGTTTTTTTTTTCTGTCTCTCTCCTTCTGTGTTATTCTATCTACGGGTGAAGCCTCCTACATTAACTGAAGCTGCGGGACCACATGCAACAGGGTGTAAAAGCCAAACTCCCTCCACTTCTTTTGCTTCTCTGTTCAAGAAAAGGACAGGAAAGAGATGCCCTGACACTTGGGGAGAGTTTAAGAGGAAGACGAATCATCACATTGCAGGGTTCCTTGTTTCCGTGGCTTTTGTTCTAGAGTCGTCAAGAAAACCTTCAGAGTTATGACTAAAAGAAAGTGGGAGGGGAGGAGAGAAGGCTTCAAGGTCAGCACCACAAAGGAGGAGGCGCAGGGGCCCGGACGCCCCTCCACCAGAGGGCGCTTCTCCGAGTCTTGGAAGAGACTGAGCTCCAGACATGGGTCCACCAAGAGATCAGGACTGGCCTCACAGCAAGCAGTGGTAAGAAGCAGAACAGCATCTGTGTGTGATCTGTCTTCCCTGATTTGTTGAACTTGGAGCGAGGAGGGTGGGTGCAGGGGAGAGACCGTCGGTGGAAGAGAGGAAGAGTAGAGATTGAGGGCATGGGATCACACAGAGTTGGACAGAGGGGTGCAGGAAAGAGTCTGGCTTAAGCAGGTGGGAATCTAAAGGTCTCCCTCTGCCTCGGAGGATGCCAGTGGAAAGTTTCAGGGTAGCACGTGTAACACATTGTGGCCACTAAAAGGTTTTTATGATGATGATGCTTTCAAGTGCACAGAACATATGCATGGAGTGAGACTAGATAGGCAGAGGGGGACTGGGAGATGGAGAAGGAGAGAGAGAGAGGTGAAGATGGTAGATATTTACCATTATCAAGTGTTCATCCAGGACCATGTGCCATTTGGGATGTGTTGTTATTGTTATCTGATATGGAATTCTGTGTTACACCAGACCAGGCCATAGAATACTCCATGTGCTAAGTGAGGGGAAATTGCATTTCACATCTCTGCAGTCAAATATTTCAGGCATGTGGTAGTTCCAGCAAGAAAACTCCTACCCCCTGATGTTTGATCTCATTTTAGCTGATTTGGAGTCAATAACGAGGGGAAACTCAGTGGGTCAGTTGTTGCTTAGCACATGAGTGTGCCCTAAAGCACGCTCTAAACCATCTGTCACACACACCAAAGATTCTTTTGCCACTTTTGTGCAAACTCTAGTTGCACAGCTAGGAGAAAAGATACTGTATTTTCCGAAATATAAGTCACTGTATTTGTGTGTGTACCTATACTTTGGAGATAAATTTAGACCCAGAAGTGAGCTAAATTGGACAAAGCTTTGGGGACAGCCTTATTTATAAAAAGAAATAAAGTTGTTTTGTTTTTTTTAATGTAAAAATGCAGAAAGTTTTCTGTTAGGGGTAGGTGATTATATTTATTACTAGCTGTACATAAAAACAGTTGAAGTCTATGAAATATCCCCATTTAGATAGCCAAGGTAACGTGTGTGAGTGCGTGTTTGTGTTTAGTTTTTTTTGGACTTATAGTCCAAAGTGACTTACGATACAACATAATTTATGTCGATCAAACAAACTACAGATTTCATCAGTAAGG
Source organism: Pimephales promelas (assembly GCF_988280905.1). Taxonomy (NCBI): domain Eukaryota; kingdom Metazoa; phylum Chordata; class Actinopteri; order Cypriniformes; family Leuciscidae; genus Pimephales; species Pimephales promelas. The sequence goes on along the minus strand of NC_142772.1, from coordinate 36,249,369 downwards.
ATTTCATTTTGGGCCCGTTGACAAGACAGTCATTTACCTTTTCGAGCTACTGCTGCGCTGCCACAAATTTTACATATATTTCTATCAAAAGTGTCTTTGAATAAAGTCGATAAAGTAAAATTTTTTGCTAATATAAAAGTACATTGCTAAAATCAATCTAGCAAATATAAAATATAATCAATAGCAAATATAAAAAAGTACTCTATTAATCAGACTTTTGTCTGTCAGTCTGAACTATCAGTCTGAACTACTGGTACTAGCATGACTGGCCAGAACAAAAATGTAAAATAAAAAAAATCCTGCAAGCTCTCCGCCATACACCAAATGCTTAGACAAACAATTGAAAACTGCAGTCAAAGAGATGGAAGTCATTAGCTACTGATCTGAATGTTTTAAAAGAATGCAATTTATACATGGATGTAAAAATAATGGAAATACAACATCTGGGAAATTTACTTAACATAATGAAAAATCTCTGAAGCCTTCATGCACGTCTGAAAAAGGGACTACCAGTAGTTTAAGGACTGAAGAAGCTGGTATTAGAGTAAATCAAATTCCTCAAAGTGAAAACAGGCACATTCATTGAGCTAGTTTACTCTCATCCACAGTGTATTTTAATGGCAAGATGAATTACAAATCCATACAGTAAGTGTTTACTTTAGGTGGGTGTATGTGAAATTATTTGTGGTCTTGTTGCTATCGAAACGACTCCACTTTGTGTTTATGGATTGCCTTTTGAATCACACCTTAGACACATCTAGTCTTCTATAACTGTCCATATCCACTGGCTCTAGACTTTAAGATGTAAGATATTTAGATGAGTTGTACCTGAAGTAGGACCAGGAGAAAAATAAACCGAAATAGAGATCAAATGTGTCAACAAATGGTGCTAGGGAGACATTATTATGAGAAATACAAAGAAGTTCTGGGATTACTTGTGTTCAGTTAAGAATTATGAAAAGTGAAATGTCTGTGTTAATGTTCTCATAGAATATGAATCAGGTCTAAGAGGGACTACAACAGTCACCTTGAGGAGTTTTACGGTTTTACATCCCAACTTGGAGGAAGTATGCTTTAATGCTCGGCAGGCCGGACATTAGGCACTAAGTGGCAGTGCAAACAGTGAGGAGTGTGTGCATGCCAACACAAATGCTCAAACTGGCTAATTGTTCTATAGCGAGGTTTTGAAACAAAGGAGGCTGGTGAGAATGTGTGGATACAAACCTTGGCAACTGTAGCTTGGAAACAGAGTCATTTATATATCTTAGTTTATTTATACGGGCTTATCTCAGTGGGAAGTGTTAAGGGGGATAGTGCTATAGTGGGTTAAAGTATAGAAATACCCAATCAATATTCTGTACTTTTATGTGTTACATGCTGTTTGAGTCCTAAAGAAATCCCTGTAGACTTAAGGTTTAATAATGTTAAGCATAAATTGGACGTGTGGGCGATTTAGAATGCACTTACATCCCTGTTCATTCACAGTCTGACGTTAATCTAGTCTGAAGTCACCAGATATGCATCCCATTGTGTTTGACTACAAAGACTGGTTTACAAATTTCTTGTTTCTAAACATTCAGAAAATCCATCTTGTGCTCGGTTGGTGTTATGGCAGTCTTAAACCTCATTACACTGGGAAACTGAAATAGGAGCGGATCAGAGTTTTGGAATGAGCCGGTACAACCTCGGGGGGCTGATTTTGTGCTACCACCACAGGGCTTTAAGCCTGGCGGATGTGGCTTACTTTGGTTGTTATAGCAACTGTCGCACATATCGCCCTGCACGTTTACAGTCGATTTCTCACTACGGTTACAGATATGTCACTAAAGTTCAGATGCTTTCTGAATGTGTCAAAATAAAATACTCCTAAATTATAGTGATTTCATCACTTCCTGTCACCTCAAAAAAACTCTTATCAGTGCTTTTATAGGGCAAAGTCACAACCCTAATGCGCTTTAAAGGAATGTTCTAGGTTTAATACAAGTTTAGCTCAATCGACAGCAGTGGTGGAGGAAGTACTGAATCTCAGTACTTAAGTAAAAGTACAAATAACCAGATAAATATTTACTTTAGTAAAAGTAGAAGTAACACAATGACAACCATACTTAAGTAAAAAGTACCTGATTTAAAATGTACTTTAAGTATTAAAAGTAAAAGTACTTGCATAACAATTGATTCTCTCTCTGATGTCTATTTTCTAATGATTAATAAAACATTTAATTCTAACTCATTCAACCTAATACTCCTATAATGATGTTCAATAATGATGGAAAAAAATGTCACCATTTCTGAAACAAGCTTGCAATTAGGCAATATAAACCATGCTTATCCTTACTATATGTTAATAACTATGTTTGGCAGTAAACGCGATTAATTTATGGTGTAATTCTGAACCTCTTGGCTTGCCATAATCCTAACCAAACGTATATTACACACGTTTCCTATGCACGTAAAAACAAATTTTCGCGTATAAATTGCACGATAAACACACTGCGTGCGAGACGCATTTAGTTGATGTATCTATGGCAACCAAACGTCACTGGTGAGACAAAAGTGCAACGAACGGACGGTCAGATTACGTTTTGGCCGGGGAAAAACTGATCAGAAAATGTAACAGAAGTTGTAGAAATGTAGTGGAGTAGAAAGTATAATAATTGCTGCAAAATGTAACAAAGTAAAAGTAAAAAGTATGCACTATTTATTCTACTTAAGTAAAGTAAAGATACGTGAAAAATGTACTTAAGTAAAGTAACAAAGTATTTGTACTTCGTTACATTCCACCACTGATCGACAGCATTCGTGTTGATTACAGCATAATGTTAATTACCACACAAATTATTTAGACACATCCCTTACAATGGAAGTAATGTGGCCATTTTTTGCAGGAATTTGGAGCTTATCTTAACACTCATTCTGTTTGTCTTTTGGCTATACTTGTGAAGGTAATTGACCAAATTCACTTCCATTGTAAGTGTCTCACTGTAACCCAAATTTTCCACTTTTTTTTTTTACAAAAAATAAGGGGCAAGTGAAATTGTTTTTTGTGCCACAATTCACGAATGTTGTTGATTAAGCTTATCTTGTATTTTAATTCAGTGAATAAATTGTACCTGATAGACATCTGCGTAAAATGTGTAGACTTTAGTCCTGTAAAAGCATATTTCTGTCTTATTCAACACACTATTTCATTCCCACTACCACACTTTTCCATGACCCTCCAGCCACTGCAGAATAACCCAGGTTCCTAGGTTTCAAATCACTGTCCCTCAGCATTAGATGAAATAACAGGTGTGAATTGGAACGGTCCTCCCTCTGGTAAAGCCAGCTGGCCTCTTGAGAGGGAGAATCTCTGACAGCTAAAAAAGCCTAACAGAACCCAACATTAATCTCAGTGAATTAATGAGCTCACACTCTTGCCTGAGTGTATTTCTGATAAAAGCTTTTTTCTCAAAAAACAGTCACTGTTGCTAGAATGGCATCAGACACGACATGATTTTAAAGAAACAAACATACATTATCATAATCCCAATTTTTACAATATGAATTTGAGCACACAATTAAACTTGATCTTATATAATCATATAATTTTATTTGAGGTTATTTCATTCAGAATGTCCCCATTAATCACTTAATCACAAAAGACTTTTCACCCAAAATTAAAAGTTTTACTCGCCTATATATTATAATTTACTTGCGCACGTGTGTGTGTGTACTGTATATAGTAATAGACTCTGAGTAAGCTAAATAACTGTTTGCATTATACTGTCGTGTGAACCGTTTATCCCATCACAAACTGGCACAACAGATTGTCTTTCAACAGATGATGGTGTATCGGTAACGGCCAACAAACCAACTAATCAGTGTTCGTGTGGCAGATTAATCTATCTTGGCAATATTTACCCCCAGCAAATCTACCAGAGCTTGCCCAGACTATTTCATAGCATCACCTTCAGTGAGACAAAAGAGAAATGCAAAGCATGTGACACCTGGCTCAACCAGCATTCTACATTAGTATCCCCCATCTTGGAATACCTGGAGTAATAGAGTTGATGCATCTATTCATTTCAGTGTGGTTGGCCCCTTTAAAGTGGTCAAAGGAAATGCGAGAACTGTAATAAACACCATTATGTTTACAGTGACTGCAGTGCTGCTTTTATTGCTCTATTCCTGTTAGCCGTTAATTGCCAGGTTGCCTTGGTAACATACTTGGCACAGGGAACTAATGTAAAATTTATGTCAAGCGAGAGTGGCATTTCCTCCGCTAGCTCTCTGTTAGCATAGTTGTACTCAGCTCAGGGATCAGGGGTGCAATGGTATGAAAATAGATCCATTGTGTAAGCTGTGCCAAAATTATTGTTATTACAGTAAAAGTTAATTCATAGCTCTATCCACTGTCAACTCTATGGCAAAATGATTGATTATGGATTCATAGAAATGTATTACTTAACCCCCTTATTTTTGGATGTACCTAAAAGTTTTCTATGTTTTTACAGACTTAAATCAGTAACATGTACTTATGTCCCATTTATTTTATAGTGGTTATTTGTAACAATAAACGCATAACCAGGCCCAGACTGTAGTGTGAGTTTCCCTTTAATTTTATATAAAATAAATATTTTCAGATATTGGATATTCAATGGGTCATTTCCTCTGTTTTTACATTTATATTACATTTGTCATCCCTTTAAGTTAACCGTAAAAAATCCTTATCAAATTTCAAATTGAATATCCATTTTTCAATTACATTATAATGTGCTTATTGGCCACAATTTTAATATGCATGCATTCCTTGTTTTGATAGTAAATACTATACTTTTGTTTATGTATGTATGTAGGTTCTTAACCATATTTTGAGGACACATTTGTTCCCAGAAGTGATCTAAATCTGACAATACCTCCTTTTGAGGATGTCCTCGTTTGTAAAAATGGCATAAGAATAAAGGTATTTTAAAATTTTGTTTTGAAATTAAATATAAATGAAGTTTAATGTAGGGTTAGGTTATATTATTATTAATAACTAGTTGTATGTAAAAACAATGAAAGTCAATGGAATATCCCTATTTAGATAGGCAAAGTAAAAGTAAGCGCAATGTAAGTGTAGGGTGACTGGCCATCTGCAGAGTTTTGAAACTAAGGCAAATAATTGTCAGAGATGATATATGTGCATATTTGCAGAAAGTCATTTGCAAAGCACTGCAATTTTCATAATGAAGGTAAAAGGAATGTCACCACATTTAAATAATTGTACCAGCCTTTTTTTCTTTTCTTTTTTTTTTTCTTAATCAGCTCATCTGCTCCAACAGGCTCCAACAGGACAGAAAGTCTTGTATCATTCAGAGAGGTCAATTAGTGGTCTTCACATCCCCCTCAGCCCTTATTAGTCCGACACAATTTCAGACAGAGGGAGATTGAGGCGAGAATAGCTCAGGCTTCACAGTGAAAACCCAAGTATCATCAATACAGGACCAACTGTCTGTGCAGCCCCCTGTTAAGATGAGCGATGCTGTTTATAGTAAAGCAAAGCAATAACTATTTATTTTTAATTTATGTGAATGCTGTTTTATGGGGCTGTAACATATTTACCCCAAAGTTTCGGGCTTTTGTAGCTCTGAACAAACACCATATTTATAATATTCTGGAGTTTTGCATCTCACTGAGGTGGCACTTAAGTGTTTGAAAGATTGAATGTGCCTAGTCATAATTTGCGCTGGCATTTATTAAACTAGTCTGCTCTTCTTTATAAGATTAGTGGGAATTGCTCTTGTCCAAACCTGCCGATTTCTAGTCATTTGTCCCTGTAGGGATCCACACGCTATTGTCAAGATTTTCCTTTCCACTGCCAAATCAGATGACTCACAAAACTGTCCCTTTCTTTTTTGCCAACGTTTGGTCCATTAACCTGTTTGTCTGTCTCGGTCCTTTCCTTTGTTGTGTTTTTGACACTATTGAATTGCTTTTAGAGACTGTCAAATGCATCATTTCTCTTTTTTCACTTCCTCTTTCTAAAAAAGCTGTTTTGATCTCAAAAAGCGTCACCATTAAATAATGAAACCTTTAATGATGGCTCCTTTGAAAACGATGCTGTGAATTAAGGGGGGCGGATTGGTCTGTGAATAATTGCCCTCAGACTGAGACTCAAACCTGTTGAGCTACTGAGACTCTTAAGAGCAGAGAGACAGTCTACACTAATTGCAGTGCAACCTTACAGTTTATTTTGTTATAAAATGTAATGTTTTTTGTTTAGTCCACGTCTGTGAGGTGAAAAGGTGAGACTTTAATTGGCTGCTAAAGGCTGAAAATCTCTTTCCTTAGCTTGACAGAATGCCACTCCGCATGAATGTGTGTCGTCTGAGACTTTGTATCCTGTCTGAGATGAGACAGAAATTAAATGGAGTTCAGTTACAGGGGAAGACTATTGCTCTTTTTACAGGAACTGACAGACATAAAGAGTCTATTTTTCTTCAAAGTCCTACAAAGTTTTCTTATGTTGTTTTTTTTTCCAGTGGTGTATCGACTAGCAGCTGTTAATTACGTGAAAATGTCAAGCCTGCTGATTAAGTCAAAATTCTTAGAAATGTGGGCTTTTACTCTTACAATTAAAGTAAAAATATTAGTGAAGAAAAAAAGTAATTCAGAAAGCATCTTAAGCCTTAAAGGAGGTCTTAAGGTCAAAATTGTTAGGAGTTTGGTTGAGGCTTAAAAGTTTCTTTAGCAGAGGAGAAAATGGCAGAAGAGGGAGAATAAATGTGCTGCAGACAATAGATGACAGTGAGTTAATAGGACGCTATAGATGAGATCGTGCAGGGATCATGTTTGTGACTGATCTTATTAGAGACACGCTAATGTTTCAGAAACAGCGCAGGAATGCCATAATGCCATAAATGTAAGTTATCACTACATAAATATTTTTGGCAAATGGGAAAATGCAATAAAGCAGCAGTGATTTGGATCGGTCACAACCTTCTGTAAGCAGTGATCACACTAACATTACAGCACTTTCAGAACATCTTATTGTGTTGCAGTTCATTTAGTTTCCACTGGAAATTCCCACCTTGCTGGCTCAAAAAACTGCTTTTATGTATATAGCAGGCTTCCCTGGTGCGCACAAGCAGGGGAATGAACCGTTAATAATTTGCGCTATAAGCTCCGTGCTGTGATACCCGGCCCGAATCTTCCTTTAATGATGGCTATGTAAAAGAATCATAGATTGTGATCCTGCCTGAAAAAAAAAAAACATATGGTATGATAAATGATATTTTCCATATTGACCACCCTCATCCTCTATTCAAACAACTCCTCACTAACTTTGTGAACCTATTAAACACAGTCAAGTAGGTTTATCTGACAGGTTCATGGGTAGAGTGAGGTCATTTAGGTGATAAAAAATATGCATTGTGATGAGGGAAATAGACCCAAAGTATTTGTTCTAGGTACAGCATCATTAATATGTAATGTTTTGTTTTACCTCCTGACTTTGCAAAGAGATTCTGGTGTTATTGGATTTACACACATCCAAACACACCCTAAATATATACGCTTTTTAATTTCAAGCTCGAGTCCCTTTTACGGTCCACATTAAGCACTGTGAACACAGTCAGCTTATTAATGATGTGTGACTGGTTTTGCCTGACATGTAGAGGCTGGTTTTTGATGGCGGCTCACTGGGCCCTATGGGTTTGATGGCTCCAGATGGGAGAGTGTGCAGGGAGAGATCAGCCAGTGGAGGTCTTCCTGAGAGAGGGAGGAAACCCAGTAGGAGACTCATCCCATCCCCTGACTTCTCCATATCCCCACAGAGCTGCTATTATCCTGTTGCCTCCAGGACCAGGCTGAGCAGCATCACAGGCATAGAAGAGAACCATTGACAGCGCTGTATTGTAATGAGACACATACACACATACTGTACGCACATCCCAAATATTCAAATATGCATACCAGGTGCAGTCACGTAGTCCAGAACAAAAATAAGCATGCTAATACAAAACACGCTCTTGTTATACCTGTTACACTTGCAAATGAACTGTCACACTTGCAAACGTCTGCATGCACATACACACAATTAGAGTGGAGCAAGACGAGGGGGAAATCATAGAATGGGCATCGGGGCCAATACGACGAAGAAATCTTCGGACAGTGAACGTTTCTGACGTCACCAAGGTCCTCTCTCGATAGGCTAGCCAATAGGCTGGAATGGAATCCAATGCGATTTTTAATGATTCATACTTTTCAGAACCATTTTACAGTGGGCAATACAATGTCATTTGCTGACTGGCAGGTGGGAATTGGTTTCATATTCACACTTGTCAGTCCGCAAATCTGATCTGGCACTGAGGTAGAAAATAGCTTGAGCCTGCAATGCTTCTCAGCTTCCCGCTGCTTCTTAACTCGTCTATTATTTTTTTAATTTAACACTCAAGGCTAGTTACGGTGATTCTGTAGTTCCTCAGATGCAATTTGATGTCGTAAATCATTGTTTTGGATGGGTGTTTGTAAATGAACATGGGTACATGACCAGAGTTGGTGCTGGTGAACGTTTCCTTTGTGAATTCTTTTAAATGATGCTTCGTGAACATGAATCATGTAGCAGCTTTATTTAAATTCACTGTAAATTGCCTTTCAGGAGCTTAAATGTAAATTTCAGTCATTTGCATGCAAGCCATTTAGCAGACGCTTTTATGCAGAGTGACTTACTAAACATGCTTAAAACATCTCAAGCTTGCAAACTGAAAAACCTCTGCCTCTGTTTTTGTCAGAATTATATTCTGCTTGATATCCTTTTTCATGCTGTTTTGAGTCCTGGCTGTCTATGTCCTTGTATTTGCACATTTTTCATTTGCAAGTGGCTGGTCAAAATCTGATTCAGTAATTATTCCCAATAGACTAGAGTGAATGTTTAGTGTGAGTGTTTAACATGTGATATCTTAGTGCTAATGGCAAGAAAGCATGCTTTCCTGGGCATCCACTACAGCATATGGCTCTAAACAGCATGGCCATATTTGTTTTGCTCTTTAGTAAGAGGGTCCCGGGTACTTAAGCATTCGTTATGAGCAAATAATAAACCTTAATGTTTTACTGCTGCTGTTCTGACTTGCCTTACAGTTCTTGATTTAAAGAGAGCCATTTCAGACACATCATCACCTCTTCAACTGAACTTGTGAACATTTCTCAAAATTCTTGGTCCCTCTAGTGGTTAGGTCTGGAAATGTTGGCTGTTAGTTCCAAACGTACAGTATTAAGAATTAATGTACTGTAAATTTGTGTAAGTGATTAGGTTCATTTGCTAAGTGAAGCACACTGCATGCCCTTGCATTGTGTGGTAAAAAATAAAATGATGATAGAGATGCATATCATTGTCTGAGAAGTGAGAAATTCTTCAAGGCTTTGAAAGAACTGTAGATCTCAGTGCATGCTGGTGATTTATACAAAATAACAATCAGCATCTCTTTAGACCTAGGACCTACAGCCTGTTCAGCAGAAGTATATTAGAAAGTGACGTATTGCTTCATTGTGATGCTTCTGCCTCAGACTTGCAGACTGCCGAGGTGAAGGATCATTGACTCGCATCAGTGGGTTAAGGGAAAGGCTTGCAGATGCAGTGGCTGTTCTTTATAGTGTCAGGTACTTCAATTTAACTGGAAGCAACCAGTGAAGCAAGGCAAAGATGGTGTGAAGTGGCCTTTTTAGGTTGACTGGCTAGATCAACACAGACCACATTCTAGATCATCTGTAGTTTAATTGTGCATGAAGGAAAGTCAACCAAGGTCAAGCCCACCTGTAATGTCGTTGTGCTAAATGGGCTTGCTGGGATGACCATGATGCTCAACTCAGTACGAGTGTTTGGTAATTCACTTTCAAAGATGTAGCAGAATGAGAAACAGGTTTATGCAACTTGAATTTGAATGAGTTTGAATTTGAATTTGAATGGGATTGGTCACACCACAAAGAAAGCCGATTCTTCAATTTTGAATGAGTCTGTGGAAAGAATGGATGATCTAGAAGCAACTTTTATCAGCCACAGGTTGTTATTGACAGACAGGAGGTCAGTCTCCATGAAATGGCACACTTGAAGCTTGATTGGCTTCCAACAGGTTGTTCTGTGAAAGACCCGATTAAAATGCCTTGTTCAAGTATGCTGCCAAGAACATGACAAGAACAGATGATCTGTAGTCTTTTTAGCAGTGAGGTCATTCAAGACTGCTTCAATGTGATCAGGAAGGTGTCTGTAACAAGTGATGCATTGATGATTTGTTTGAGTGCTGAAGAGGCTGTGAATATTCGAGAAAGGAGAAAGATGGAGGGGTGTTGGGTCCGAGTCCATTTTTGTCGAGTCTGAGTTGAGTCCAAGTCCTTAACTATCGAGTCCGAGTCTAAGTCCAAAGAGGGCAGAGTCGGACTTGCATTCTTAACATCAGAGTCTTGTGTGACCTTTCACAAAAACCCACCCCTCTTAGTTACTGTTGCTACATTCAACAATCCATTCCGCACTCACTCCACATGTTCGCACACAGTGAAAAATATATTACGTTGCAAAGAAGACATTGACAATGCGCTCGACAATGCTTCCAAGCTCGGTCCCCAAACCCAGTCCCCCAAACACTGTCCAAACACCTGATCAGGGTTGGAGCTAAACTCTGCAGGGACAGTGGCCCTCCAGGACTGAGTTTGGGGAACCCTGAAATAAAGTCTCAGCTTCCAAATTTTGTAATTTTTGTGAAATTCAAACATAAATACTGCTTTGTGGTGCTTTAATGAGTAGGTCCTCAGTTCAAGCTGCATGTGAACTGATCATCTCTTCTAGTTATAGCACAAATTAAACATGAATGACATCAGAACTGCAAAAAGACATCAATACACACCATTTTTTCAAAGTTCAAGTCTGCTGACTTTAATCTAGTAACTGGTTTGATTTGTTCGTTGGACAAAAATAGTGAATATCTACATTATGATTGGTCAGATCACCTGTCAATCAAATTCCGGCGAAAGGTCTCAACACTGAGCTCAAATGATTGCAATGTATAGTTACAGTCATATGTTTACCTATTGTACATCTTCCAGAATCTGCAAGGTAATGCTCAAGAATGCTACACGATGCATTAAGATCCAGGGGTAAATTTTTGAGTAAGATGATGGTGATTTTTACATTTTTCTTATTTTGTTTTACATGCTAATATCTTATTTAGCCTTTGAAGGACAGGACTAAATTGTTCTTATTTTGTTTAGAAATAAATTAATTTACACCAATGATCCACTTCAAAAGTTTACACCCCCTGGCTCTTAAAGATTCCCTCTTGCGAAAGGATAAAGCTTGCGCAGATTCTGAATATTTTGAGCGAATTCTCCGTATGGTGACTCTATAAATGCTTCTGATTTCCCACTGTGTTCATGCGCTTAATATACATGTCTGTGATTGGCTACCAGGCTTGGGAGAGTTACGTGGGCAGCATTGTTTCTAGCAGCAGTGATTCAATCTGTGTCTGAGGAGATTGTTGTTGAGAGCTGTTATTTTGCGCATGCTCCAGTGGGTGGCACACGTGACTCGTGTCGTGAGTCATTAATCAAGCAATGCTTAATATAGTGTTATTATGCCAAAATACAGATTCATTTGGTTTTAAATGAAACCATTGTAATCCTGAAAGTATCGCCCCTTTTTTCAAAAAGTAACTATAATCTGATTACTATGTTTTTTGACGTAACTGTCACGAATTACAGTTAATGGATTTCTGTATCCTGATTACATAACGCACATGTATTCCGTTACTCCCCAACCCTGTTGGCTACAATGCTCAACGCTGAAACCGCACAAGTTTCGTTTCTTTTTTGAATAATATTGTGTCCTCTGGTGCCCGGACTCGATTGTATTCTGAAAATTTGTCAAGTCCATGTAAAAATACACCCGAGTCCGTGACAAGTCCGAGTCCATTCAAATTGGACTCGAGTCCGAGTTCAAGTACCCCAACTCTATCAGTAGTTGATGGCAGTGGATGGAGTTCAGAGGGCAGGTGGTAGATCAGTTAGTAACTTCAGCCTCAGAGAGGGGAGAGTGGGGTGGGTGGGAACTGTTTGTGAAAGTATGGTGTGGCTGCTGATGGCTAGCACCTTTTTTAGTGTAAAAAGTGACAGTCTTCCGCAGTAAGAAAAGTGGTGTGCGGAGATGGAAGAAGAGAGAGGAGAATGACATGAGCAGTCTGCAAGCGTATGAACTGATGATCATGGTGTGTTGGTATAAGTGGCTTCTGGCACTTTTATTAATGGGTTAGTTCACCCCAAATTAAGCAATTACTCACCCTCATGTTGTTCCAACCCTGTAAGAGTTTTGATCATCTTCCGAACACAAATTAAGATATTTTTGATTAAATCTGAGAACTGGATCAATCCTCCATAGGCTTCTAAGGGATCGAAACTTGCCGGCCCAGAAAAGTTAAAGACTGAAGACCTCGAGATAGTTCATGTAGTGTAACTGCGCAGGACTTCTGTGTTGTACATCACACGTATAGCTTGTTTTCATATGACGTGAAATACAATTGGAGAGCAGGAAGTGATTTGCTGTATTTAGAAAGCACTATAAACGCCTGTGTTTTGAGTCATTTATGGTTACTTGAATTGATTAAACCACGAGGAGTTTTTATCTTGTACCAAAAGTTGTTGTTCATAAGGGGGGAAAATGCAAGAAATTGACCAAAAACTCAGGAAAAACGGCTTGCAAATCTACGTCTGCGGTCGGGAGGAGCCGAATGGGAAAATGCCTGTTTGTGTAACTTACAGTAGTGATCACTTTGTCAAAGGTGAGTTAATTCAACTTAAGTGTTTATGCTTGTTCAACGTGTAAAGTTTCCGAACTTTGTAAAGTCAAAGTATGTCTGTAAGACGAGGTAGTTGCTGATATCTATAGCCTCGATGGCAGGAAAATATTTCAATTCAGTTGAAAAATCGCTCCTCTTCATAACGTAAGACTCACGTCTAGAGCCCGACCGATAAAGGATTTTGAAGGCCGATACCGATACAAATATTTGTTGGTTTTAAAATCTGATATTCCGATATATCGGCCGATTTTTATTTATTTATTTTTTTTTTATTTCAGAAACGCGGAACAAAACATTAACAGATTTCCCTAACATTAGTTATTTGTAGTTATTTATGAGTTTTAACTAAAATAATATGATAATGCATTTTAAAAAGATTCTTATATTGTCACAACAGAACAGAGGAACATCAAAATATATTAAAGTTCTACATTGCCTTATAAGCTACCTTATTATTACAATGTCAGCTTGCTTATCCCTTTACCTGCACTTTTTAAATTCTTTCCATCAAGCTACATCAAACCATTTTCAATCATCAGTTGCTGCCTACCTTCGAAAGCCTACTATTTAGCGATTCTAAATCCATTACAGAACGATAGTCTGCAATGCACACTTGGCGTCGTTGGATTTTTCATTTTGGATTTAAAATAGAGCTTGGATTGTCACTTGGACTATTTTAATGATGTCTTTAACTTTTCTGGGCCAGCAAGTTTCAATTCCTTAGAAGCCTATGGAGGTGTGGTCCAGCTCTCAGATTTAATAAAAAAAAAATCTTAATTTGTGTTCCGAAGACGAACGAAAGTCTTACAGGGTTGAAACAACATGAGGGTGAGTATTACTCATAGAATTTTTATTTTGGGGTGAACTAACCCTTTAAGATGAAAAAAAGCCCTTCTAAAAAAAGTAACTGCTTCTCTGGGCTCATGTGATCTCTTTTGGACTTCAAACAGATTCTGATGAAAATGTATCCTTAATCATGCTGTTCTGATTATTTTATTAATATTAGCTTTCTCTAGTAAAAAAAAAATGTTGTTTTTTTTAGTAAGATTTAAGACTAATATTTGAAATAAATAGATTCAGCATTTATATTTTGCAATAATGTCTTATTTCATAAAAAAGTTTAATATTAAATGCAAAAAAGTGATATTGTAAAATCTTTATAATTAATTTTTCTTGAGGGCTGCATGTGTAAGTATCTTTGGTTATATGTAGGACACTGTATTAAAGCCAGAGCTCCACAATACGCCATTGTGCATTTGCACAAAATGTACTGTATGTGAAATGACTGCATTTGCTATAGATATAAGCTAATTGTGCTTAAAATATACAATATTATAGTGCTTTGGCTTTGTTTCAGATATGCTTATATACAGATGATTCAGATGTTGTTCTGAATCTTTACTTTCATGTGAGGGAACTATTACCCTCTCAGCTTCAATATAGAGAACTTCAATATAAAATCACATTTGCATAATGAATTATACTAATGCTTTTAAGAAATAACATTGATAAGCAACAGCCAGATCAATGAAATGATATTCTATAAATCTCAGCTCAGGCAAGAGGTGCATTGATTTGTTTTATGTGATGGCCATCTAGTGTTTGAACAGATGCATCACACATAGCATTTTTTAGTGCTTGCTTGCAGTTATTTAAAATCTCGAAAAATTAGTAAGTGAAGAGATGTATATGAAGTAAGAATGAGCATATCAAAGAAGATATGAGGATGTTTAAAGGAAAGGGTGGTAGTGAAATCCCTGAAGGAGAAATATAATAAAATATATAGAGCTCAGACAGAGGAAATAAGGAGAGCCTGAAAGTCGATAGAACTTTGTGTCAATGAATGCAGTTGTTGTCACGATTAAAAAGTTATCATAAAACAAGCACACAAATTCTACATTGCATCTACATGCAAGTAATACACATTCCCACAAATTCTTTCATTACTGGGTTCAGAATTGCAACAAAAACTGTTCTAGTGCAAATTTAACCCATGTCTATAATTCAAACTGACATCAAGTAGCATTGAGCGTACCTACAAGGTTGCATTCCTCCATGATTATTCACTTAAATGGGCCAATGTTACTATAAAGCCAAACAACATCAGTAATCATTTTACACAGTGCGGTGTTACATAAATAGGTATTGCGAGTTCCACAACTGGACAGAAAAGCCTAAAGCAGGAATGTCTTCAACCTTTGCTAAGTGGAGCCTTGACAATAGAACACACACTGAATTAGCCAGACCACTTATAATCACCAGCGCTCTTTAAAACGAAAGAAAGCAAATGGGTCATTATCGTGAAGAAGACCAAGAACGTTTGATTTTCACTGCCCACAACTGCATAGCATCCATCACATTAAACTAAATCTCTGTTGCACTAACAAGCATTCTTGTTACTTAATTAGTGCTTCTGGTGGCTACATAAGAGATACAAATGCAATCTTGCTCTAATGTGTTCTATGCTAAACAAGTCTATATAGCGAAATGTGATTTAGAAAGACAGAGACCATACAAA
This sequence comes from Pimephales promelas, assembly GCF_988280905.1. Lineage (NCBI taxonomy): Eukaryota > Metazoa > Chordata > Actinopteri > Cypriniformes > Leuciscidae > Pimephales > Pimephales promelas. The sequence goes on along the minus strand of NC_142772.1, from coordinate 36,234,051 downwards.
ATAAGTTGCTTATAGAAAATGTCTGACATTGAAACACCGAGGGCGAAAAGTCACAAAGTATTCTGCGGAGATTAAAGGATGATATAGTGTGCTAGGAAGTGACTGTTTCAAATTGGCAGGGCTTGCCATGCTCCTTACAACTGGAGCTCATTAAAGAGAAAGTTCTCTCTCCATCATCCCTTCTGAATAATGAAATGGGGGCTGTATAGTCTTGGGCCCTTGGGCCCTATTAGTTGTATAGTAATCTTTATCATTTGAACATGATAATGGAGCAGTTTTGGTAGCTTTGGGTGTTATAAGAAGTGTTTGTTAAAGTCGGGTTTCTATTATTTCAAACTTAGTGAAAATCCTTTTTTTGGTTTATGTATTTGTTTTGGTTAAAATAGTGTAAAATAGTTAGTTAGCAATAGCAATTTCACAGTCCTTGGAGACGGTCTTAATGATATGGCCATTACACTGATGATGAGTGAAAGAGAGAGACAGAATCATAAAGCGTCACATTCTCTGTCCTTTTTCTCTGTTGTTGTTGGATATTTTCTTCAAATTTTTGTATTGTGGTATTTTTTGAAATATCAATCAATTTTCGTAATTTTAGAAGTACATCTTTAGCATATGAAGAGTTCAGATGCAAAAGCCTCTAAATGCCATTTGAAATTTTCTTCTTCAATGATGATTTTTATCAAACTTGTATAGTTCAGTAATTTCACTTAAATAACAATTAATATGTAATTATCATTGCCATTTAAGTGAAATCACTGAACTTAAATATACAAGCTTGATAAAAATGATCATTCTAGAAGAAAATTTCAAATGGCACTTAGAGGCTTTTGCATCTGAACTCTTCATATGTTATTAATTCCCTAAGCATTTATTTAGCCATCAAGCTATAATTTCTAATCACTGCTGATAATGGGATCTGCTCTGAAACTGGCAGATGAATCAATTCTTGTGGGTGTATGTCTGAGGATATTCAACACCTTACATGTACTTGCACGTTCAAATATATTTGCAAGCATACACATAAACTGATTAAAATACACAAACATACTGGGGAACATATTTTCCATGCCATAGTTTGCAGCGAGAAGGTAGTGACATGTAAATAGCAGTATGTGATTGCTTTTGTGTGTAGGTCAAGAAGTAATTAGAATCTGTTGTGAACTGCATGTTTGTTTGTGCGTGTGTGTGTGTGTGTGTGTGTGTGTGTGTGTGTTTGTTTGTTTGTTGTGCTTGTTTGTGTGTGTGTGTTTGTCTGTGTGAAGACCTGGTCCTGATTGTGTTTTGCAGATGTTGGATGATGCATGCTGAAGTTAAAATAAATGCTGCTGGTTAAGTGGTTGACTTTTACCCTAAGCTACACTCACTTATTTGTTTATTTTATATATATATATATATATATATATATTAGGATCCCATTAGCTGAAAGTCTGTGCTATCAGCTAATCTTCCTGAGGTCCATATACACATATACACATTTCATATGTGCACATACATACACAAACTCTCACTCATACATATATACAATATAGTATTGTCAATTCATAAAAAAATAAGTAAATTAATAAATACAAATACCATGTTATTTACAATTACCTTAATCAAAACATATAAGAACCTATATCAACACATAACATCTTAGACTTCTTTTAAATGACAGCTTTTTACAAAGCTGACAAACTTCAATGGGAATGTTATTCCAGATGACTACAGCTCTATACAGGACGGTTTTCTTCATAAAATTAGTTTTTGAATAGGGGGTCATATATGTTATATATATATATATATATATATAACAAACACACACAAGCATACTCATTTAAAAAAAAAAAAAAAAAAATATATATATATATATATATATATTTTTTTTTTTTGTTTGTTTAATGAGTATGCTTGTGTGTGTTTGTTAAGATGGCAATTAGTAGGGAAAATTTAATAAAATGAAAAAAAAAATTAAACTTTATTAATTATAGCTTATTGATACAATCAACAGGATGGAACATAATAGGATGGATATAAAGACATTGATCAGGCAGGTGAATTTAGAAATTCTTATTTTTGTGTCTCTAGAACTTTTAGCGTATTGAAGATTCTGGCAAAAATAAAATCAAAATAGTGATATTAATAAAATTTTAATTAATTTATGAACATTTATAAAACCACCCCATTGTTCACTTTATTATAACATTGATTTCCACGTTTAATACTTTTTCTATTAAAAATGTACTGCATACTAGAACGACCCTATACATGCATAAGTTTATTGTTGTCACGTAATATATGATAAGCATGTGTACAGTGTCTTCATGCTTTCTCTGTTTAAATCCCACTCACTAATATCTGTATCTCTGGGAGCTTCTCGCTCAACTTGTCAGATCTGATTGGAGGACAATCCTCTTTCCACATACCTGCACATTAAACCCAATCTCCCACTGACACTGGTAAACGGATGTTGCTATGGATACACACCCTGCCTTGAAGAGTTGCATAATCTTCTCACCGTCTCAGGATACCTTGAGTGGCAGGAGAACCCCGCATCCAAGGAGGAAAGCAGGAAGAGGTGGAGCTTCCCACTCGGTGCAGTACTTAGTATTCCACCCAGGTCTCTGTGACATCTCTCACATCTGCATGGCCAGGTGATGCCTGTGAAGAGTGGGGATTGATTGCTGAGATTCATTATTACGATCTGCTCCACAGGGATGCCGACCTAGTGACTGCAGTGCAGAATGGCCAACTCTTCTACTGCATTCTCTCCATTTCTACTGCACGTTTGCAGACACAAGGGCATATAAGACCGCATAATGAACACTGGATTATTAAACCCATCCAATGGAGGGGAGCAGTTCAATCCAGTGTTGCTCTCTCCCTCTCTTTCTCCCCCCCCCACTCCATTATCCTTTCGATGGTCAATGCGTCATGTTTGGAAAGGAGTGTGCAGGGATGGAGGAGCAGGAGGGGGCTACAGAGGAAGAGAAAAGCGAGGGAATAGAGGAGAATAGGTCAGAGGAGTACAAATAGAAGAGATTGGGAGGGAATCAGGGAAATCTTTCCTCTCAGATGTGGTGTTAAAATGCAAAGATCAAAATGTATCATTTTTCCCATCTGCTTTCCATTATTCCTCATCCATTCCAGTGCTTTGCCTTAACAGCTACTCTCAACCTCATCCTACAGCATGATCTCCTGAATCTGTGTCAGTGCGTACTACCATTGATGTTGCTTCCATCCATATATTTTCTTTCCTCCCCTCTCTCTCTCTCTCTCTCTCTCTCTCTCTCTCGCTCTCTCGCTCTCTCTCTCTCTCCGGGTTCTTCAAGACAGTGCCGCTCTACATCACAGCTACTGTTTCCCACTCTTCTCTCCTCCACTCAGCTTCGCTCCTCTTCTCTTTGCTTCTCTCCACTCATTCAGACCGTATGCTCCCCGTCATCTCTGGCACTGTTGGGTCTGCGTGGCCAGTGGAAGTGGACCCGGACACCCTGTATGGTCTGAAGGTGTTTCCCCGTTCCTGTGGATCTGTGGGGAGGGGAGGGAGGGCAGGGAGGGGGTGCAGGTGAAGGGCTCCGTGTCGGGGAAACAGGTTGCGCGGCTTTGCGGCAGGAGCTGAGGAGGGTCATGCTTAATGAGTTAAGAGGATTTCGGACAGAGACCACTCTTGCATCGCAGCCCCAATGTGGGGCCCTTTTCCGGATGGCGGGAATGTCCGGCCGGGAGCGACGAACCAGCTGGATGCTCCTCGGCCACTCAACTGGACCATACGGAAACTGTGTCATGCAGCCTTCCTTCCGTCTGTGCGTCTGCTTAAGGTACCCGTGGGATGGGTAGATGGGGGTGGGGGGGGGGGGGATGAATAGGAAATATTTATTTTGTCTTGTACTAATTGAATTAGTTGCTGAAAAGAGGGAAATGGTGAACAAAAGACTTGAAAGCTCTTTTTTTTAGCAGAATTTGAGTTTATCTGATACATTGTCTCCCTTGAAATGAGTACTGTGACCTATGGGATTGATTCTCTAAAGCATTTTCGACTTCTCAGAAATTCACAGCTTCATAGAGCTTTTTCGATCAGTGCGCTGAACCAGCAAACTTCTCCGTCTGATTTGATAAGGACAGGTACTCTGCTCATGTAGAAGTGTATTGTCAGTTAGAAATGTTGAGGTCTAGCAGCTAAGATAAAAATGACATTATGTGGTGTGCAATAAGTGCTGTCAGCCTCTCAAGTGTAATGCTTTATTGCTTGCCCATAAATCACTTACAAATTGCACATGCCTTACATTACCAGCATAGCGTTTCACAGGAATCATAAACGTATCTATTGTATGCATGATAAAGATTATTGTTGTGATATTTTGCTCAGAGGTGTTAGCTAATAGGTAGTAATAAAGCTTTCCTGCACACTTGGGACCGTGGTAGTTACTTTATGAGAGGGAAAGCTCCTGAGAGATCTCTGCTGGTAGTATAGTAATGTACCCAGTATGTAATGTAATTTCTTTTTTGTTTTATTGTCAGGGATGTTATATACCTATTTTCTCCTTGTATTATTGTAATAGTACAGTAAAGGTAGGTCACAGACAGTCCTTTCTTATGTTTAGCATTCTCAGGGGTGAAATGCTACCTCGGTCATGACTCACTGAGTTATGAGTGGATCATTATGTTCTTGGTTCAGTTTTTCAGCTCTAAAGGTGTAGTATTAGAGAGAACTGTGAAACACAGAGAACTGCTCCTTTTCAGGGTTAAAAAAATGACTATGGTGTCAGTAGCCGGGTTTCCATTACAGATCTGCGCAAAACTTTTGCGATATTTTGTAAATGTCGATAAATTATTGCAAAATGACTGTTTCCATTTACCGATGTTTTGCGACTAAAATGTAATTTTTTCTTCTCGTGATAAGTCATTCCAAAAAACATGGCAATGGATGTCAGTAGGTTTAAGTATATCGAAAAAAATTCCTGCGGCGCGAATGAGGCATAGAGCGCACCGCGGCACGGTAGACGCGAATACGCCTCATTCGCGCGTCAATTTCGCACGAATGGCGCAAACACCGTCTCGCGCGTTAAACGCAAATGATTTAGTTAGTGCTATTTGTGCATTCACGTGTTTGACGCGAATTCGCGCCTGCCGGTCGAGTTGAAAAGTCTGAACTTTGGCATCAAATTGAATGACTGCGTGGCCGACATAAAAAATGGGCGCCAACAGATTTTGATTCTGACGTGTGTGACGCACATAAATTTTGCGCGTTTTGTTTTTACGTGCATCAGTTTCACTCTTGACGCGCGAATTAACACAAAGTGGTCAAGCGTCAAACTAGACGCGGTAGACGCAAATTTGACGCGCCATTCACGTCCGGTGTGAACGCAGCATAATATAATAGTCATGATTGTTTTTGTGTAATAAATAAAGTAAACCATTAAGATGGTTTAGGTTCCAGCATGTCACGCAAAGGTCTAGTCCGTTCTGCCTTACAATTGGACCTTATGTTAGACAATAAAAAAAATAGTAAAGTATGAATGCTTTTAGAAAGCCATTATTAATTGATTATAATAACAAAAACTCATGAACGTTTATCTTTAATTACACAACATGAACAACCAATCAGTAAACGGATTCTCACAAACCTTAAAGCCACACTGCGGAACTTTTTGGCCACTAGATGGTGCTCGACATGTAATTTTCACATCCAGCGTCCCTAGAGGCCACAAGCTCCGCAGCACTGTCGCAAATTAAAGTCAACAAACAGTCAACCGGTCAGCCTCCCGTGTCTTTAGATTGTGTGTGCTTGTGCTTTTACTGTGTATGGTGCTTGCAGTGTATGAGGCGGGCCGGGCAACCTTGCCACGCTTGATTCCCTTATAGCAGCCGGCTGAGAGAGCGAGAGGGATCCCCGTGTGAGTGTGTGAGTGAATGTGGGCGCGGGACAGCGCGGACACATTGACTGCACTGAAAACACCGTCGGCCAGAGCTGACTGTAACGTTATGTGTTTTGGTTTATTTTTACAGCAACCGTGGGACATGTAGTGTGTAATGTTAGTGTTTGTGGGTACTACTGAGTCGTGGGGACGTTCACTACATTTAATGTAACGTTAACGTTATATTTGACATGAGCCGATTTTATTAGTGCGAGCCCTGCACTGAGGCGGGCTGTTTGTAGAAATGAACACTGGGCTGTGGGCATTTTATTACACTCATAACACCATCGGCTGTGGCCGGAATACCAGAAAATACTACACTGCTTATATGAATTTATCTGGGTTACCTTAGAAACGGCATTTGTGTGCAGGTAAGCTTCCGCATCGGTCGAGCACTCTTTCTCCTCCGTTAGCTCACGCCAGCGAGGGAAGCGGAAGCTGGACCAATGTGTTAATCCTAGTCCTGGCTTTTAATTTGTCACTCTCCCCTTTTCTTTTTTAGTTTCCTCTGATAAAACCGTTGCCTTCTTCCTTGTAGCTGTTGTTTGGCCATGACGAAAACATACAGACGGCAGTCAAACGCGAGTTGAGCACTAACGTTAGATTCTGAGGAAGTTGTGGGTGGTGGGGGAAGTGACGTATGCCGAATTTTGTAGTTGTTTTTATGCTCGGGTTCCTACCCGAAACCCGAAGTTACAAAGTGCAAGTAAAAGCGATACAGACACCTCCAGGAGACGGCAGACGCGTCATTGTGTATGGCATCTGAATGTTCACAAACAGAATACCGTTTCAAAACTATTTCGAATTTTTTCTACTCCTGAGCGAAGAACGAGGGAAAGATTTGCCATGAGTAAACCTGTCATTTGTTCACGAATCAGACATATCAGCCTGCCCTGTGCTACAGTATGACACAAACGCATATGAACAAGTACAAAGCTTTCCATATGATGTCCAATTATACCATATTAACTAGTAATTAAAATATTGTTGCATGTTTTATTTGTTTTGTCTCCATTGGGAACATTTTAGTTGTGTTTTAAAGCCTTGATAGTCATGTATATAGTGTATAGTAAACATTGACTCTTTGCTTGGGAATCTGAATTGTAAGTATGAGATATGGTTGTGTAATAAATTCTATTGCTGAGTTATATAACAGTGATGGTGGGAATTTAGATTGATCGTGGTTTACCAATGCAGCATAAGCCACCGTATGTATTGGTTTAAGGTAAATGTTTTTGAGTAAATGTAGTTTGAGGGTAGATGCGGTTTAAACTGCAGGTGCTCTGTGTAGGTGACTGACCAGAGGAGTTGAAGATTATAGGAGTTGGAAAGACAGATGCCCTACAAATGAGATTATCTCAGCGATGAGTAAACAGCTGTATGTTTGTCCAGCTCTGCTGAGGTGTAGCTTGCCAATAGTGCACTGAGATAGCGCAGACATTTCACTATTTGTGCATGTTTGTGAGTGTGTGTGTGGGGGTGGGGGGGTTGTTGCTATCCAGCCTTCCGGATGTAATGAAAATACCTCAGTGCAAATGAAGGTTTGTGATTGATGTGGCTCTATCTGTCATCGTACTGGAGCTAATCTAATTTGCTGATGCCTTCGTTTGGTTATCATGGAACACTGGTAATGAAACAGATGCTTTGGCACTCTGCACCAATTTCACATGGTTTGCATTAATGAGGTTTTTTTTTTATAGATGCAGGAATTTAGAAGTACAATCTTCCATCATGTAACTAAATTCTATGATTTTCTTGTCTCACCCTCAAGCTGATTCAAGTCTGTATGCTGTTATTTTTCCATAAAACACGATCAAATTATTTAATTCATCCGTTTCTTTTGTACACATCAAAAGTTTATAGTATACCACCACCTCTACCGAGCTTCAAAAATATTATAAAACTATTATAAAAGTAGTATATACAACTACATTCCATGTTTTCTAAAGCCACGCAATAGCTGTAGTGTTACAATTATATAGTTTGGATTGCGGTATGGATTGCGGTTCAGAGCAGGGAGAGCAGAAATAACCCACCTTAGGGTAAACAGAACAGAACCAACATGAATGTATGCAGCAGATATCATTAATTCAAGATTTTAAAGTACAACAAAATTCGAGATTTTTTCTGATTAAAGGGGAATCAAAATGCCAAATCCTGACTGGGCGAGAGGAGGAGCTGGGGATGGAGGAGGGTAGCTCTTGAGAAACGCGATAGCTGCTGATTATAGCGAAGTAGCTTATATATACAGTGATGGGTCGTATTCCTATAGATAGATGTGGATCAGCCGTGCGTCAGCTCAGCTGTTGAGAGCTTGACTAACGTAACCTGCCAGATCTGATCTGGGTTATTATTTTCCATGTAAAATGTGACACCTCCTCCTTTAGGTAATGGAGAGGGGGAAAAAAATATTGTAGAATTGGAGGTCAGAATAAAGGCTTATTTGCTGTTTTTGCAAGTTACAGCAATGTGCTGAATTTTTTTTGTTTAGAAGTTGGCACTGGAGTATGGAAGCTTGTTTTCACCATTGAATAAAAAAAGGTAATTGTGACTTTATATAAACTCGCAATTCTGTCTTTATAACATTCTGAGAAAAAAGTCAGAATTGCAAGTTTATATCTTGTGCATGTTTAACTAATATTGTGCTCTCTGATAAAGTGTTTATGTAAAGTTTTGTAACAAATTTCACGATTCATTTAGCATTTGACAAAAAGGAATGTGTGCAATTGAATTAGGTTATCCTCAGCAGCTCAGTATTTTGTGTAAAGACATCTGTCAATTATGTGATAATTAAGATTAATTCGATTTGTGGGCATGCTCGATGCTGGAGTGAAAATCCAGAGTGGAAACATTGCTACAGTATTATATACAGTTAAAGTTAAAGTTTCATTGGTCTTAATATTCACTAACCTGAGTAAACCCATTATGTCAAATGAGATATTCAGCATGCATTGCTCAGAATATTTCATTGTCATATTTAATTATTTATTGTCATTTTATTCTAAATAATGAATTACTTTTTGCATTAATATTTAAGATTACAAGAGCTGCGTCGGTTATCAGTATTAAGAAATGCATTGAATCTGCAGATGATAATCCAAGTCTAAAGACAAATGCAGTCTCTCCTGTGTCATAAGAGTGAAAGCACATCTCAACAGCAAATGTCTTCAGGGTCGGTGGCAGGTGTTAGGAGGACTATATACTGTATATTGAATATTATCTCAGTGACACACTCTGACAATCTCATCTCTCTCTCATTCTCGCTCTCTTTGGCTCACTCGCATGTCTGTCCTTTCTCTTTTCTTTTTGCACTAAAGCATATTTACTTTAATATACTCACTGTGTGGAAAAGGGATTGATATAGTGATGAAAGGCCAATTTTCAATTCTGCTGTACACTGCAATTAAGCACTTAATCTTTAGAGAATCATCGAATACACAAATAGCTTCCTAAAGAAAATACTCAAAAGGATTAAGGCACACACATTTGTTTTTCATGCACTGATATCTCAGCAACTTGGATTTACAGATGTATTACTCAATTAAAATAATATTCCAATTCAAGACTAAATGTGTTATCTCCCTAACAAGCCAAATCCAAGTAAAACTTTGTCAGTATTGCTCATAGAGAAGTAATTTGCACATTTAATGTGTCTTTTTTCAAGTGTATTTACTGTGAATATTTATTTTCACATTTTCTTTGGTTTTGATTGTATGGTGAATTTCAATTTATAAATAGAATAAAATTAAAATACACCTTGCACTAAATACACACCACTATTTTCAGGCAGAGAGGAATCTCTTTTTCTCTTTCTGTGTGTGTGTGTGTCAATAAATGAAAACTGCTGATTGATGCAAACTCTTGTAAATGCAATAGTGGACATCTAATGCTTTGTGATTGTAAGCAAGAAGACTGATGCCTTGTAGTAAGAAAATGTTGAAAACTGTATAATGGTTATGTGTCTAGGCTTATGCGAAGTTTGATGCGATAATCTTGAGTCTATAGCAAGTCTGACCCAGATATTAGAGGTATTGTGCTTCCATTCTGGCCTCTGCTGTTAGTGGATTGAGGGCTTCTTCGTTTCATCAGAAGTTTAATAAATGTATTATAAATAATTCACAGGGTCCTTAATGAGCTCAGGTAGGACTGCTGCTATGATTTAAGGTAAATTATGATATTCAGTTGAAAATGCATTGTGTGAAAAGGTGGGCAACTCGTCATTGGCAGAATTGCATCTATATCATTATTCACTAAATCAGCATGAAAGACAGTCTGGTCTTCCCATACTTGAGGAGTGAATTTCTGAAGTACCGGTGTTTGATCAAAGAGACCTTGGACTACAAAAGCTTGTCTATGCGAAAAACATCATCATGTCTAAAATAAATTAATAAAATTTGCATTGCTTTGAGTCAAATCGTGGAAATCTGAGCCGAAAAATAGTACCAACAGCTTCAAATGAAGTGCGTCTGACTTTTTGGTTACATAAATTTCTCTTAAAAGCTTGGGCAATCCTTCTGTATTCTGATCTTTATTCTTTTGAATGTTAATAGCAAAACATAAAAAGCAATAGTTCACCCTAAAATGAAACCCTCATGTCGTTTCAAACCTGTATGACTTGCTTCTTCTGTCAAAACATAGAAGTTTTGAAAAATGTTTTCATCCATACAATGAAAGTCAATGGGGTCCAAATCAACATTAGACCTGATTAACTTTCATCATGTGGACAAAAAAATATATAACATTATAATATAATATAATAAAATAATAATAATTTAATGAGTATTTTAATTTTTAGTTTAATTATCCTTTTAAATTTGAGAGTCTGAATGAATTTTCTATGATTGCTCATTAAATTATCTCGTTTGATCTTAAAGACAACATTTAGACATATTTTTCAACATATTTTAGTCTTTGAGCAGTAAATCAGTTTGATTCTGGGCTTTCAAAATCAATAGAATTCTTTTCAGAGTTTCTCAAAGGCATTTTAAAATTAATTTTGGTTTAAAATAATTGAGTACCATGTGCTTTGACGGGAAAGTCTTCCCTCTTTTTTTCTAAATGGAGAATGTGGAATTAGCCTCCCTCAATGGGAAAAATCATGAATGGGCTCTGAACGAGACCGGCTCTTTGAAGTTGTCCAGAAGTAAAAAGCTTCCCTCATCTTTGAAATGTGTGGTAAATTGTGCCGCAGCCGTGTCAAAAACGTATTAGAGTCTCAGAAATGGAAATCACTTTTAATTTTTTTTGTCTTGTCTTTGCTCTTGCAAATGGTCTCTAGGCACCTGATCCAATCAAGTAGATCCTCTTCACGTGTGTTTTAAGATGCCCTGTCAGTACGTTTGCCGTGATGCATTCTTATATGCTCTCTCTCTGTGTGTGTGTGTGTCCATTTACACACTGATTTGTGTGGCCAGAATAAATTGAATGTGTGAACACAGAAAATGAGAGTGGAACCAAGGGCTATTTTCAGGAACCCCTCTCTTATTGGGTGTTTGTGTGTCCCCACATTTCAGATTTAATGGATATTGGATCTATGCTCCAGTTTCTTTCTCATTCCTTAAAGTGAGCTATTTCTGTCTCCTCACCCCAGAGTCCCAGATCTAACCCTCCACCACAGCTTTCCCCGGCCCACTACACTTATTTTTCACTCAATCACTCCCTCATGTTCTCACACAACCATTCCTATCCTTCCATGTCCTTGATTTATTGATTTATTGTAATGAATTTGGACTGCATGTTTTCTTATTTGTCTGTGGTGTGAATGGCATGACGTTTCTGCGTGTATCCCGGCAGAGCTTAGAATAGATATTGTTTCAGGAATCGAAACACACGGGTTCACCATGTCTGCTACAAAATACTTGAAATAGAAGTTCCCATATAACTCTACTGGGTGAGCATAGGGCATGACTGTCTGTCAATCTATCGATTCATCTGTCAATTGTCTATAAAAAATCATCAGTCTATCTATCTTTTTATATATCTGTTTTTCATTTTCACATTTATTTAATTTTGACATTCAATTAAGATATATTTTATACAATATTTTATAAAATATATGAATGGGATCCCGGCGTATGATGCCTTTTATAGTGTAAATCCAGCTCTAAAACCACCATCCTTGAAAATGAGCTGAATATGTGTATTTGTTGTACATACGTACAGTATATAGCCCATGGGTGTGTTCAGGCTGTGTGTGAATGTGGGTATTATTTTTTATGTATTTTTATGTATGTGTATAGGCTAGATGTGTGTCCATCATAGTACTCTATTTGTGGACATTCATTTGAAACTGAATATTATTTTGGTACCTGGACTCATTCTAGAGCTAGTGGCACTGAACCAATACAATCCTATACAAATGAAATGAAGGCATTTCCCAGATTAACTCTAATGGGTTGTTGGTATAAAGAGTTTTAGCTAGAACAGACACGACAGACTGTTTCCCAGTTGGTGACTTCATTGTAATTCATAAAGTTTCAAAGAAAAAGAGCTTATGGAGAGCATGTTCAAATTTGTGGTGAATAATTTCATTGAAATGTTTATAGCCTATTCTAAATATTGTATTTAACATAAATTACTATTTTATATATATATACAGTATATATATATATATATATATATATAGGCCTATGTATATAATATTTAATCACGATTAATCGAACTAATCTTGTTAACTCACGATTAATCGCACATTTTTATGTATTCTAAATGTCTTTTGATTTCTTTTTGTCGCATTATTTTTCTCATTTTAATGCTGTTATCAACATGGAAAGGTGGATCGGTTTGCTTTTTGCAAATGTTTGAAAACAACATTGGCATACGATGTTCAACATATTCACACTAACATTCTCACTTGGAGCAAATAATATCTCACACAATGTAACACTGTCCATCAATAAAAGGGTGAAAGAAATACTGACGAGGTCCTGATATTGACGAGGGGCGGAGAATTCGAATCAGCTGTGTGTGTGCTTGGCCATCAAGCGGCATTTAAGACAGGACGTGCAGCGCAGTTCAAAACACACAGATCACTTTGGTCTTGTCAATGGAACCATTTGGCAACTTTTGAAAAGTAAACTTTCCATTCAGAATCTTACTGGCATCCATTTCAGTGCTCGTCATCCTCTCAAAACGCAACGTTAACCAACTATTTGGCTGGCTCGCAAGCCCAAACTAGTGTGTGCGGGGTGCATGTTGTTTTGTCCTAGTTTGTGTTGGATAAGCAAGTGTTTACTTAACATGATAGCTTAGTAGCCTAGTGCTCCCCGCTTATTTACGAGGTTAAGATTAATGATTAATTCATTTAAACAACTATTGATTATGGGAATTTATGTAAATAGACATCCCTACCTTCTATATTTTAATGTTTTAATCAATGGTTCAAACATAAAACCAGTGTGAAATAAATTTTAAAAGCAGAAATAAGAAAGCTGCAAAAACTGCATCTCTCGTTCAAACTCGCTCTCTCTCTTGTACACTGCGCCAGCCCTCTCCTCATTGGATTATACAAAAGTAAAGTGCCTCTCAAATTAGATTTTAGTTGTCGGTATATGTCTTAACATTACTGCAATAATGATAGAGACACAGGTACAGTGGGTCTTTGTACAGATTGCCAGTTTCAAACTCACCTTTATTATCTTTATTGTGCTTGATATAAAAGTCCTTGAATCTAATCGTGGCAAGCAGGACGAGGCAGAGGGCCGCGAGGATAATGTGATTGATAATGAGCGACGCTCTCTCACGGCCCTCTGCCTCGTCCTGCTCGCCACACGGGTGTTTTATGAAAGAGTTGGGCACCCTGTGTTGGTGATATGTGGACTGAAAAGCTTTCTATAACTTGTTCTTTCATGATACATTATTTCTCTCTTTGATCTGATATCTATGGTTTTGCACCAGATTTGAATGCTTTTCACTAGATCTCGCAGCAATGTGTTCATGGTGTCACGTAATCAGCCCACGAGTAATCCTGCTCTGAGCTTGCGTTGCAATATCTATTATTGGTCCAAGCTGATAAACGGTCCAAGCTGCGCAGCTCAAACGAGTAGCGCTGTTTCTTCCCCCTTTCGTTTTGTTTGCCGTTGGATGTTTCTCATATGCAACAGAAATGGCAGCTCTTATCAATTGGGCAAAGTGGTTTGGGCACCAGTGTGACCTCTAACGAAATGTAGTCGTATCGGCAGGAAAATCGACCATTTGGTCGCAATCTGGATTTTGTACATACAGTATGTTTCATAAACTCTCCCCTATCGTCTTACCTCCTAATCATTCACCGCCACATTCATATCAGCTGCTTATTGTGTAATACATCAACCAAGCTTGCCGGAGGCCTGCAAAATCTGCATGTATTATTCATTAGAGATGCATAAAGGGAAATCCACGGCTATCACAGGAGCTATTGCACTTATCTAGCATATCGCAGAAGAGGCGGCTCATTTGTGAAGAAAACTGGTATTCCATTTGTGTGGTACTTGAGCAAAGAAAGGCATGTGTTCAGAGAATGCTGTGACGGTTGTGAGTGTGCTTGGTAGGAATTGCATCTAAATTTGAGCACAGAGATGTCATCTCCTCCCCTCGGAGTGCGAAGACATGCTGACATTGGGTAATGACCCTGCAGGGTTTTGATAAATGGAAATGAAAAAGTATGATAAAGTTTTGAGACTTAATGACTTAACGCATTTTCTATGAATTAAACATAACGTCAAATGCAATTTGTTCAGATATCTGTAAACAGTGTTTGTTTGTGTCAGGTAAACAAATAATTTGTAAAGCATAATATGCATTGGTTTTGAGGGTGAAGCATAATTAGGATTAGATGTTAATTCACCTTTGGCTAAGCCACGCCCTAGAATGTAGATTGACCAATCACAGCGCAGCCAAGAACGAGCTTCCACAGAGGTCGGACACTTTTTCACAGCGCTCCATTGACTTTCAACACGGGCGTCTCATATTTTTGGTCTCTGATACCGTCGTAGTTTTATCCAAAATATGGTTAAACGTTGTGCCTCGCGTTTACGCGTTATACGCATTTCCCAGAGAGGTTGGAGGGGGGTGTCCGTTTTTTCCCTTCCCAAAACCGAAGTAAAACCCTGACAAGTGTCGTCTTTGGAAACTGTGTGTCCTCAGTCAGCTAAACCCCGCAAAGATCAACAAGCACATCTTATTTTACTTCTAACCTTACTGTGAGTGTGTGAAGTTATACTAGTTAGACCGTTTTATAATGTTTTACAGTAGGTTATGATTTCGGTTCTCATACCGGTTGTTGATACGCTAGCACATGCTGCTAATAAATACGTTATACTCGTGTAGTCTGTTTGCTTTGTAATAACGATTATAGAAGTGAATAGAGACCTACCCAGCTTTGCATGAACAGTGTTGCTCCCTGATATTGTTAGTCCCAGCCTCCGTCTCGATTAGTAGGAAATGCGGTGGTTCATTTTTTGACTGTGAGCGGTAATGTTATGCTTTTGCCTCTATTTTGGATGCCTTGTTGTTTCTTGCGTTTCACCTGTATGTCTTGAATATAGCCTTCGAACGCATATTGCAGCCCCTTTTGCCTACTTCTATCGTACACTTTATTTGCTGCTTTATAAAAGTTTGATAACATTTCAGCAGGAAGAGCTGTTACAGCATAAGCCATGCAGAGCGTAGATAAAGTTTGACGGATGTAGCAACAGTAACTAAGGGGGGCGGGGATTAGCCAAAGGTGAATTGGTGATAAGACAGCAATCTTTCATACAAGTGGTATTCCTTCAAACACAGATACACTTCATGGATGAGCAGTCCCTAAAAAGCATTTTACGAATTACTTTTGGCTATGGTAAATAATAGTTCATACAAAAATTGGATTTGTTTGGAACATAAATGGAGTTCTCCAGCATAATGTTTGCTCTTTTCTATAATATTCATAGTCATATGGGTTTAGAACACTATGAGGTTGAATAAACAATAACAAAATTATTTTTAGGTGAACTATCTCTTTAAGAAGATATCCATTTTTCTTTTTTTTTATCTTTAGAAGGTCCAGTATTGGTAGGTCAGTTTGTACCCAAAGCTGGTTTGCCCTTTTTCTGACCCGATCTCTTTTGTTCAAGGTTTTGAAGTCCTTGCCTCAGTTCTCTACCCCTGAATTTATTTAAGTTGAATGGTTGGAGGCAGTTTTTGTATTTGCTCTGCTGGGTTTCAATGCTAGTGGTCAGTTGGTGTGTGTGGTCACAGTAGTGAGCCCTAAATCTCTGGCAGGGTGTCTTCTGTTAATCCTTCCTCACAGCTCTGACTGAATGTTCCACACACTGCCACACACACAAATACAGTGTTGGGTAGATTTTTTTTAAACTATCATAATTTTCTCACCCTCAAGTTGCTCGAAACCTGTATGAGTTTCTTTCTTCTGCTGAACAAAAAGGAAGATCATTTGAAGAATATGGGTAACCAAACAGTTAATGGGACCTAAATGACTTCCATAGAATTTTTTCCCTCCATACTATGGAAGTCAATGGGGTCCTATTAATTTTTGGTTACCCATATTCTTCAAAATATCTTCTTTTGTGTTTAGCAGATAGAAATTTCAGGGACCCATCCACTTGCATTATATGGACTCATAGATATGGATTATTTTTCTGTGTTCCACAGAATATAGAAAGTCTCGGACAGCATGAGGGTGAGTAAAAAGTCATCTGGGTCCCATTTAATGATGAGAGAATTTTCATTTTGAGGGGAGTATCCCTTTAAGTGGTGCGTTAATCTAATCTAAAAATATGTTGTTTGTATAATTAATATTGGATCACTTTTGATCTAGCTATTCATTTGATGTCACTTACAACATAATAGTGTACTGTTTTGACCATTTTAAACAAAAAAGTGAAAAATATTCCTTTAACTAGAGCTTGTTAACTGGTTTTGCATCAAACACAGGGACACATATTGTATTGTATATTATATATTATTAAATATTTTATTATGTATACAAGACCTATTTTTTTTAAACAACTTTAAAAAAAATAAATAAATAAAAAATAAAAACTCTGCTGGAAAGTGTCTGTCCAAAACTCGGAATGAGGAATAGACCTGTGACCCAATTTTGGGTTGTGACCACAATTGCGAAAAACTGCCTCAAGACACACCTTATAACATTCCTCTGCACCCTTAAGGTTCTAATGTGCAGTAGCTTTGAGAGCAGGGCACTGCACCAGTGATAATTTTTGTATTTCATTTTTTACTTTTTTGACTAATCTAGATGGCATATTACAAATGCTGTGACACTTCAAGTAGCTGCCACTGGGCTTGACTTTATCAGAAAAAGGAGAGAGATAAAAACAACGGACTTGTGATGGCAGAGGTGGAGGTAATGGGAGAAAGATGGAATGGAAGAGTTAGCTTTAGATAGCTTGAACCAGAGCCAAAGCGAGCAAAAGGAAAGAGGATGTGTCGGATGTACTGCAGCTTTCGCCGGGGCCGTGTCTTATCAGCTTTTCCAGACTCTCTCAGAGTCACATGTCCTAGTGAATTCAATGAGGCGTCAGTCTCTCTGGTTGCTGGATGGCTCTTAACCCTGAAACCACTGATCCCCGATCACCGCCCAGCCAGAGGTCACATGATCTGCAGCAATCACTCAGACCGCCTTACAGGCCTGTAAATACCGCTGTCTCCCAGGACCACTGTTAAGGTTCCCCTTGGTACTTTCTGACATATTTCATGTGGATGCCTTCGAGTCATGCCATTTCAACACTGAGCTGCTTTGACACATGCAATAGACAGTGTAAGAAGAACCATTCAGTGTCAGTCAGACAGACACCATTGTTGTTTTTCATTTTACCATTTCAGGTGGCTTTTGTGAGGGCACTCTTGTGAACAGACATTTTCAAGTGGGTGGATCTCTATTCTGTGCCTGCTCTCTAATTTCGTCATGATAATTATAAAGAAATACTTTCTGAACCTTAATGAGACAATAGATCTGTTACAAAACCTAGTGAACTGCCTCCACAGGCATTTTAAGTCATTAAGACAGTAAGGTTGTCCCAAATAGTAGGCAATTGAATAATGCTATACCCAAATTCTGCTCACTTTATTTGTAATGTAAGAGCGGGTGCAGCCATTGGTAAGTTTTGCGGCTTCTGGTAAGGGTTATCGTATTCTTAAACACGCACTTGTAGCAAAAATAGTTTAACTATTTACATCACTTAATTCTTCTTTTATTCATTATTTAGCTAGCTGTCACATGTATGTTCTTTCTGTTTTATTATCATTGACTTTTAGGGTACGCAACAATGATATGCTTAAAACTGAGAAGTTTTTTCTTTGAGTTTTCCGCGCACAGATGACACCGTTGTCAAAACGATCCCCTTTCCACAGAATCCGCGAAAACGACTAAGAACGATGTATTCTGCTGCCAGGCCATTAGATTGCGTTGAAACACTATAGACTGAACACGTAATACGCATGTGCATGACGTCATCGCCTCCAGCGATTCACGTTTATGTTGTTTACATGGAGACAGTTTTCAAAAACTTGCACTTTGAAACCCGTTTTCAAAGGTTTGCGTTTCCAGGCACCCAAAACGCTGTTGTCATGTCAATCACAGTAAACAGTAAACTGATGTGATTCGGCCGCCATCTTGGCAACGCCTCCGGGCAGCTATTTTGGACTAACAAGACCAGGCTCCTATCTAAATGAATGGGCAGAATGTCAGAACTGCACTTTCACTGGTCACCGGGACATAGAAACTGCATATATAGAAACAGCATTAAAATATGATAAAAATCACTGAAATAAGGTTTAAAACGCCTTTTTCCCACAGGTTATACTTTTACTGCGCATACCCAAGGGTTCTCTTGCTCTCTGCCGTGCATGCGCTACATGACGATTGGCTTTCCAGCGGGAGGGGCGGGACATGTGCATATAACCGCCATCTTTGGTGTTACGGGTTTTCCATATAGTTGTATTAAGGATTGAGGAAGTGGTATGTCTCTATATAAATAGTCTCTGGTATCATTAATTAACCTTGTTTGTAATGCTACTTAAGTTCCTCCTTTTTGTTCTCGGTCTTGTCTGTGTAAAGAGTGTTTGCACCTACCTTTTAGTTCTGTGGTTAAGTGAATTATTATAGAAACTTTGTGTTGTTGTCGTCTTATGTGGATAACTGTCAGCTGTTACCGTTACATACAGACAATACATTTCTGTGGTTTAAACTGAATCTTTTTAAGAACTCCTTTGTGCTTATGTCTTTCTATCTAAACTTGCTTTGTAAGGGAAAAGCTCTCTAGGTTTTGGAACAGAGCCTATGTTTAATCATTTTTATAGCTTGATCTACTGTATAGCGGAATAATTAACTGTACAACAACAATGACAGCACAATCAAATTGTACATTTGCCTAATGATGTAGGTAATAATAAGATATCTGTGATCAGCCAGGATTGTGGTCACAAACATTCCCCATGGCATGAATAATTCATGCAAACTACTCTTTACTGCAGTACTAACAGTGCTGAAGATTGTGTGTGTTTTTGTACAGTATGTGCATGTGAGCTAGGATACAGGTATACGAAATTAAATAGTCTTTTTCCTGGCAGCCCACAGAAAACACAAAACAGCACATCATTTTACTTTAACTTTGAAGCGTATCCTGCAAGCCAATACTGCTTTATCATATTGATACAAACTATACAGAGCAGGATCAGTCATGTGTACTACAAAGAGAGGCAATGCAGCACAAATCAATGTCAAGAACAGACTGTAATATCAGATTTTCCAACAATAGGTCACATCGTGTGACATCGGCACTTTTATCCCATCACATTTAGTAATGAATCTGGCCGCCAATCTCTCGTTTGCGGCATCAAATGCATCCAAGTGTGCAAATGCAATTTAGCATGCACAAAAAATAAATAAATAAATAAAAATCCCATGCATAGAGGAAGAGATATTTATAGTACTGTGTAGTTTGTTGTAAGTGATCTTTAAAGGATTTCATAAATTCAAAAATTATGAATTTTTGAAATAGCCCAAGCAGCCTGTGCTGCAAGTTACAAAAAAACTGGATGTTTATCCCAGACGATAAATAAAACAAAGAGAGATATTCTCTCTTTACTAACAATTCACTTATACATAGCCATCATATAATACAGGGTTATGAGCTGCGATATGCATGCCAGTAAATGGGATTTTCTTGGGTTGAGATTCAATGACTGAAACAATCAACACTATTGACTGAAACAATCAACACCGTTAAGTAATCAAACCAACACTTAATCTCATAGCAACAAACCACAGTCTTTATTACTGTACGTGTTTATGGTATGACAAATGGTGCATGCGGCAAATAATTGCTTAATTTTTCTCGGTTTTGCACAGGTAACCTTTAAATCTGTTGCAGCAATTTTGTGCCACTTCATGAGTTATGAGTTGAGTATTATTAATATATAAAAAGACAGTACTATGGCTGTCCGTAAGTCTAAATCTTAAATCTGAATCTTAAATGACTGATAAATGTTTCATTTAAAGCGATATATTTTGCTGATACAGCGTTGCAAAACATGAAGTTGAAAATGAAAAATGAACCCGTGCAACAAGCAGCAGAGGCATCTGCATCAGATTTAAATCACTAAAATGAAAAAGAAAATCTTTAAATCATTAAAAATTATTAATAAGTGGTTAAAGCTGGAGAAAAGATTGCTAATAAATGGAAAAGATGATTAAAACTATCTTTTTATTAATCTATTAGTTTATAAAACTAACTATTATTAATCTATTTTAAGACCCATTTAAGCTAAATCTGAAAAATCAAAACCAAAATCTATTGCAGTTATGCTTTATGTGCCATTTGGCACCCTATAGGTATTCCCTACTTCACCAGTGAGTCATTTAGGATCCAACTGGGGAATAAACTGGCACAATCCTAAGTGTTCTCGCTTGAAGTTATCGGATTGGTTTAGCGTTTGATTTCTGCCACTAGTGAGTCATAAATGTAGATATGAAAGATTTACCACCACTTTTTTGTATTGCTCTCTCCATTGCGTGTTTTATTGTGAGCTCAAATGATTCAGTGATGTGTGAGGATTTAAGTGTGAAGCGACTGTACATAAGTTTATATGTAGTTTTCTTTCCAATGCCATATTTTAAAGAACAATTACCTTTAAAAAGTACTGGGTTATGGCCATAACATATGTACCAAATGAATCTTGATATGTGTGGCGAGCAGGCCGAGGGCCGTAAGGCGTGATTGCTGATGAGCGACACCTGTGAGACGCACCATCAGCAATCACGCCACCAGCC
Source organism: Pimephales promelas (assembly GCF_988280905.1). Taxonomy (NCBI): domain Eukaryota; kingdom Metazoa; phylum Chordata; class Actinopteri; order Cypriniformes; family Leuciscidae; genus Pimephales; species Pimephales promelas. The sequence goes on along the minus strand of NC_142772.1, from coordinate 36,212,886 downwards.
TCGTCCTGCTCACCACAATTTTCTGTGATATGATTCTGTAAGAATATAGTGATCATTCAGTATCTTGACATGTACAGTACCACAGTATTATAGAGGTAGTAGCCTCAGTACTTTTTAAGGCTGAAGAAGAGTTAAATATTGAATATGAGAGATGATTCAGGATAGCCCTCTCTCAATTAACGAGGTGAGGATTTTCAGTTTTAGGAGGTGTTATTTCAGCGTTTTCACACCGATGACACCCACTCTGCACCAGCCTGTCTCTTTTTAAGCCTTTATGTTTCTGACACTTCATTATCAGCCTATCGGCTGACAGCATGACAGGCCCAATCTGAGCCAATCAGTGTAGCTGCTGATTTGTGACCAGTGGGCAGAAAACAGGAAGTCGGTAAATGGAAATGCACTTATCTGCTGTCCTTTATGCACATTGCTTAATTGTACAATGACATGTCATTTTCCTCTAAACTCATAATTATGCAAAATTGTGTACCAAATACAAATGTCTCATAAAGCATTAGCGTTGGTGGAATAAGTTTGCACTTTAATTTTTAAGTCCCAGGCTGAACAATTTAGTTGCTAATGAGCAAATGGTTTTGGCTGAATGAACAATTTGAGATGTGAAACAAAGTTTAATCATTAGCAGAAAATCGAGTGGGCTGTTTTTTAAAAGAACCCTGAAAACCCAGAGACAAAAGTCACAGTCATTGCACATTGTGCCATCAGGTGACATCAGGTGAAATGAAAAGCTTTGACAGGATCTAGATTTCAAGTAGAAGTACAAAAACAAAAGGTAAAGGCAGCAGCAGAGGAGCTCAAGAGAAACCCCGCAAATGCAGCCCCCAGAGAATAATATGTGGAGGAATACAATTGTCCACCTGCAAAGAGTAGTGCCAGTCATTTCAGGACATATAAGTCTGATCAGACTAACGTAGACTTGATAAAAATGAAGAATCACCTTTCCCTTCATCTTAAGCAAGGGCTGATGTATGTCCAGAATACCAAGCATATTTTAAAAGCAAAATATTTAGTAAATTTACTACTTTACTCGATAAAAAATGGGGTTAATTCACTAAGCAGTTGTGCTACTTTTGTCGGTGGTATTGTTGGCATAGAATCACCTGAAATCCAGGTTAACCAGCAACATGTATATATGTTGCTGGTTAACCTGGATATATATACAAGACCAAAGAAGTTTCTGTTCTTTTTAGTCATGTAATAATTTTGGAGCATTGAGCTGTGGGAGGCATTTCTTTCGTGGAACAAGTGGTGCCTGCTAAATGTGAACCTTTCACCCACAGCTCTCAGGCCAGAGGATATTGATATAAATGCCTATCTTTTGCAGTGTGAGGATCATGATGTGCCTTTATTAGATATACAGTTATACAATACTGTGATTTTTGTGCTTTATAAAAGCACATTCTTTGACTTTTAGGTTTTAAAGTTTAATGGATGCTGACTATCGACTTCCTTCAATTCTGCTCTAAAAAGAGATAATAATGCGTCTTTCAGAAATGCCATCAGAGAAAGTATTAGTATACTGAATCAATTAATGATGAGAACCCTTCAGCTTGTGCGGGAGATGAGCTCCGGTTATTCCCCGTAGACAGAGTCAGCACATTTAGTTCCACGGAGAACTGAATTATCACAAATAAAATAATTGTTAATTTTTGCTGCAAACAGGAAGAGCTTGGAATATGTACAGTATGAGGATCTGTTTTTTGTTGATGTAATGGCAAGGGAAGTTTGTTTTTCATTTTTATAAAATATTTCATATTTTATGTCACAAGTACAGAATTTATGATTGATGTGGATGTGAATGCTTGGCCACACCATATTTACAATATTTCTTATGATTCACTCCTGTAGTTCTTTAATAGTGGGTGTTCACATGACATCAAAATAGGCGGGAATCAATGGGGGTGGCAGCGTTGGTGTACCGCTTCTAAAATGGGATAAAGCATTTTGATTGACTATAATAGATTCGACAAGAAATTGGAGCTATTTTTTATATACTGCTGAAAGCTACAGAATTAGAGAGGCGAAATGACTTCTCCAATTCGCAGAATTTCATTCAGCCAGTTTGCGTTTTTCGTTTGTGAAACTCATTCCACATTTGTATGCGCTAAATATATAGCTATGAACATAAGCTAATGTGCATTCTAAAAATCGAAACAATTCAGATAATATCATCGAGCTGATAAAATACCTAAAATAATTTCTGATTTTCCTAATAATTTTATCATTTTTATACATTTTAGTCAATGCTTTTATTTGAACATGTAATACATATTAAATAACATTATGTTGTAAGTCAAACCTGTCCGTAGTTGTTAATGCTACTATTTTAATGTTTCTGCTGTTGTTGCATTTATTTAAGGATTTTAAATGGTAAAATAGGGGTCACTTGGAAAAAAGTTTGGAACCACTATAGTCATAAGTTAACAGGTGCTTCCAAGCATTGTATGGGATGTTTATTGAGCAACAGCTGTCCGCTAATCCTAACAAAAGACGGAGGAATACATACATCAAAAATAGTGATGAATTAAAAATTAACTTGAGGAGGTGGCTACTCTATTATTATATAAGAAGTCTTACATAATTCCATCATTGATCTGTATGGATCGTGCTTTAACACTGAACAACACAAAATGAGAGTGCTGAAAGGCACAATACTTAGCTCGAGTGAATCCCTTCCTGAACCACCTCATTAACCTCCTCTATTGATGCCAGTTCTGCTCTTCAAATCACAAAAGAACCCACACACAAACGCAATTTGAATTTGACAGTATGCAAAGGAAAGTTTGTACTAATGAACTTTAGTACCTGTGCCTCCCATGCTAAAAGCTCAGATAAACACGCTGAGGTCTCCAGCAATGGTGTTTGGGGTCAATAAATGATTTGGGCTATATGAATGTCTTTAAATGGGTGATAAAACCAAGGTCTAATCACCTACCTCTCTCATTCTCTTCCTTTTCTTTTTCACAGCTGTCTGCCTCCACATGCAGTTAACTTGAGAAAGTACCACTATATAGCACTAACACAGGCGTGTGAATGAGCCACTGAGCACAGAGTAGCTACTGGGTGTTTTTTACAATTACCTTGTGAAGCTGGTAAACTTAAAGGTTAACAAAAGTTTTAATTATACAGAGAAGTGTCTTTCGTTTATTCCTTTTGTTCTTGTTTTTCACTACATTCCAGTTTAACAAGACTGCTCTTTGAAAGAGTAAAATCTTCCACTGGTACTAGCTGGTTTTGTGTTGGTCTAACTGGTCGATCAGCATCCAAAATACATGCTGGTGACCAGAAATGTTGGTCTTTGCAACAGGGTAATGTGCTGTATTATTGCAAGCTATGTAAAATAATGAGGTGTAAAATAGATGTGTATACCTGCATTAGGAATTTCATTTATTTGTCACTCTGAATTCAGTCCTTTGTACCGAATACATTGGTGATAACTTAATGGAGTCATCACACTTCTGATGTGCAAAGACATTGTTAAATTGCTAAAATCAATGACCAGCGCAAAGGGAGAAGGCACAGGGACAGGTGAACCCGAACTTGCAGTGGCCAATCGATCACCGGCATTGTGTTTGAGTGAGAAAAAGAGAACACGACTGTTGTGAGATGCAGAAAAGATAGTTTGATATCGATCTCTTTTTTAAAACGCACTTTTTCTTTCAAGCTATGGTCTTTAAAGTCAGTATTTGACCTTTCATTTTAAACAAAGAAACTGTCTTATTTGAAATCTTTGTCCAGTAGAATTAGTAACTGCTTAACACAATGTGATAAAGTATCAGGTAGCTCCGCCAACCTATATATATTTCAAAGCTAATGGGTTGTGATTGGCTGTTATTTAAACTGTTACGCAGCATTTTCACTTTTGGTGTGGAGAAATTTCTTGACACTGGACACTGTGTTATGACTATTTTGGTCGGTCTTATTGTTTTAGCTCACAGAATAAAATATCAGCAACAAGCAGTGCAATTTTTCTTGGGAAAATGGCTTTCTGGAATTTCCAGGCTCAGGTGGACAAGAATTCAATTGTAATGAGATGCCAGAAATGGCAAAAGAACAGTTAAAAAAATACCTTTAACTGGGATCCTGTCACGGTGCGGGTGCGGGTTGAAGAAGGAGCGGAATCCAAAATCACGAGGAACATAGGTTTAATCTTAAAAGACAGGCAGGAAGACAGGAAACACGGCGTAACATTGAACATTGACCGACAAAACAGAATCAAACAGAACTGAACTAAATACACAGAGGAATAAGGCTGATTGGGGTGAACACAGGTGAAAATGATCATGACAGGACGAGGAACAGGTGGCTGATTGGGAAAGTGAGTCCGGGAGAGGAACAAAAGGATCCGGGGAAGTGTGGTGCAGATGACGGGACAAAACAGGTGAGGACGACAGACTGTGACACAACTCCCCCCTCCCGGGAGGCGTGACCTCACGCCGCAGAACAGAGGAAGGAGGGGGGACGAACTGGGGGCTGAGCGGGGCGAGGCCAGGGTGGAGCAGGCTGAAGGCGTGGCCAGGGTGGAGCAGGCTGAGGGCGTGGCCAGGGCGGAGCAGGCTGAGGGCGTGGCCAGGGCGGAGCAGGCTGAGGGCGTGGCCAGGGCTGAGCGGACCCTTCGGGCGGCCACGGCGGTGAAGACCCTTCAGGCGGCCACGGTGGTGAAGACCCTTCAGGCGGCCATGGCGGTGAAGACCCTTCAGGCGGCCACGGCGGTGAAGACCCTTCAGGCGGCCATGGCGGTGAAGACCCTTCCGGCGGCCACGGCGGTGAAGACCCTTCCGGCGGCCACGGCGGAGATGACGGAGGGAGGAGCCATGGAGGGGGCAGGACTGACGACTCCAGGGAGCCGACTGATGGAGGCGGAGCAGGTGATCGTGGAGACCCGGGTGAGGCCATCGAGCCAGCGAGACCGGGCGATGTAGACGGGCTGGCGGGACATGGCGACACCAACGGCTCCGGCGACTGAGGCCGAGACGAGGACCCTGAAGACCGCGGCGCAGCCAGAGTGACCGAGGACCAAGGTGGACCCGGAGGGAGAGAAGAGCCCAACCGAACCAGAAGGACGCAGTCCCAGGGTGAGGGCGGGTCGATGAAGGACCAAGGGGAAACCGGGGGGACGAGGAAGCCTGGAGGAGCTGGTGGGCTGAAGGGCCACGGCGGAGGTGAGGGAGGTAAGAGCCATGGTGGAGGTAATGGACCAGAGGGCTGCGGCAGAGACCAGGTCGAGGAGGTTCGAGGAGGAGACCGGGGATCCCCTGACCCAGATGGAGTTGGTGGCCGGCAAACCCACGACGATTCTACCTCCTCGAAGCACTCCGGGGAAGCAGTGGGGCTGCCAAGCAGTGGTGGGGAGACGGTGAAAACATCATGGATAGGAGGAGGTGGGAGAGGGAGGCTGGGTGGGATCACGGTCTCTGGCTCTGGCTGGACGGTCTCGGGCTCTGGCTGGACGGTCTCGGGCTCTGGCTGGACGGTCTCGGGCTCTGGCTGGACGGTCTCGGGCTCTGGCTGGACGGTCTCGGGCTCAGGCTGGACGGTCTCGGGCTCTGGCTGGACGGTCTCGGGCTCTGGCTGGACGGTCTCGGGCTCTGGCTGGACGGTCTCGGGCTCTGGCTGGACGGTCTCGGGCTCAGGCTGGACGGTCTCGGGCTCTGGCTGGACGGTCTCGGGCTCTGGCTGGACGGTCTCGGGCTCTGGCTGGACGGTCTCGGGCTCTGGCTGGACGGTCTCGGGCTCAGGCTGGACGGTCTCGGGCTCTGCGAGGCTGGGCGGAACCAGCGGAGGGGAGAGCTCGAGCTTTGGAGGGGTGCTGGTGACTTCCTCCACCGTGAATGGAGACTCACAGCACACCAGCACCCACTCCACACAGGCGGCAAAATCATCTGGACCGTTCCCTGGGAGGCGTGCCCGGGACCGCTCGCTGAGGCTGGCGATGTAGAACTCACTCAGCGAACGGTCAGAATAGTGAGTGAGGCACGCCAACTCCAGAAAATCCCTAGTATGGGATTCCAGGGAACGGTCTTCTTGATCGAGGCAGAGAAGAGCCACGGCGGGAATGTCCATTTTTTTTCTTCTTCTTTTTTCTTTTGGGTCGGTCAATCTGTCACGGTGCGGGTGCGGGTTGAAGAAGGAGCGGAATCCAAAATCACGAGGAACATAGGTTTAATCTTAAAAGACAGGCAGGAAGACAGGAAACACGGCGTAACATTGAACATTGACCGACAAAACAGAATCAAACAGAACTGAACTAAATACACAGAGGAATAAGGCTGATTGGGGTGAACACAGGTGAAAATGATCATGACAGGACGAGGAACAGGTGGCTGATTGGGGAAGTGAGTCCGGGAGAGGAACAAAAGGATCCGGGGAAGTGTGGTGCAGATGACGGGACAAAACAGGTGAGGACGACAGACTGTGACAGATCCATCTTCTTTTTACCTATTTTCAATTTGCCACATAAATGTTTATCCGTAAAACAAATATATACGATCTTCAATTCCTGTGCAATATGCAAATTTAACAGCAACATAAATGAGCTGCATTTTATTTATCATCGGCTAATTTCAAAGACCGCAATAGAAGAAAAATCACTGGTAATGTCATTTAGTCTCAAGAAATTTCTTGACACTGGACACTGTGTTATGACTATTTTGGCCGTGTCTTATTGTTTTAGCTCACAGAATAAAATATCAGCAACAAGCAGTGCAATTTTTCTTGGGAAAATGGCTTTCTGGAATTTCCAGGCTCAGGTGGACAAGAATTCAATTGTAATGAGATGCCAGAAATGGCAAAAGAACAGTTAAAAAAATACCTTTAACTGGGATCCATCTTCTTTTTACCTATTTTCAATTTGCCACATAAATGTTTATCCGTAAAACAAATATATACGATCTTCAATTCCTGTGCAATATGCAAATTTAACAGCAACATAAATGAGCTGCATTTTATTTATCATCGGCTAATTTCAAAGACCGCAATAGAAGAAAAATCACTGGTAATGTCATTTAGTCTCACTCCTTTTAGTGAAGATGATTGTGTGTTGAACGTCTGTGACTTACTTTCAGTTTCATTTGCAGATGTTTGCGCATTGCCTTGCTGAAGAGATACTCAGATACTCATCTGTGTTACAGGAGCACTATCATATATGACTGTAACATGTCATAACATATAAAACGCTCTCATAGTTGTTACATTTTGGGAAAATTTCACTTAATATACTGAGAGTTTGCAAACCCCTAATGGTTTGTGATGGAATTGTTGTGATTTTGTTTTGTATTTTTTTTTTTAAATTTGGTGAATTCTATTTAACCTTCTGAAAGTCATCACAATTTACCTCAATTCACCCTTTTATGTAACATTTACATTCAAATAAATAAATAAAGTTTAAAATAAAAAATCTGACAATATAGCTTGTGCTGAAAATAACATCTTGAATACAAGAGTTGTTTAAGTGACTCGCACCATTTGCACAGCATGCCTTTTTATCGCTGCTTACAAACATCATTTGTCAACAAAAAACTCATTGTAAGTCCTAAAGCATTTGTATCTCCACTAGGCATAAAATTGCATTTGAGTGATTAATGAAAATTGTGTAAAAGGTTTTTCGGGTTTCCTACAGCGTTTTACAAGCAGAAAATTATGTTTTTGTCTGCAAAGCAGTCAATTCGAATTTGTTGTGTTTTACCCTTTAGCTTTGTTTCAAGGCATATTAATAAGAAGAATAGTAACATATTTTTACATATTTTTTGTAATTATTCTATTTTTATTGTATGCTACTACTGTATGATTGTAAAGAGATACAGTACCTCACTCTACCTGCAGAAGACTTGAGAGACTGTTGGTTTGCTGAGGGTGATCTAGGGTCATCCGATAATTAGAAACTGTATTTCCGATGTGAAGCTGGAGACATTGATGAGGGTCCTACGGTAACACTGTTAAATTATTTTTTTAATGAAAGTGAGTGTAAAGACAGCATTCACTGTGTGGATTTCCATAGATGTGGTGTAATGAGGTTTTTCAGCCTTGGGCGACAATAACTGTGCATCTCTATCAGCTCCCTAACTTCCTAGGTTGTGAATCCATATTTTGCGTATAGGAATTCGGGTGCTGCTAAGGACATTAAGGACCTTGGCTCACTACACATTGGGACACTGATTTCCGGCAACGTGACAATGTCCTCACTGTACAACATCACTAATGGTATTTATGAACAACTGCAGATAATTCTAACATTATTTGTTAATGTTATTTATGATAAATACTTTACTTGTTACGCATACATGCAACATTTTAGCTGTGAATAAATGATGAATGTTATCTAGATTATGGTCATTACCTTTCTAGTGATGTACAGTATGTTTTTGCTGAAATATAATACAATAATACAATAATGGTCGTGTCAATCGCGTGTCATTATGTGTAGTAAGTTGATTTACTGTATGTTTCATGATTTACGCTTGTCGGTGCATTGTGGGACTTTTTATGAAGCAAAAGTTTCAGTGCACTGGACGGATTTTGTGATGGAGACAAAATGGCCCCTTTAAATGGCCCTGATCAGTGCCCTGACTATTGAACGGAGCTGAGAGAGAAGCACCCTAAGTGAAATCTCTATTTGATTTATGACAGAATGATTGACACGTGCCTCTCGAGCCTCACTCTAGTGACACTGTCATGTGACTCTAAACAATGGAAACCTGATAGTTTGCTGCTGATATTATGGTTATCCCCATATACATTTTGAAAAGCGCAAATGTTTGTGAAACTCAGCCTGACTGGTTATGAGGGCGGCAAACCGTAGGTTTGTTTTTGTGTGGGTGGCTGATTTAGTGTGTGTGTGTGCTAATATATATTTGTATTTCTTCAACTTCTGGCACTTTTATGTCCAATGGTGTTGTTTTCTATTAAATCGTACAACTTTTTTTCATTTCGTTACATAAAGAATACATTGCAAGAGAAATTGGTCAATTCATTCTACTTTTCTTTAGCTAACAGTTGAACATTGAACCACTGTCATGGGTTGATGGAAATACATTAAATGTAAAAAAAAATTACATCATTTGAGATGTAGTAAAAATGTCACTGTTGTATCACAGTTTCCACAAAGATAATAAGCAGCATAACAATAAAATCACTGAAGGCTGGAGTAATGGCTGCTGATATTCAGCTTTGCCATCACAGGAATACACTGCTATTTGAAATATAAATAGAATATTTGTTAATTTAAATCAATCAATTCTTTTATTATTTGAAATATAATGAGCTTTATATTTTGCTTGAAAAGTCCAAATTCCACTGTGACATAAGAGCCCACATTTTGAGGCCACTGTACAGTATATAAGCTGATCTGTTCTATTCAGTTTGGGTAGTCTATCTGTCATGTTCTCTGCACTGTCAAGTCTTTCCAGGTCAGTGTGGGGAGATGTTTAGAGAAAAGGACTGCCACCCTAGAGCTTCTCTGACAGTGTGATCATTTCAGCAGAGAGTGTGTGACCAAAGCATGTCTGAGCGGTGTTTATCCAGACCTCTGTCGCACTGCATTTCAGTCATTACATACATCATCATGAAGAGGCTCTCAGCTGGAAGCTTAGGTCTGTCCCAATGTCTCCGGTCTCTATTCTTTCTCTCCCTTGGCAGATGACAGAAGCTGGGTTCAAAGGAAACAGACTGGGCTCAGTGGAGAGCATGTGGCTGGCACCAGTATACTGGGTAGAGGGAGAGGTTTATGTAACACAATCCTTTCTCTCTCTCTCTCTCTCTCTCTGCTCAAAGGATGTGTTCTTTGCCAGCCTTAACAACAATTTCCCTCTTAAAACCCTTATGATTACGTTGTTCCGTGTTCCTCTGTGTTATCATGGCATTAACACGTGGTGTGATGCTTGAAATACACTTGAATCAAAAACACTGGGGAATAGGTTTTGGCAACGGTGCTATGACGACTTTGTGAGGGCAGAACAAGAGGCTGGGTGATTTTCAACCCTCAGAATTTGCATTTTCATGTGTCTGCAACACTTTCAAAATGGGATGTCCCAGTTTTAACTAGTGATGACGTTTCTTTTTTTTCACTGTTTTATAGGTTTTTCAGGCAGAATTTTGCATTACGTTCACCAAGTCAAGTCAGTTTATTTTTTATAGCGCTTTCCACAATACATCGTTTTAAAGGGATGAGATTATTAAGCTCATTTTATAAACAACACCCTTTTATTTAAGGCAAAACAGCATTTGAAGCTTGAGAAAATTTAATTGAAATCATATTGGTAGATGTTGGTTTTGCCAATATGTCTAAAGGTAATTATTTGTTTTTGTCACTGACTTTAGAGTCTCTGGCATTGTGAAAATTCCCTGTGTGGCACATGCACTGCAGGGTGTGTTAAATTACAGGGTTGAAATCCTAATCACAGCACACTGGTAGTTAGATTGATTACTGAGATAATAGAAAATAAAAATGCCTATAATTTGAATCCAATATGTGAATGTGTGCATGTCGTTTTTAACCCCTTACAAGTCAGCCCCAATTTTGGCACGTGAATGACATACAGAACATAAAAAGATTTCATTCTGAATAGACACATAACACACATTTACAAAGCCAACCCTTGATAGTTTCCAGTTCAAGAATTGAAAAAGATTTTGAAATATGTTACTTTTAGAATTTTATATGAATCTATGGGCTATCCTTACCTAGCATGCACACTGGAAGCATACCCTTATGAATATGTAAATACGCCAAAATCACACAAAATCACAAACAAACGTTTATTTTTTAGTTTTTTTTACTAGGGTGAAGAGATGTTATCATAGCTTTGTTACGATGGAGGTTAGAATGAGAAAGTAAACATGGACCTGCGTCGAAAGTAAACAAGGACCCTCCCCTTCTGGTCGACCACCATGGGACCTTAATTCGGAAAAATATTGTATGGTAGTCAATGGCGAGAGACAACAAATATTTTGATCTCGTTTGAATTGTACCCTGAATTACATATGATGTTTGTCAATTTGAAAGATACATTTTAAAGTCAAGAAAGTCGCAGTTTGATGGAAAAATGTTAAGGTATAAGACTGTGAAAATATGTAATTACAAAGACTACAAACCTAAAAAACACACATTTTCTCTCAATGAATGAAGCTAACTTTACTGAAGCTTTCTTTACGCTACATATTTTCTTAACGATACATATTTTTTCTGAAATAACGTCCCATGAGCTGGAAGTGGAGGGTAGGGTCTTAGGCTATCTATGATCACGTTGGATCACGTGAGATGATTGATAGCTGTACAGCGAATGAGATTGTGCTGATAGCCTGCTTGCTTTTGTTATAACAGTGTGGTTTGTGTGTTAATACTTTAAATGCTTTAATAACAAATAATTTTTCAAATAACAATAATTTATCAGGGACATTTATTCTGAGGTGTATGGTGGCGACCCGTAGGCTAACTTGAAACTATTTGGAGGTACAGAAAAAAAGTATTTTGGAGTCTTAAATCTTTCTAAAGATGCTAAGTTTGTCCAGATAAGGTATGTTTAAATGAGTAATAAAGGTAGAACTGTGATAATCTGGGAGCACTGTACATCTTTGACAGGTAAGGGGTGGAAAGTCCTCTTATTAAGTCGTCTTATTTGGCTTACAAAGCCAACATGCCTGTATGTCTTTAAAACGTATTATTTTCATTTGGATGTAACAATGTAATGGCAGGTTTTTTAGGATCCCTAGTTTTAAGTTTGTTCTGTTGTTGTACTCTGCACTATTTTCCATTTTGAAAAACTGTAGATTCAGACCCTAAAGGATATTTATAAAAGCTTGTAATGCTTCACCATAATAAAGTGAAAGGGAGCATGCGCTCTTTTGAATGAGTGTCAGCCCAAGGGTGGGGGAGGAATGGCTTTTTCTTTGCACTAGCAGTTCTGCACACCCTCTATTACAGACCCCAAATTGAAACTGCATTCCCACTTTACCCTCCGAATGTGGCCAGATGAAAAACGCGGTGCTGCGAATTGAGGGAAACATTTCTGTTGTGTGTGTTGGTATTGGGGTTTTTCTGCTTCCCTGCTTCTGATTTCCGACTTTCTTGGCAGAAGAGTTGCATTCTGCATGACCTGCTGCAATGTGTTAACCTTTAAAAGCATCTCTGTTGACCCTGAAAGTGTTTCGGAGTTGAAGGCAGGAACTAAAAGATGATACACTACTGAAGAACATATCGGTTCATAACGTTTGTGGGCACGAAACCAGAGTAAGCTATTTTTCACATTGTCCCTCATATTACAGCTGCACTCCTTTTAATGCAGTATATTTAATCTCCTTTAACACTGGATTACTGTTCTCAGGAACAGCAACAGTGATGAGATTAAGGTTGAAGGAATGAAAGTCACTTATATCAAGGGATGGAATGAGCTACGGGGGGGTTGGGACATTTTTTTTTCCTTTATAATGTGGAAAAGTGAGATCTTTTCCTCTGCCTGAAATCATTGATAGGTAAAAGGCTTTCATTAGAGGTGATACAATTGATGAAAGGATTGTTATAATAATTCATAATTTGAAAAAATGTGGAAAAGAGAAAGGCTTTACAAGGTACTATATGTAATTTCTTACTCTGCGTCGTTTAATTTAATGTCTCTCATTGGTTTATAACAGTAGCCAATTATGGTTTTCATGGCAGTGTGACTCCTTGATTAATGCTCCTTTTAGAAATGATTCTGCTTTGACCTGCATTCAAGGTTACAATGGATAGCTTGATCCACAATATGACTGGCAGCGAAGGCCAGGCCAATCATCATTGATGAAATATGTTTTTTTTTTTTTAATTATTTACAGTATTCACCTCTTTCTTCTGAACACAGAAGTATCGCCCAAATCATAGCGTATAATGATCCTTTACATTTTCACTCTCCATTGTATTTAGTCAAAATTAGCGTATTTTTCAAGCTGATAATGTAACATTAAACCTATGAAAATGGTTTTAAAAAGTGCATGGCTCTATAGAGTGCCGAAGTGATGACGTCACTTTGTAGGACAACTCGGAAGCTAGCGGTGCATGGGTTCCCTCGATCGAAAAGCTATGCGTTTTCCCCATAGACAGTAAAAAATATTTTCAAGATTTGTTATCACAACATATTTTCTTTTGTCAAATCAACTTTATAATAATTTATTTAGTTGAGATAACTTATTATTTTGAGTTTCTGATGATTAAATTAATCTCCTTCATTGTATTAACTCACTTTTTTCCAGTTCAATGATTTAAGTTAAACCAACAATATTTTTTTACAGTGTAGTAATCACAACATTTTTTTCTTTTGTCAAATCAACTTAAATCATTTATTTAGTTCAGATAACATATAATTTTGAGTTTCTGATGATTAAATCATTCTCCTTCTTTGTATTAACTCACTTTTTCCAGTTCAATGAACTTAAAATTTTAAGGCAACCAGGTTACTGCAATATTTTTTTACAGTGTATGTGTCAATATATTTACTTTGTTATGCTAATGTATATTCAGGTGAGTTACTTTCACTCAATTAAGTGATAGTTCACCAAAAACTAAATTCTGGGATCATTTACTTACCCTAATGTCATTCCATACCTGTATTAGTTTAAGATAATAATGGATCAGCTCTGGATCCCTATTATTTTTATCATATGGACAAAAAGCATATATTTTTTCCAAATATCTGTGTTCTGCAAATGAACAAAAATGATACAGGTTTGTTCTAGGTTTGGGACATAAGACTAAGTGCCATGATTACAGAATTTTACATTTTGTGTGAACTATTCCTATTAAACCATTAATAAGAAACATCTTAATTTGATCTGAAATGAAAAGCGACAGATAGGCTGGTCATTTGGTCAATACGACCTTGCACGCTGCTAAGTCTATCTTCTGTAGTCCTCCAGTATTCCATATTTAATAATGCTGCTGGGTGAGAACACATCCATTCACACTGAACAGAGTGTTGGGAAGAGGGGAGAGCAGAGCAGTAGCTCATTATTATATAGAGGATATTATAGAGGAAATGGAGGGTGACTTTGGCAGCGAGAAAGGTAATTTCACACCTTTCACCTCTTGACATGAAAATACAGACCAATACTCACTCAATTAAAAGAAGCAGGAGTGGGCAGAATGGAAACAACCAAAAAAAAAAAAAAAAAAACACTCATCCTGGATGGTCAAGCTGGTCAAAATAACACTCAAAAGGGATATTAATGTAATGTTATTGGATTGACAATTAAAGGGATAGTTCACTTTGAAATTAATTGTTGGTATGTTTTAGCTTACCTCAAGGGCATTCAAGATGTAGGTGTCTTTGTTTCCGCAGTAGTTTCAATTTTGATATTTTTAGGTCAAACCGTTCTTGTCTGTCAGTCATATAATGTAGGTCTATGGTCACCATCTCAAAGAACATGCACAGAGAAGTCCAAATTAAACATGATTTAATGACTCGTAAATTTGAAAGTGAACAATCCCTTTAAGGACCCAAGGACCAGATATGATTAATTAAGACCCAGAGTCAGAAGTGAAGTCAATTTTGAGTCAGAATTATAATAAATTAAAGAATTTTTTTACTGAAGATAGTTTGCAGTTTTATCAGGCAGAAGTCAGTTTCAAGACTCACAAGGAGTTCATAGGCCGCTCTGTTACAGTTATAAAGATCACAGCAGTTATACCCTTCACCAAGGTCTAAGCTATGTCCTTGCTTCAGGTTGAATGATCATCATTGGCTAGGAAATAGATAAACTAATTTTCCACACATATACATAAAGACTGAATCATATCTCCATCAATTATGCAGCTGACACTCGGACCCTGAAGGCGTTTCAGATAGGATTTTTTTTCCTTCCCCTTGAACAGACACATTGACACAAAATTATGTTAAACAACTCGTCTAAATACCCATCTCTGCAAGTATTCTCTTGGTTATGTCATAGTTGAGAAAGAAACTGGATGTTTTTCTCCAAATCAAAATCCTAATTACAACATTGTATAGATGACATTGTATAATATCATGCTCATAAGTTTCTTTATATTGCGTTAGTAGCTGATCAGTAAATTAATCAAAAGTGAGTGCAAAAACCTGCGCTGTCTCATCCCAAGATGTCATATAACTGACGTTTTGGGACGTCTTTTGACCATACGTCAATATCCGCCTTTTTAGGGCCCCCTTAAACGTCGGTAGATGAGGTTATCGGATCCTAACTACCCCAGACCTAAACCTACCCCGTCACCTAACTGACGTTAAAGGTAAAGCGTCAGTTGTATGACGGCCCGGGATCGCCATCTACCGACGTTTAAGGGGGCCCTAAAAAGGTGGATATTGACGTATGGTCAAAAGACGTCCCAAGACGTCAGTTATATGACTTCTTGGGATGAGACTGTGTTACAAAAACAGGCAGTACAATTATTGGATGACCATAGCGCACGTGTGGATTTGTTTACAAATTTTGGTTCACTTGCAAAAAGGCCAGTATGAAAGCGAACCACACCAAATAAAAAAAATTACATTGTATTTTGTCCGGACCAAAACAAGTGAACTAGCGGACTTTCCTAGTGTGAATATACCCTTAAAATCCCTCACTTCCGCTAAAATTGATTACAGATTTTAATGATGTCACAGCGGACTTCAGCTTCTCATCACATCTTCTGCCCAATCAAATGCTCTCTAGAATGTAAAGTGTCCCACCCCCATGCTTATCACACTGGTAAATTCTATAACAAAGTAAAATCACATAAGCCTGGAGAAGTCATTCAACTCATGTGATATTTAGAAGGTAAAATATTGATCAAATATGCAGTACATTGAAGCAACAGTGGATTCCAGAATCCACCCCTTCAGTTTCC
Source organism: Pimephales promelas (assembly GCF_988280905.1). NCBI lineage: Eukaryota > Metazoa > Chordata > Actinopteri > Cypriniformes > Leuciscidae > Pimephales > Pimephales promelas. The sequence continues at coordinate 36,197,048 of NC_142772.1, read as the reverse complement.
AGTGGTATATTTAAAGCTATTTTTACACACGTACATGTCTGTACAGGCGTGTGGGTGTATGGTAGAATATCACTGATGGCTTTGTGTATGTGAGATAGGGTGGCTGGGTCACACCTTTGGGCACACTGTAAAGCATGGCTATTCAATTACAAATTCAGTTGGGCCAGATTTTCAAACCAAAAAGGTTAGTTGGCATTGGTGGAGAGTATGGTCAGTCAGGGAGTTCATGTGTGAAAAATTTGACTTACATGTGTACTGTATGTTGACACAAACATACAGTACTGAGCATGACGATCGCTAAAAGTCCAAAACATTGCAGGCCCGTTAGTGCAAAGTGCCTGTGTCATGATTACAGATGGCAGCATGTCAACAAGTTTGAGTGTAAATGACCCCTTGTCAATGGAAGGGAGCACTTTCTTTGCTCTGGCGGATAAGTACCCTTCTGTTGCAACAGTGAATGGGTCTATGACAAAAACGGCCACCACTGTGGGCAGGACAAGTCATCACATCCGTGAATTGTGTGGGGAATGAGAAGCATTTGCTGAGTGTCAGAAAAGGCAGCATTTGGCCTATGCTCAAATCATTTGCGATAAGGTGCATTGCCTCTGGACAGCCACCTCACGCCATTATGCAAAGGAAAGTCGTGGTGCTCAGCAGACATTTCTGACAGCAGCATGCGGAATAAACGCTGTTGGAGGCTTGATGTAGAGCGAATACAATTAATTGTAGCCATCATGCTGTCCATTGTCGTTTTGAGCTCACCGCTTAGTTTTGCACACAACACCGTCTGATGCACAATGCAGTGTAAGGAGATCAACTGAGGTCCAACAGCTGACCAACGTGCTGCCAAACCATTCACTTTCCCTGTCATAGGTCGAGCCCCATCTGTCACAACTGAGCAGTATCAGTTTTGTCTACTGCTAGTATCAGCTTTCATTAGGTCTCCTAACAGCGTTTCCCACACATCTGCAGCAAGAATTTCAACCTGACAGGGGAAGTATCTGACAGGGGATATTTTTTTATTGCAGATGCCACACTCGTTTTAATTTTATCGTCATTTATCACCTCATCCACGACGGCCAGCATACAGTCCTCCACGGTTTCAGAGTCTGTTAATGGCCTTTTCTTTTTTGCCAATTTCCAGCTCTCTCTTGGGCTGTGAATAACTTCACCACGGTAGTACTGCTCCAGTTGTAAGATGTAATCAAACTCTGCATTTTTGCAGCCCTGTCTTGAGATCCCTCGGGAAAATTGGTGCGGAAAGTCTGGTGTTTCTCAACATGGTGCCTCCGCACATTGTAATCTTTATGTACTGCAATGCACTCTTTAAAAATTAAACGCATCGGTTTGGCGTTTGGATGTGACGGTAAAATAAACAAGTATTTGTCAGTCCAGGCAGAGTTAAACTGACGGTTTTCACTGGCAGTTTTAGGTTTCAGTGTTGAGAAAGACATATTGATTGTAATCTAAGCTAATACCGGCACGTTCTGCATTGTTTGCGTGTTGCTAGGCTACATGGTCTGTACTACTGTATGAATTTACATAGGAATGTGCGTTTTTGGCGGGACCACGGGCTAGGTCACTCGGAGGTTGCTTCCGGGCAGCCAATTGAATAGCCCCCCAGACAGCAAACTGACATTGAATCAACGTGGAAACGACGTCTCTCATGACATTGAAACAACGTTGATTTTGCTCATCGAATTAACGTTGAACCAACGTCAGACGCGGCATTCTTCAAAGCTAAATGAAAATCGAAAATTGGTTTGCTTTCATAACGTTGAAACAACGCGTTGATTTCAAGTTGATTTTCCGTTAGTTTTGAAAGAATGACGCGTCTGATATTGGTTCAACGTTAATTCGATGAGCAAAACTATGTCAGATCAACGTTGTTTCAATGTCATATTTCCACGTTGATTCAATGTCAGTTTGCTATCTGGGCCTGCTGTAAAGTATTTACTGTATGTTGCATTTTAAGCTTTATAAGCAAAACTTATGTCATGTCAACTCGCCTTTCATGTGCTGCAGTGTTTCTAAATGATGTATGTCACAGTATGTCACTTTTTCATTTATCTATCTCTCTCTCTATCTATCTATTCAATCTAACATTTTATCTATCTATCAATCTGTTTTTTATTTTGGTTTTATCTATCGATCTATCCATTGTTCATTTTATCTTACGATCATTCTGAAGTTCTATAATTTAAACGCTGCTTTTCTTGTCACAAAGAATAAGTATAAACGTTTCTTTGACTTTCAAATCTGAATTGGACTTACACAGAATCCTGCTCAGATTCATGTTACAGTTTTTCTCTGTTGCTTTGGTGCATTTCTCACATCACTCTTTACACTATAAGCAAATGATAATGTTATAAAACAGCAGTGAGTTGTATGAAAGCAATTGATGCATGTCCAAAAGCATTTGCAGTTTGTTGGAAGGAATGAGAAACTGCTATTATGATGTGCACAAATGACAAAATGTTGTGGAGGTTGAACTAACTGTTGTGCAAATATAAATAGTGATGTGAGAAATGCACCAAAGCGACTGAGAAAAACTGTAGTGGATAGCAAACAACACAGTAGTGCTTTTGTGAAACACTTGTATTCAAGTGACCTGTAATATAAAAAATATATATAATTATGGGGCATCAGGCTTCCAATGCAGTCATAAATCACTTGCGAACTGCTGTGAGTGGAGCAACATACATTATAAGCCATTTGAATGCTAAACTATAACAGTTCAAAAAAGTGTACTGTTATATCAAAAAATATAATATAGCAAGAACTCAGTATGTGTGAATGTTCTCTGTGTAAATATGGGTTTAGTTTACTCCAGGCTGTATTCATAAGCAGGTACCAAATAACACCATTGTGCTGTTTACATCAATCATCTTTTCATGCCAGGCTAAACAATGTTCTACATTTTGGTCGACTTAGATCCCATCATAAGGCTTTGCCAATCTGTCCGCTGCTGAAAGATTGATATTTCATCTTTCTGCCAAGAAGAGGGAGCGTTCCTGACAACCTTCATCTACTGTAACACTTATCATTTTGTTGCAATTCTGTGATAATGGCAGCACTGAAGTGTAGCAGTTCTCACTCTCTGTCTCTTTCTCGGATAGGCAGGGAGAATTAGGTCCTCATGTATTCATTGCTGAAAGGCAGAATGGTCATGCCACAAGTGATTATAAGCTGGTTGAGGTGGCGCATTCTGGGACCGGGGAGGCCTATGGGAAAGGGAGCCTGTGCTTATTTTGCAGGTCTACAGATGGATTGTCCCTGACGTGGATAAAATAAGCTGTGCCTCCCTGCCTTAGTCACTCAATTACTGCTTATGTGTGCCTATCGCTTTCCCTACACAACAACACACACACACACACACACACACTTAGTAGCTCATATTTATTCACACAAACTTCACTCACAGTCTGTAACTTATTTTTCTTTATCTACCTCTCCTTTCACATCGTGTGACATTATTCTACATTATTCATTATTCTATGTTATGTTCATTATTTTATACACACTAAAATCCTATTCTACCTACAGGGATTTGCATTTCCCAGAAACTGGCAGGATTTTATACCAGCTTATGTTTGTTAGCCTTTGTTTGATAGAGGTTGCTCGGGTTTCTCAAGTAATACAGCTCTTCATTGTGAGCCAGGAGAGCCTGTACGTATGAAATCGAAAGCTGATTGAATTGGCTTCAGAACTCTGCTGTTATTGTGTAACACGAGCACATCCGTAAATAAATGTGTAGAGCTTCCTAGTGCTTTAAAATCAAACACTTACTATACTTGGGTGTTATGGCTAAGCATTAGAAAATAATCACAGATTTCCTTTTTTAAAGACCTCTGCTATATGAAATCCATTCATTGACACCGGCCTACGACATGCAGTTTTGATGACGGATCACATTTGACCACGTTGAAAATCATATATACTGTATATTGGAGTGATTGCCTTGTGGGCGCACTATGACGTTGTGCTTCAGGCGACCTGAGTTCGAATCCCACCTTGTGGTCTTTTTCCAATTCCAACTCCCACTTTTCTTTTTGTCTTCTTTCCAATCTGGTTTAAAAAGGCAAAAATACCAAAAATAAATCTTAAAGGGGTCATGAAATGGCTTTTTAAATTTTATTATATTGTTGTCTGAGGTCAACTTATGATGTTCTCTTGGTTTTTGCATTCAAAAACATCAAAATAAGTAATAGGCTATTTTCTACCCTGGTTTTGAGCCTAGCTGAAAAACGCTAGGTTTTTATGGACGTGGACGTTTTGGAAGTAAACGCCCACTGCTGTGAGTGGAAAACAGTTTTGCATATTAAAATGAGTTTCAACTCACCCGTCGATGCACTTTTACGTTTTGAAAACGTCTAATGTTGTAAAATGGCAACCGGAATGATTTGCCCATACACGTTCGACCCAGAGTCCGTGTGTTGCTCCATTCAGATCCAATATAGACGGCACAGCACCGTTCTTTACTCTTAATCGGTCTGCAAATCCAGTCTTGTTTACAAAACAATCCTCAATGAAATGAAGCGAACAAACGGACAATGTTTTACCTCGTCTGCTGGAACGTCATTAAAAATAAAGTTTATCCATACAGCCATATTGTGCAGCAACTGTCTTCCACAACCAAGACATTTGGTACATTTCTCAAATCAACCTCGACAATTGTAAAACAGTAAGTGCACTTCTCAAAACAATTCGTACAAATAGCAAAACACCATGGATTTCCTGCAAAAGTCAGTCTCTTTCTCAAAATCCTTAGTTCATCTCTCAAAAGTAAATAGCTGTGTCTATGAACATGTCAGTGCCATTAGAATGACAAGTCCTTGTGTCATTGTGTACGGATAAGTCAAACTGCTTTCAATACACCTTGTTTTCAATATAACAGTGTACTCTGGTCGCTAAAGTTTTGATGACAATGATTATAAATTGTAGGTTATAACACACCTTGAATGTGGGAGTTTGATGACGAGACTAGACAAGATTCACATTTACGCTTTTACTGCACTGCAATTTGTTGATAGACCATGTCATTGCGATACAGAAAGGAGAAGACAGCACTGCATAGCACAGATAAAAATGCAAAATAAAGTAGAAATGCGGACAAATTTAGAAAAGAAAAAAACGTCTAATGGAAATCTATAGAAATGTGCTTGACATGACAACTGGTTCAACCATTTTGCATGTAAAGACTTGTGCTATCTAATGCCTAAATGTTGTGGGGATGAGACAATTCAACAGAGACCCATTATAATACATTTTGATCAACATAGCATAAGCAATTGATAATGTAGGAAACAGCAGAGAATTGTATATAATCATTTGCATGGATGTACCAAAGCATTTGCAACTTGTTGAAAGAAATGAGAAACTGCTTTTTTTGTGCAGATTGAACAGGTAGTTTTGAGAATTTCAATTCTGATCTGAGAAATGTACCAAAGCGACTGAGAAAAACTGTAACTCGATACAAAACGCATGTCAGTGGGTGTAATGGGAACCTATGATTGCGTGTCTGTGTTGTTTACTGTCACAGCTTATTTGAAGGAATATTGGGAAATACATTGCCTCATTACTTTTTCTGCATCATTTTAAGAGTGCTTGTTTTGAAACCCATCGGCTTTGGACATTTTGTAAATTATCTTTGGTAAATGATGTAACTTTGGGCAATGCTCTTTGCAATGTTTTGAAATGTCCAGTTAACCACAGGAAAAAAAAAAACACGTTTAGGCTAGTTACTAAAGCTGGGTGTATTACATACACAAAGCCCACAGACACACACATGTACACACATATCTCTCATGGATTGATCCCCTTGCTTGTTTTCATGCCAAAGTGAGCAGCTAAGCCGCAGGATACTGAAAAGGAAGGCAGTATGAGAGACCTGTCTCAGGGCCTGTCAGAATGAACAGGGGTGGGTAAGCCGGCCTGTGATTATATATTCAGATATTGAGTGTGTATGTGAATGTGTGTCTGTTTACGTGGCAATTTGTGCCTGTAAAGTCATATTAGAATTTAGCGCTGTATTTAAGTTGTGCAAAGGAACTGTTGGAGTCTTTCACTGGGATCGGAGTCTGTTTGGTCACTGTTTAAAAGACCATCCGCAATCAGTTTGGATTTCTATTCTGGTCTATGCAGATTAATGGTGGTTTGATGCTAGTCAAGTGGACTATTATAGCTGTGTTGTCCACCATCAAAAACGTAAAGGTTTGTTTGGTTGTTGTGAAACCAAAAAAACGCGTTCTTTTCTGTTCTCAAGTGAAGTATACGTCAAAGTCTTTACCTTTGATTTTTGAATTACACATGATTTCCACGCTTTCGAATAACAAAACCGTGAAAGTGGAAAGCTGTCGTAAGTGTTTGGATGGTGTTTGTGAATCTGCACAGTAATCATGCAATCAGCTTTCTATGCAAATTTCAGCAATGAGGAAATTCATGTGACCTCTATGTGACCTTGCATTTGCTAAAAGCTTTCAGCTAATTCCATACCTAATGGAAACCTCTTGTGGCTTCTCTTTTTTTTCCCCTTAAACACATCTTGATCTGTCCTCTGCGGAGGCTCCAAAATCCATTTACAGAATTTCAGTGCCTGAAGATTGTCATGATCAGATCCATCTTAAACTCAGGCTTGTGGTCATAGCACATAGTTTAGATGTTAAATACAGTTTAATATCATAGTGTAACAGCCCAACTGTTTTTTTAACATTGATAATAATCTGATTTTTTTTTTTAATCATTTCAGCATATCATAGGGCCATTTACCATATTAATCTGCATAGCTTGCCAGTGTGGCATTTATTTTTGCAAAGGAGCTTTAAGGACCACTGCTATCCGAGATCACTAGCAAATTGAACATTAGCTAGAAATATAGCAAAGCAATCTCTCTTCTGTGCTCAGATGGGGAACGCTGATGCCAATAATCCTCAAATTAAATTATTAATCTTACACTGCTTAACCTGAGTAGCACTGTCTATTACCTGTACAAAAGTGCTGCTCTCTTCTGTTATGTAATAAATGTTGCCATACTCGATGCCCCTGTCTTTAACTAATCTCCAGAGGCTTTAATTAGGCTAAACAGTGGGGAAATTAAACTCTAATCTACATTAAATGAACTCTCAGCAGAGTGCCTTTATTGAGATCCCAACAGCTCAGTGGGACCAGGGCAGGGAGATACTTGAGGCAGGAGTCACCACTAACAGTTCTCTTACTAGAGGTTCTCTTGTACTGCATAATATCTTAAACTAAGGGGAAACCTCTTTTCCACAAGATATTGAAGCCAAAAATGATCATTAATTTTGAATTAATGTAAAACGTTTTGTGGCAAGACGGCTCGCGTGCTTATTGGCTGTCCTGCGGCAACTGCAGCAGCCTATCGAAAGAGGCCCTTGGTGACGTCAGATAAAATGGGGGTGCTTCGTGCCCACTACATCACCTTCCGCCAAAGTGGGCGTGGCCTGGGCCGAAACTTTTCGCTCGTTCAGTTCCAGAAAATGCAACTATTCCAGTGTATTTTGCAGTAAACAAGCCGGTACCACGGCCTGCTTGCCTGCACACAAATGCCGTATTCCATGGCGATCCAGATAAATCACATAAACAGTGTAATTTCTGGTATTCCGGCCACAGCCGATGGTGTTATGAGTGTAATAAATATGGTCACAGCCCAGTGTTCATTTCTACACACAAACACAAAAGCAATACTTGCTTTTAATTGAATGTTCCAAATATTGCAATTAAATTCTGAAATTTAAATTAAATTGTGTCACCTTTATTTTACCATGTAAATTTATGGGCTGAATAAATTTACTGAGTAAAAAAAATATATTTTCAATTTGTTTAGCTCTTTTTAAACAAGAAAAAAAGAATACTACTGGTATATATGTTATGTATGTGTATATAAATGAGGTCTCGCCCTCACCACATATTTCTTTCCCAGTCTTTGACCTCCTCAACCAGGAGGAGAAGCATGATGGACAGCTTAGAGGATTCCATCTGTTTCAGACTGACATCTTTTCACACAGGTGACAGGTGGTGTATCAGCACTGTGCTAGTGTGATTCTGCGTTATTTTAGTAAATACATTGGGGGTTGTTATGTAAGTTCGGCAGGGCTGTTATAATTACCATATGTCAAAAAAAGAAGGTGATGGCCATTGTTAATAGCCGCTCAACCGAGCGATACTTTGATCCTCCCCCGTATAATTTGTTGTTGGTGTTGTATGAGGTGATTGTAAAGGATTTTGCTGATGTGCAGGAGTGTGAGATGATTCTGACAGGCCCTGGCTGCGGTGAAGGGACAGACACTGACCAGAACTGCAGTTTGAGTCAGAATAATCATGCTAAAATTGCTAGAATCATAGACAACCAATGCTAATAAAAAGTGTTTAAATGTTTCACAAATGTGTGTATGATTGAGAAAAAGGGAAACATAAATGTTCCCATGTGGATGCCGCTGTTGGGAGTTTGTTATTGTTGGGGTGTCAAATTGGGTTAGCGGAAGAGGATTTGAAGGGGCGTCCTGCCTTTTTTTTGTCTGTGAGACTTTCAGAAGGGATTAATCCTGAAGTCCCAACACATTTGAGCTCAGCTAACAAGGCCACAAGCATGTATGTTTGGCCTCTAAACTCCCCGGCCTTTAAACAGAGCAGAAGCTACAGCTGTGAATATCTGGATTGCAAAATTATGATGGGTTTCTTACTTCTGGATTTATTTATGAAGACGATGATAAGAGCAGGTAATTTCTAATGATTTCATATTATATTATAATAATTTAAATTATTATAAGAAATTCAATTATTATATATTTGATGATATACATTTTAGAAAAGTAAAACGTTAGTTTTTAATATAAGAATTTGGCTGCAAAAGTCAGTTATTTTAAGTCATTAATAAAGTGCTAATTTTAAAGTTATTATTGAGTGCTAACTTTTACTATTAACTGACTATTTAACTTCTGAGAGTATGAATTTGCTGTTAAATATCATTACGTACCAATACCTATTTCCAAATAGATGTATATTTCCAAAATATACACATTTTCTTCTTTTTTTTCTGCACTTACTGATGATATTTTGATGCACAGCAAGGTACTGTTACCTGCATTTCTGCATCACTTTCTTTTTTTGGGAGGGGGGGCTTTCGTTGTCTACATGCCCAAATGCTCCACCTTCCTCAACATTACCTGTTGGCACAGATCCCCTATAGATTTTGAGATAGATCCAACAAGGAGCAAAGCTGTTCTTTGCTTCTCAGGGCGCCAATCCTGAGGACAAATCTTAATTACACCACAAGCTTCTGACAGCTCTCCGCTGTGACTGGAGATTCCAACGAATCATGTCAACACTCACAAACAAGATAAGAGCAAAAGAAAAGAAGTATATGAGAAGTTTATGAGGTCTAATTCTTCAACTAATAATCGTTTTGAATGTGTGCTGAATTTTCTGACATCACCCGCAGACAGTGATATAGCTTACCTGGTGCATTATCACATTAAAAACACACACAGGAATACACTGGACACTAAACGGATTATGTTCATCACACTTTTACAGCGAATTTCAGAGGTTTCACGCCTGGGGACTCCAGTTGGGTATGATAGAACTCAGATGTAAATACCCAAACTATTTTAATTCTCTTTCACTTGAAACATTTGGCACAAGAAGCTGGCTTTTGTTAACCCTTTTGATTGTATGTTGTTAATTTTGAGGTTTGAGAGACACAATGCTCTAATAACAATAATAAACTTTAACTTATTTTATTTCAGCTTGTTGCCAAGGCAACATTTCTTATGTAGTTTCATGTAGTTTAACCTGATGTACTAAAATAACTAAAAACTGAAATAACAGTGAAACTATATGAGCAAGCAGGCTATTTTTATATTTAGATTACATCTGCCATCATCTCACATTCACATAGTCTTTAAAATCTTTCAAGTGTATCTCAAGTTACATACTCATTTTTAGTATGTTGTATGTTTTTGAAGCAATTGATTTTAAGTGTTTTGTTATTTTGTTTAAAAAATATAGAGAGAAAATTTTGATGTTGGCAAAACCCTAACATTAGTTGATGTTTTATAACTGTGTTCTCTGGAACAATATATAGGCCGTGTGTCCACCAAAGCGTTTTTCCACTTGCCTGGCGTATGTTTTCAATTGTTTTCAATGGGAGCGCCACGTTTTTTAAATTCCATGAGCGTACAGAGGCGCTGAGCGTTTTTTTTTTCACGCTGAAGCGCCGAGCGCCCAGCGTTTTTTACTGGTCGCTGGGAGTTGAAATATGTTCAACTTTGGATAAAACGCAGCGCTCATCACTGTCACTTTTTACCCAGCCATCCAATCACAGTGGAGGAAGGGCGGGACTAATACCACACCGACCAACTGTCACAACATTCAACTGCTGCGGATATTCTGTATCATAGCAACGAAACGTCTCAACGGAAAAAAACGCTGCGCTGCCAAATGCTCTCAACGCCCAAAGCACGCCGTCTTCAGAATAGCGTCTAGTAGGTTTCAGCTGGCTAAAAACGCTTTGGTGGACACACAGCCATAATGTAACATTCCAAATATGAAACTCATATGTTCTCATAAAATGAGTAAAGGTTGTAAAGTATAAATCCCATTCTTAAATGTTAAGTATGTTTTTTAAACAGTTAAAATAGCCTTGGGGTCTCACAGACCTCAAAAATGTTAATGCATTGTTTTTGACCAACAGCAGAGCAGTGAGCTGCTCTCACAGCAGCTCTATCAGAAAGGATTGAGTTCAGTCAGATCTATATTATCCATGTTCATGTTGGCGTGATGGTGTGTGAATGTGGGTGGTCAGTGGATTCACTGAGTCATCACATGGGGGTTTTCCTGTAAAAGCTAAACCCCAGTACAACCTCCCTCTCTACCTCAGGCTAGCTTTGTATAAGAGTAATGGTGTACCATAGGAAGTCTAGTTGTGGGGTAAGTGCCTGTGTAACCACTTGCTGTTTCACAGACGGTGCTGCTGTTGTGTTGAATTAGAGCAAGCCACTGATGCAAACAGGCGTTGTGTTTATTTATAAATGCGGGACCTGTGATACCCTTGAATAAAAGCCTTAAATGTTCAATTTACATGCTCTTTGTTGGTATGATTGTTATACTCATAATATTGCCAAAGCATCAATACACATGACAAAAGCACTGACAAGAATAATAAAAGAAAACAATAGTGTCTGATTAAAAAATAAGGTGGCAATAATAAGTGATTTAAAATATATCAAATAATATAACTACTATATGTTAAATGATTTTAACTCTGAAAGAACAACAATTAGTGAATAGGTTATCATGATCAAATAGGCCTAAAGTACAATAAAGCACCACTTTCCAGTGCTGCAATGAAGAGAGGTTGGTAAAATGTGTACTTTGTATTTAATTATTTTCTTTTAATTGGATGCAGGAAGCTGGCATTTCTCCCTCTAGTGATTACTGTAACTTATACATATTGTGTTTCTCCCCAGGCACAGAAATCATGGATAGAAAGAGCTTTCAGCAAGAGAGAATGTGTGCACATTATTGTAAGCACCAAAGACCCCCATAGGTGAGTACCGCCACCACTGTTGTAGTCTCTGCACAAGGTGAATTTTTAACAAACAAATAGCAGATTAAAACTGCTTTTAGGTGTAAATAAATGTGACAATACTATTAATGCAAGAGAATTCATTCTTCATTAGTGTGGCCTTGTCCGAAACTGTTCGAAGAGAGCAACTAAAGATACCACTAAACATCTAAAGAATCACTACAGATTGCCGAAGTGAATGCTTGTGAAGATGATCTTGTTTTCTAAATGATTCTTTTAGACTGTTTTTAAAGATATGAAGAATTTGTTAGCTTCACTGTAATTAATCTGGCTGAGAAATGTAAATCTCAAATCCTCTCTAAAACCTTTAATAAAATCTGCAAATAAGGATTTGTAGATCACTTGCAGACAGTTTTGACTTTTTCACTTAATTTAACACTCTTTTTTTACGGGTTGTGTCTTCTGTCACAGGTGCTGTTGTGGCCGTCTAATTGGTCAACATGTTGGCCTGCCCCCTAGCATCTCATCCAATCAGAATGAGAAGTCAGATCGTGTGCCAAAGAATGACAGCTTGTCAGAGAAGTGGTCCATCAGCAAGCACACCCAGCTCAGTCCCACTGACGCCTTTGGAACCATTGAGTTTCAGGGAGGTGGACACTCCAACAAAGCAATGGTAGATGCATTTAATCTCTTATTAACAATGGTTTGATGCTCAAAGTGCTCAAAACAACTCTGATAAAATATTTGTGAACCTTTTATAACCCTTTGCAAGACATATATAATGTCTGTTGATCCTGGCAGATTAAATTCATCCATGAAATATCATCCATTTTACAGCCATAGAGTCAGTAATTCAGAGGACATTCGACAAGACTACAGATAAAAATGTAGGGAGCAAAATGATTTTATTCATTGGAAATTGATGGAATATTGATAAGTAGACATTATGTAACAGAAATTTGGCTGTTATTTAACACTACAGGTGAGGTTATCGGAAAATAAAAGTAATTTAAGAGGAACGCAATGTTCCTAGATTGACATACCTGAATGGTTTAAAAAAAATGAAGCAGCATAGAATTTCAAGACTTTGTCATCACAGGAATACATTTTTTTGTAAAATATTTTCCAATAGATTAGTGTTCTTTTAAATTGCAATAATATCACATAAATTGTAATGATTTATACAATAAACAATACATAACAAGATAATTTCCCCCTATTTAACAGATGCAGCATTGATCAGCATAACGTAACCTCGGTTCTCTCAAGAAGAGGGAACGAGTCCTGCGTAATATCTTACGCCTGGGGAAAACCTCTTTTCCACAAGATATTGAAGCCAAAAATTATCCTTAATTTTTAATTAAAGCTGCCGTCGGCAACATTTTTTTGATCATAATCAGTGAAATCGACACTATAATCCGACAGAACAACATAAATAACGTGGTTTTAGAAAAAAACCCGAGCTTGCAAAAATCCAGGGCTCCCGGATCGTCGGGTGCAATCAGCGCAGGGGGGTGTGAGATCTGACTGTCAATCACAGATCGGGCACACGGCACCCCTCGCGCACGTTACAATCACATGCACACACCTAAAGTTCGCGCAGTAAGGAAGAGTGATGGCGGAACACTAACAAACCAAATAAGCTCATTTAGAGTATAAATGACGTTAGCAATGTCAATATATTGGTAGATTAGCCAGGGCAGCATACCTCCAAATAATCCATGGTGTTGATGGATGCTGGTGAGACGGTCGCGTTCACAGACCTGGTGCGCACGCACTCGAGCACAAACTCTGTGGGAGGGTATTCGTTGATAGTGGGGGAGGGCCATATGAGTTGTAAACATTCAAAATTTTGTCTAAGTCCACTCAATCTGCCAGACTTGCCGACTGCAGCTTTAATGTAAAACGTGTTGAGTCGTAGCGGCAAACTGCTACTATCATCCCATCGAGCTGTATTTATAGGCCCAGGCTGCTGCAGTTGCCGCAGGGCACGCGAGCCGTCTAGCCTATGTCTGCATGCTGCCGCAACACGTTTAATTCAAAATTAAGGTTAATCTTTGGCTTCAATATCTCGTGGAAAAAAGGTTTTCCTCTAGCGTAAGATATTACGTAGTACGAGAGAACCCTTTTTCAGAAATAACAAAAAATCTTACATACTCCAAACTTTTGAATGGTAGTGTAAAATCTTATATGTACTGTTAAAGATTGTCTCAAGATTGTCATAATTCCACTTTTATGTTTTGTCAGTATGTACGAGTGTCTTATGACACTAAGCCAGACTTGCTGCTGCATCTGATGACAAAGGAGTGGCAACTGGAGCTTCCCAAGCTGCTCATCTCTGTTCACGGAGGACTTCAGAACTTCGAGCTGCAGCCCAAACTCAAGCAAGTCTTTGGCAAGGGTCTCATCAAGGCGGCCATGACCACTGGGGCCTGGATCTTCACTGGGGGAGTTAACACTGGTGTGTACGAGGTGTTAATGTATCTTTCAGCTTAATTCAGATTCTGAGTAGATTACTGTGGCGAGCGGGACGAGGTCGAGGGCCTTGGGAGGACGGCGCGAGGCCAGTGGCGTGATTACTAATGAGCGACACCTGCGCTACGCACCGGTCTCGTATCTCTCACGGAGGAGCGGAAGCATAAAAGGAGGAGCGACGACAGTGGAGATGGAGAGATGTTTTGTTTCTGTTTCTGTTCTTATACTTTCATTTTGTTGTTGATTTATTTTATCATTAAACTCTTTGAATGTTCGCCGGTTCCTGCCTCCTTCTTCCCACAACAACGAACCTCGTTACAATAACTCTTATTAAGATTCTGAGCAATGCTAGTCAATATTATAGTGTGATACTATCTAAATTCTTAGAAAAATAAATGGCGGATGAAGATGTCTGTGTCTCAATGTCCATGATGCCTTGTGTGATATCTCTCACACTGGGAATCTGTTATCTCTTTTATTATCTGTCTGTTCAGGAGTCATCAGGCATGTTGGTGATGCTCTGAAAGACCATGCTTCCAAATCGAGGGGGAAGATCTGTACTATTGGCATTGCCCCCTGGGGGATTGTGGAGAACCAGGAAGACCTGGTGGGCAAAGATGTAAGTGACTCATCTACAGATAAATCTAATTATAAACCTAGTATAGTATAGTATAGTATAGTAGTATAGTATATTTTTTCTAAATGACAAGTAAGACTTTATTTGGCTTGGATCATGGCAGATTTCATTAAATAATACATTCATTAAATAATAATTAAACCGTCAAATTGATATATTCATTGGAATTATTATTCACAAAAGCAAATCTCCAAATCACATCATGATGATTTTCATGTTGTCTCTGCATGTATTCTGTGTCATGTAAAATTCTATAAATAATTTGTGTGTGAGACACTACATATATCTACTCAGTTTCATCTCAGCTTGTCGGTGTGTCTCTGAGGACCGATGCACAACTGAGACACAGAGATAGAATCATTCTTTATTTATAACCACTGATTTCTTTCCCCCCTTACTCATACACAATTTTGGTTCTGTCTTTCTCTCAATCTCTCTCAAAGCCTCACTTCAATCACTCTCTCTAAGTCTTGTCTGGTCTGGTCAGTGGTCAGATATCTCATGCAGTTTTAGAGATGATGTTTTGAAAAAAAGACACTACATATTCACTCTTTCTAGGTCACTGATCAAATAGGCAAATTTGTGGCATTGATCACGTGACTATTTGTGAAGACAGTTAGATGTTCTTGCTTCCATTGAAGCACAAGACAAAAAGGGGAGCAACTAAAATACTAAAACGTTTAGAAATTCATTTTTTTTTTTATTTTTTTTTTTTACAATATTAATTATTTATTTTCATAATTTTGTATGTATTCATTTAGTATATTACAGTATTTTTATATATTATTTATATACTACTTGTATTCAGTTATTTATTTGTATTATATTCTAAATATGCTAAATTAAACTATTTCTACTAGGTGGTCTCAAATTTTTGGACCCCAAGTTGCTCACTATGTTAGCTGAACATTTTATCTTCTGTCCACTGCTTACTTGTCCATGCCACTCTGCTTTTTGTTACATGTCACTGTTACTATTGTGTCCGTCTTCATATCCTGAACATCCATGGACAGCCACTTTTTACTTCATACTGTGTGTATTGCAGGTGGTCCGGCCGTACCAGACAATGTCTAACCCTCTTAGTAAACTTACGGTACTCAACAGCCTACACTCCCACTTCATTTTGGCTGATAATGGCACCACCGGAAAGTATGGAGCAGAAGTCAAACTGCGCAGACAGCTAGAGAAACACATCTCTCTGCAAAAGATCAACACGCGTGAGTACAGTTGCAAGAAATAATGTGATTACTCTAAACTTCAAAATCAATGGTGCATTTCAATTATTTTCTAGAGAGGTTATAATAGTATTATATCCTCAGTCACTTCTTCTTGGTTTTGTTGTGCTGATCTTCAAAAACCCACAAAGGTGATTCTCTATAGATTGCTGTCAGAAATAAGATTAGTTTGTGGCTCAACGTGAAAAACGCTACACGAGCTGCAAGATTCATAGCTGACTGCACTGAGAGCACAAAGCCCTCCGCAACTACACTCTGCCAGATGATATCCATACAGTCCATTTACTCGCATAAAGATATCAAGTAAACGTCATTCAGCTGAAGGAACACTTTCAGATTAAAGCTGGTATAAATGCAATAAATCACAAACACACAAGAAAAAAGATGACTATCATTTAGGGTCATTAAAATGTGCTTTTACTACACACTGGTTGCTTCTTTTTCATAATATATATATATATATATATATTCTCATTCCACACATACAATATACTGTATATGCTTGATTATAATGTTCTTTATCATTTTGAGACATTACATCTGCTGCCATTATCAATGGTAAGCGTATATACAAACATCTCTTAAATGAAATTAGCTTTACTGCTTGCTTTCTGTGGGCAATAATAAAGCAGCTTTAATGATGGTAGGCTAATAGCTTTGAGTTGTGTTAATATGGCACAATCTCTATTGGGCCTAATTCACTTGAGATAGAAACCGAGTTTAAACTGAAAAGAATAAAAAATACTTAATTTTGGCACTATTTCAGCACACTGGTATAATTGGATTGCAGCTGAAAATGCAAGGGTTTTTTTAACCAAAAGTTAATTTGTCCCAGCATTTTTAAAAATTTTCCCCTAGCAGACATGATATGTCTCCAACTTTGTGTATCTTTATAATTAAAAAAAATATTCATTTTAATGATTTTTTTATTTAATTTAATTATTACATTCATTAATTTATGATATCATTCAATATTTTTATTAATAATTTAGCCAATTTAATACATAAACACTTTTCCACAGCACCAAATGAGCCATTCCAAATACTTGCCATACACAATGCAAGGTCATCAACAGGAAGTGAGATTTACCTCTGTCATGTGACCTGTGGACTTCCCTTTGTCATCCTATGCCTGGAGTAATAGAGGGGGCTGGGAAGTCAAAGGGACGCTCAGGCGTCATCATTCACATCCAAAATGACACCAGCCTCACCCACGCTGATTTATCCATAGGAAGCAGCGTGTGTGTGTACGGGTCACTTAAAATAATCAGCATTTAAAGCAACAACTGCCTTGACATTTAAATGGGCAAAACGTCTCGGTTAATATGTCTCGGTTGATATGTATATGTATGTGCTCAGGAGAGGGACCATTCACATGGGAAGCACCTAGCCAACGCGCAGGCAAAAGACACTGGCGTCGGCGTCACCAGTGCTGGAGGGACTCAGGGCTTATAAGGCTCACCTGAAGAGAATAAATCACACACATCCAGTCCTTGGAGTGGAATGGCGAGCAAGTGAAGACACCTGAGGGGGTCCTAGTACTGGCTAGTTGAAGCGAGTACATGGGCGGACAGGCTTCATTCGGAGATTGTAGAATCTGGCGAATGTGTAGGGAGTCACCCAGCCTGCAGCTCTGCAGTTGTCTGTTAGCGAGGCGCTAGAGCCCAAGAAGATGCCACACTCCAGGTGGAGTGGGCAGTCACACAAATGGTGCATGGACAACCTTGCTGGTGGTATGCCAAAGCAATGGCGTCCACTATCCAGGTCCTGAGGTCCTGACACTGCGTCCTGTCTATGTAGGCACGAAGAGTGTGTACTGGATAGAGCAGTGCCAAGGCTGGGTCTGCCTCCTACGGGGGCAGTGCTTGCAGGTTCACCACCTGGTCCCGGAGGGAGTGGTAGGAACCCGGGGCACATATCCAGGCTGGGGTCTCAGGATCACGTGAGAGTAGGCTGGCCCGAATTCCATGCACGCTTCGCCAACGGAGAATGCTTGCAGGTCCCCTACCCTCATGATGGAGGCCAATGTAACCAGGAGCACTGTCTTCTTGAGAGGAACTTAAGCTCCACTGATTGCAAAGGCACAAAGGAAGCACTCTGCAGGGCAGTTAGAACCACTGAGAGGTCCCAAGAGGGAACGAGAGGAGGCGAGGAGGATTCAGTCTCCTCGCTCCTCTCAGAAAGCTGACAATCAAGTCGTGCTTCCCCACAGACTTACCTTCGAAAGGGTCATGGTGTGCGGGAATAGTGGCAACATAGACCTTCAGGGTGGAGGGAGACAGCCTTGACATCACCTGACCAAGGGAGCATGCCATGCGGTCACGTTTGTCGCTCAAGGATGAGCCCTGAATCAGCCCTACCCTGATTGAACACCCAGGATGGGAATAACATGCAATGAGGTGGCAGAATAGACAAGAACCTACATGCATTGGAGGGATGCTTAGGGTTGCCACGCCAGGTGGAGAAGCCGTGGGGACACATAAGTGTTGCCACAGAACACTCCACAAGGGGGAACCCCAGTGTACCCTTGGCCGCGGCCTCTACGAGGGCAGAGAAGGCGGAAGAGTCCACTGAGCAGTCGCAAAAAGTCAAAGGAGACTCACACAATCTCATGACCTCTTCATGCACGTCCGGGTAGAAAGGATTTGGGTTCGCCACCCCCAAAAACCAATCATCAGCCTTAAGTGCTGGGGCCATGGCAGAACTTTCCACACAAGCCCGATACTCGCAGCAGCCCGGGAAAGCATAGCTGTGAACTCTGGGCTCAAACTCGTTATGCTAGCACATCTGAGGACAGCAGCACCGATGAGCCATCATCTCTAGAGGACGATATACCGCACAGAAATACACGGGCAGATCATCTTTAGAAAGACGCGTCTTTAAAAAGACGTGCCGCGTGCACACTCTTTTTGTGAGAGAAAAGCTTGAAAAGCTGAAGCACTAGAGAGAAACACGCACGCTGTTCAGTTCAAAGATCAGTTCAGAGAATAGGCTGCAGGAGTGAAGAAAGCTCTCTCAACATACCTGTATGTTGCGCCATCATCCTTTTTATACCCACGAGGTAAGGCGGAGATACACTATGCAAAATCTGCAGACCCATGGCATTTCTTTGCCATAGACCTTATTCAGAGCAACGCCATTGACAGGTATGAAAGTGAGGCTGTGAGGGATAGACTTGCCATGTTTCCAACAGCATTCGCTGTAAAAAGCTGAATAAAGCGGCTAGATTACTTACAATTTTCCACAGCTTACATTGTCGGGAGTTTTTGTCAACTGCCATTTCTTGGAAAGATATTTTTTCCAGTGTTTCATGAGCAGAACAATCCGAAAACACATTAAATAACAGTACAGCCCATTGAAGAGATGCAAGTCTATCCCTCACAGCCTCGCTTTCATTCTCATTAAAAATCAAAGATGGCGCTGCCGTGAATAAGGCGTATTGGCTCGTTTTGTAATAACGCTCTGAAACCCTATTCGTCGTCATCCGACGGAACTCGGAGTGACAACGAAAGGGAACCTATAACACATCCAACCCTCTAGCATGTGGAAATTTTTTCTGTTTGTAAACATGTTTGAGCCCTGTAAGTAGAACAGTTGAAACATGTTTAGGCTCATTAAATCATCCTTTGACATTCACGACACATATTCACACTGCGATAAGAACAGTTTATTCTGGCATCACTCTCATGACTTTGAGAGTGATATAAACTCACAGGTTTATATATCTGAGCCATATCTAAGTCCGCAGCCATCTCTCTCTCTCTCTCTCTCTCTCTCTCTCTCTCTCTCTCTCTCTCTCTCTCTCTCTCTCTCTCTCTCTCTCTCTCTGTTTTCTGTTGCATCAGCTGTGTGATGGTGGTGTTTGCTCTGGCTTTGGGCAGAGCTCATTTCTTTATTTTATTACCTGTCCTTTCCAACACTAGAAGAACATCAATAATGCTCTGAGCTTTCACCATGAGGCTCACAGAGCTACAAAGACCCTCAAACATGGAATCAAATCTCTTTGTTTTGGAAGAATTGTGGCAGGCTGTGGCCCGGCTGATGTATTCACATTCTGACAAGCACTGCAGCGGTACTGGATTAAAATGAATTACAGACCTGTGCCTGCTGTTGTTGGGCTAATGAGGAGGTCTTTTTGAGTTTTTCTCTGATGAGGAAAAGCGTAGCATGCATGGGATGCAATAAAGATTTCCTTGCAGGATAAGATGGGATGTGAGAATCAATTTCATTGTACAGGATTAGGTGCTGTCTGATTGGAGTCAGGAAAAGGAGGATGAGGGGTGTTACTGAGATGAATAAGTGTTTAATTCCTAGTTCACATGGGAAATGCATAAACGGTCTAATGTGAATTAGAAAGTTGCTATGTTGGGAAATTTGCAGAATACTAAACAGGGATGAATACAGAAAGAATGACTTGCAGCTACTGATGACATTGTGTTGATGCCACCCGTGCAGAAGTCCCCTGGTGCCATGCTACTCATGGTGGTTTTATTATTACTATTTTATTTATTAATTATTATTGGGATTCTGTTGATTTGTCTGTATTTGATTTGTCTGTCATTATTAAATTCATCGACTTAATTGTTAAAATGCTTAATTTACTAAGTATTTGATTTAATATTATCAATTTGACATATAGTGCCCTATCATAGACCTGGCACAATGGTGCGCTGATGAAGTGTTTTTTTTTTTTCTTGTTTCAGCCTGACTCAGTTATCCTTTTCACTAAAAAATGAGGTGTGTTCAGGCACATTGTTGGCGTGTTGCTATTTTGAGGCAACTGAAATAGACAGTGCAATTGACCAACAAAAACCAGATCTAAAGTCAGTAGCACAATATTTTTATTTATTTATTCATTTTTGTTATTTAAAGAGCACGTTAGTAATGTGCCTAATGTGCGCATTCACTCTGCTTATTACACACACACAGGGATGTCCAGCAGCACACAAACTACCCAAATATTACAAATAAAAGGATTACAATGTAAAGATTAATATTGAGTACATACAGATATGGTGGAATCCGGCTTGTCCCGTAGATGGTCTGGTTGCGCACTTTAACCTCACGCACGAGCAGATCCGTTTGCACGCTGGAGACGAGTTCAGTCTTTCCGCTTGCAAATTCCTCCATGTAAATAGCTAATCTGCCATGGCACGATCACAACTCGCTTTTAAAGGGGATGGAAGATGAGACTCTGGTTGGTTTATTTCACGTTATGCCCAAAACACACCCATTTAGACCATTTTTCTCGTCGTTACTAGCAAAAGCGGATTTCGGACATGCCCTAAGTTCAATTGCACCCTGAACTTTAGACCATACGCTTAGATCGTTAAAATAGGGCCCTTTGTGAATTACTACTGTGATCTGGGACTGTAGATCCACCTCTCTGATTTAGGCACCTGAAACTTTAAAATGATGTGTGCACTTGATATACATATATGCCTGGTTATAACGCTCTTCTCCATCATTTCCATTAGCCTGGTGTTAATTGTTCTAAAAGTGGTACAACTGTTTGGTAAATTCACCCCTTAGGGTTTTGCGAATATAAGCCATAATTTCATTAACATATGAATTAATATTCTCAATTTTTTATTACATTTGTATGCTGTGTTATATTTAAATTCACCCTTCATTCAACGCTCTAGTTAGTCATGGCATGCACACATTCTGATTAAAAGTTACATCAAACTATGTTGGTCGATGGTGATTCTAGCCTAGAAACCTGTTTTAGCCTTCCCTTCCACTAACTGGGTCTCTAAGTGGTGAGATGATGAGCTGGTCTTCTTACTTTGGTGGTTTATTTCGGGATTTTGTTCCATGCTGCTCATCTCTGCGGGCTCCATCACATTAGCATAATGGAGCAGTGTAGCTGCTGTGTTGACCAGACAGGATGGGTGCTGTAGGAGTTTTTTCCATCTTCTTAAAGGTTTATTTGAATGGAGTTTTTTTTTTTTACCCTAATAAAAAAAGCTTATGCCGTAAATGTTGTAAATTAGCACAGAAGATATTTTCGACCAATTCCTTCAGTTTTGTAAAAACAATAAAATGCATGGACAGTTGCATCTGCGCTTATAATGGAAGCCTATAGGTCAAGTATAGACTACATAAAATATAATACTATTATGAAAGTATAACAATGACTCTTAAACATTACACTTTCAGAATAAGTGGGATGGATTCACTTGCTAACTTTTTCTTTGCAGTTACATAAAAAATCTTTATAATTCCACTATAATTATAATTAATATAATTATTGAAAAGTAGCCCTATCACAAAATGATTACATAGTACTGATAAAATTATATTGTTTAACTGATTTATACAAGTTAACTATTTTACAAAAATACAAGCCTCACATTTCTGCTTTTAAACCATGTTGGTACACAGGGTGTTCTTTCACCTTGTATTACATTGTACACCTGTGAAAATTCTCAATTCCACAAACTTTTATATACCGAGATTATTCTTTGAAATATTTATCAGGAATTAAAGGAACAGTCAGTAATAACCCACATGTTGTTCCAAACTCAGCCTTTTTTTTTCACTGAACACGAGGAGGCATTTAAAAAAGGACTATGATAAGGACTATGATAATGTATGGTCTAGTAGACTTGTGAGTGTTTGCAGTTATTGGAGATGTGGAAGAATAGAAAACTCTGGATCAAATCAAAGTTTATCCCACACAGATGGAAACAAATGAATAGTACATGTTTTCTTCCTCACTTCCAGTTCTTGATCATTGTTTGTTTGGAAGTTATATTCACAAAAACTCATTATACCAGTGGACATGGATCTTGTGTCTACATCTTGTTTTTAATCTCTTGAATAAATAAATAAATAAACAGCATTTTCGCTGCCAGGCAGGGGATAGGACTGTTCACACAAGGTGTAAATGAAATAGATTGAGAGTGACACAGAACAAACTGCCCATTCATCATGAGATTCATCTTCCATCTACATGCTTGGCAGGGGGGCATAGAAATCAACTCATCCCTGTCTCAGTAACACACCTCAGCCTCCTCTTCCACAGCACAGGGGCTTGTGTTCTATTAATGCTGGGCTTGCCGTTCTCTTGTGGTGGTGCCGTAGGTCAATTGGTAAATGTGAAGAGGTTATGGAGTACGCTGGAGGCTGCATCACTGTATCACTGTGGGTGTTTGAAACAGGGCGGGCAGGGGGACCATCAAGTGCTTGGCAGGGGATCTACACAGAAAGCCACAGTTTATGAAACTGAACAACTTACAGTCTCTTGTGTTGTTTAGCTTCATCATCATCATGCTTGCGAATTGATCTGATCTTAATAAAATTAATGAAATTATTTTGTCCTGTCCTGTTTTAATTATAGACTTGATAATTATTTCTTCCCTTTGATGATAGATGAACTTCTAAAGAAAATGAAGGGATGGTGAGGTTTTTTAATGTTGATAATAGAAAGATCTCAGATGTCATTTGACTTGCTGTTGGGTACATGTCTGACATTCTCTGATTAAATGGCAAATGACTGTACTGAGATTCAAAAACAACTTTTCTTTCAGTTGTTTACTTTCTCTGGCCACTGATGTAGTAGTTGGCAGCTGAAGATTTCGGCCGTTAGAACAAACACTGACAAACAAACACCCTGCCCACCCAGATTATTTTCAAAGTCTATTTGGAATCCACTGAGGCTTGTTGGAAAGAAAAGGTTAGGTTTGAATGACATAATAATACAATGGCACAAGAAAACACTCATCAGCTTTTTTAATCTTTAAACTTTCTTATCTGATTGGTCTCTCTCTCTCTCTCTGAGATTTGTGAAAGCATGTTTTATTGCTCTACTGTACACATCCAAATTGAAAACCTTTGGAAACCACATTACTTTCCCTCAAAGAACTTCTTTTAGCATCTTCTACAGTGCCTGTGGTTGCTGAGTATCTCTGCTGAAAAAGTTGGTTGTTGGTGTTCCCACCTGATGTCAGGATTATGTATTGTTGTTTTTAAGTTATCTGGGTTTTCATGTTGACCTAATTTCCTTTTGTGTGCCAGTTATTCAAGTGCCACTAATCAAGTTCACCTGTTGCTGATTTAGTTTCCTTGTTCACCCCTGTGTATTTAAGCCCTCGAAAGGGGATTATCACGCTGATACGTAGGACTTCCGGATTCAGTGATCTTTGTGCACTCCCACTTCCGTTGAGTCACCGATCTCGCTGGCGAACTGATGACGGAC
Source organism: Pimephales promelas (assembly GCF_988280905.1). NCBI lineage: Eukaryota > Metazoa > Chordata > Actinopteri > Cypriniformes > Leuciscidae > Pimephales > Pimephales promelas. The sequence goes on along the minus strand of NC_142772.1, from coordinate 36,172,953 downwards.
AACACTAAAGTTTATTTATACGTCATCCCTGGTAAATTAGTTTGATTCACTAAAGTGCCGGCTGCAAATAAATGTGCTACCTTGTTTAAAGTTTTAACCCAGTTCTTCCTTATACTCAATTCAGTCGGAAATCCACGAAAACTTACGTAGGGTTGGCGTTGTTGGTTAGATTTAAAAATTGTAACAGAGCAGTGAGATATATAGCCTTCGTCTCAGCCATTGTTGAACTGCGTCGGAAGTGGACATGCACAAAGTTGACAAATCCCGCCCATGAAACCCGGAAGCGTGATAGTCCCCTATTAACTTTGTTCAGTTCGGCCCTGAAAGGGCTGCAAATTTTATTTTTCAAGGAGGCAGAGACATTGAGGAGGATTGTGGAGGATTTTACCAAGGTCTACCAGCTTGCATCCTCTAACGACCCTGCTCTGATGGAGGGTTTCAGGTCCAGGCTGGACATTGACAATAAATTACTGATGCCAAAAGGCGATATCAGATGCACCCCATGTCTTCTTCATTGCTGCTGATTCCGCCCTGCACCAAGCCTGTGTCATCTTCCAGCACCATGTCATTATTGATGCTCCCAACCAGCCTCCCTCTCCCGACTCTCTGCCTAAGCCAGCCAGTCCTTCGGCTCTGCCTCCGCTGGCTACTCTATTGCAACCCGAATCAGCCTAAGATCTAGTCAATAGCTCCACCTTTGCAAGAGGCTTCCCTGGGTATGCCTCCAGCAGCCGAGCCAATCACTGCATCTCAGCGAGTCAACCTGTTGGCTCCACCTGGAACCATCATCCTTACTGCTTCAACAGCTCCCTCATCCCTCCATCTTGGTCAGATGTTGTTCTGCCTGCACCATGGACTTCTGGGCCTTGCTGCACTTACTCCCTCCAGCTCTGCCGGGCTCCACGGTGCTTAGTCCCACTGGCTCAGCCTCCGTCCTCTGGCACCCTGGCTCAATCTTGAATGTTTCGTCACTGCTCCTATCCTTGGTCACCTGAACCATCTGTGGCGCAGTTCTCATTCTTCTCTATGTGCCAGTTATTCATTAAGTTCACCTGCTACTCATTTAGTTTCCTTGTTTACCTCTATTTAAGTCCTCAAGCTGCGTCCCAATTCTCCTACTTGTACTACTCCCTAAAAGTATGTACTCCTGTTGAAGAAAAAGTACATACTTTTGAGTGTATATCAAAAGAGTAGGCAAACTTTGGGATATACTACTTCGTCATCTTAAACAGACAACTCTGTCGCGTGCATCCTGTCACCGTAAAATCCCAGGATGTCTTTCGAAAAAGAAGGGGCATCCTGCCTTTAGAGTGGTCATGAATTGCGAAATCAAATTTTCATTGATCTTTTGACATGTAAGAGGTCATTGTACTAGGACAGTGGTAGTTTGAGGAACACTGCCATTTAGGGAATGGTAGAACTTGTTGTAGAACAAAGTGCAAAAATGTATTAAAATATTATGAAAGAAATCAAATCCTAATTTTGCCCATGGCTTTTACCTTTTTGAGAACATTAAAATTATGGCAGATGGATAATATATATCATGGCCTGTTGTAACATAAGAGTCTAGACAGAGTGGAGCGAACTGCCATGTATGTGTGTGAGTTAGTGTGTGGAGGGGAATAAAAGCGTTTCTGTAAGCCCACAAACATCGTGGCAGAAGGACTCGCTGATCAATAAATATCACCATAATACTTTGTAAAACAGTAAATGATATAGAGAGAAATCAAGAGACACAGAGCGATAACAGTGGGAAGAGGTTTTGAATGAAGAAGTAAATCTCACTGTTTCTGATTCCTTTACCAGCTGAGCAGTTGCTTTTGAAGTCAGTGTGCTGCTAAAAATAGAGATTACTTTATGTAACCGTACCCATTTAAGGCACAATGATGACAGCACATGTGGATCTGATGTACCTCTCTTTCTGTCTCTCCCTTGCTCTTCTTTCCCTCCTTCCATCTTTCTTTATCTCACGTTGCATAATTTAAGCAGTAAAGATCTAGCTGCAACATGCTTTTTGAATTATAGGCACAACATCATAACTTGTACTCATCAAGTTGTTGGAAAGAGTCAGGAGAACTGATCTGTCTATGTTCTGTTCACCTGATCTCGCACAGGTCCTCTCCCACTGCACGCACACCTGTTATTTAAACCAAGAGTGTTTAATTGCAGCTGATTAATGAATGTAGAAATTATCTGATCGTGCAGCAAGTGTGTACTTTCACAGCAAACGAATTGTTACATTTACAATGGTGTAGAACTAGGCTTTGATCTGATTTTGCAGAGACTGTCCTTCGTCACACTATTACACAAAATTCTAAACGAGTCGGCTTCAGAGCTTTGTTTCAATAAAAGCTGTTTTTGGACTAACAAGGAAGTTTTTGAGTTCTGAAATTTACAGGCTTTTATAGTACAATGACCTCTTACATGTCAAAAGATCAATGAAAAGTTGATTTCTGAATTCTTGACCAGTCTAAAAGCAGTTTCCCAAAAATGAAAATTGTGGCATAATATATCTCCACATACATACTTTATTTGTCCTGTGGTACACAAAAGAAGATATTTTGTAAAATATCTTTTTTGGTCTACACAGTGAAAGTCAAGGGAAAGCAGTCTTGTTTTGGACCTCACTGACAAAGCAGTACACAATATATCTTATTTTGCGTTTCTCGAAAGCATCACTTGCCAACTATGGTCACAATTTCCGTCGTTATCAGCATAGTTCAACGAGTCTGAGTTTCCCTGAACCATAGTTCCAATGAAAATTCGCTAGCAGCATCGCAAAGTTGTATAATCCAAAATTATTTTTTTCTGTACCACATAAGGAATTTTGAAAATAATTATTGTTTTCCAAACACTCCCAGCTCCCCTTTTGCCCCTTCCACACTGCTTGTCTTCAAACTTAATAAATTCCCTGTAAATAGCTTATTATAGGTAGTGCTGCCCAAAATACACAAAGTATACAAAATACTGGTTTAGCCAGACTTTAAAATAACAGACTCCTCAAACAAAGCACAACATGTCAACAAGTGTTTACACTTTATACGAATGGCGTACCTTTAGTTGTCTTTGCTCATTAAAACTAATAGAGGAGAAAAAAATTTACCCTTCATCTTTAATCTTGGTTTTCCTTGTAACAGCATTTCTGCTTTTTCCGCAGGGATCGGACAGGGTGTTCCAGTGGTGGCTTTGATATTGGAGGGGGGTCCTAATGTGATCTCTATCGTACTGGAGTACCTGAGAGACACTCCTCCAGTGCCTGTGGTGGTGTGTGACGGCAGCGGTCGTGCCTCTGACATCCTGGCCTTTGGGCACAAGTACTCAGAGGAAGGCGGGTATGTGAGGTTTATCTCTATCCACTCTAACAGTACGATAAGACATGAATATTCATTTACATATAGATGATGATGATTGAACTGTAGCACGGAATAGAGAGCGTCAGTAAATGCCCACTTTTTTGGAAGGATTTTTCCCATTAATTTTCTCCATAAGGACTTGTCAGACATGAACCAAGCCAACCAGATATGAGATGAATCACAAATGTTACACCCTTTACTTTAAGCTGAAACGGAATTTGGAATTGGAGATAAAGACGAGGTGTGCTTCATGCGTTTGGTTTTATTGGCTTTTTTAGCAATGAATACCCATCTCATAAAGCATTGCAAATTATCTATTCTTTAAATGTCCATAACTGGTGGGATTTTTTTTCATTGAAAAAAATAATAATATTTTTTTCATATTCATAGAATATTCTTGCAATATTGTAGTTTTAATAATAGTATAATAATATAGAAAGTAGCAATTGACATATCTATTGTATAAATATGTTTAAAATAATGAACACAATTAATGTTTATTTCACTTTCTGAAGCTATGTTCATGTTTTTGCTTTTTTTGCCAATTTCTTTGTATACATATATTAATGTTTACAAATTTTAATGTTAACTCATCATAGATTAATTGTGATTTAATGCACCTTACAAGATAAATTGCAAATAATCTGAGAAACCTGTATAGTTTTTTATGTAATACATTTTTAGTCGATTCACAGCCCTAAATTTTTCATTTACTGCAAAATATTTAAACAGGAAAAAATCGTATGTTATTGCATTATTGATTGAATATAATTAAATGTGCTTAACAAAATTAATCACAATTAATCTTTAATTTAATTAAAGAACTTAACATTCAATTCTATCATTTACTGAAAAATATTTACATTTGTACAAGGCATTCCAGTGAATATTGTCGAAATCACAGTCACGAGAGCTGTGGTGGGTCTTTTTTGAAAGGGTCATATTTTATCATTAAAAAGCAGTTTGTCTATGGATAAAATTAATGGGATTTTCCCTTCCGGAACCCTACTGTTGCGCTCTGTTGGAATATTTTCATTGTATAAATGAATTGCTCTAATATCACAGTCTCATCTTTCTCTCTGACTACATGCTAGAATCATAAACGAATCTCTGAGAGACCAGTTATTAGTCACCATTCAGAAGACGTTTACATACAGTCGGACACAGGCCCAGCATCTCTTCATCGTTCTGATGGAGTGCATGAAGAAGAAAGAACTGGTGAGTGTGGCTGTAAAAGTCCTAATGATTAAACCCCCCTGATCTGAGAGATTTAAAGAGATTCCTCTAGAGCCTTTTTGCTGTACTTTGTATCTTTGAGTTCTGTAGAGTTTTTTTCTGCCGCACATTCCTCTCTATGTCAGCATGCCGTTATTCTATCAGACAGTCAGAGATGCGTGTAAAGTGGCCCTTAAGCTTGGGGCTGATAAATGTCACTACCTCTGCAGCCCATATGAAGTACATTTCCTCAGGCCCTGAGACCATCTCTCTTCATATTAGCTTCTCACACACATACACTCTCTGTTTATCTCTCTGACGCACAGAAAGTAAAACTATTAAGCACTACCGTACCGATACTATCACCTAAAACTTGACATATATTTGAATCCACTGCTCCTCTGTTAAATTATTTACCAGATTGACGACTCCATAATCTGTATAACTTTTCAATTAGAGTGCACTTTCCAGAGAGCTCATTTAAAAGCTTTCAGACACTTCACATTTATCCTTCCCCTGTTACCTATTACTTCCAGAACATCCTGAAATGCCTCAATAAAGAGTTTTAACAATCAAGTTCAGTGTCGCCAGGAGAAACATATCCTACTTTTTATCTCAACATGCTTCCATATTTTTTAAATTATCAAGTAAATCAAGACCATGATTTGCATGCAAAACGTTTCTAGTTGTCTTTGAATGAGAATGTAGTTCAACTTAAATTTCTATGTTGTGTTTGTATATTCAGATTATGTTTTCAGTCATTAAATCATACATCCTCAAAGTGATTTTTGTGTTTGTTCTTTTATTAATAATGATTTGAATCTTCTTTTAGTCATTGTAGTGGTTTCACTCATTGTCTGTGCACGTGTCTATGTATTTGTGATTTTGTGTATGTGCACACCATGTTTTGAATTAATTATTTGTATAACTGTGTTTTCAGTGTTGATAGTGCATGCATTTCCACTGTGAAGTATGATCTGTTGCTGTAGATGTGTTAAACCTCATTATGAAGATGACCTTCTTAAGCATAGATATGAATCTTTGTACCCACACACCATATGACTTTTACTTAAGCATTTGTATTTATATGCTGTATTGGCTTACATGCAATTGTGTTCAGATGCAGTTTGGAGTGTAGCACATTGGCTTTAGTTTACATGCCACCCACTTGAATATTGTTTATCGATGTCTCAAAAGTGTGATCACAAAGCCTTTGAGACGCAACTAAGGGAAGAAAATTAAAAATGTTACTTAAAAAGTAGAATTGGCATTAAACCAGTGTACAAGCACAAAATGCCACTGCTAATATACCAAATAAACACACATTTATCATAACCTGTTATCGCTCACACAAACATGTACGCTTCCCCATCGGATGTGCTAGCAGATGAGTGCAGCATGTGTTTGGGACCTAGAGAACTTTAGTCCAATGCACTCATCTCACATTCATCATACATTCACACTGTTCAGCTCAGTCCTTGATCTCCTCTTTTAATCCCTTATTGCTGTACTATCCACTAAGGACAAAAAGCCAATGGAAAAATGTCCATGCTTGATGACTGGAAAAACTGCTTACAATTTACAATTATGATTAGAAAGCTAGAGTGAATGGGTATTAGAGGTGCCTTTGGCAGTCTTTGAAGATGGAGTAATTATCGTATCTTAGCAGTTTAATTTGAAGATGAAACAGAATCAGAGTACACGAGTATTGCAGCTTACTGTTTTACAATTTTTACTATTGCTGCAATATGTCATACTGTATTTATGGTACCCCATTTCCGCTACATAAGAAAAAAATTGTAGTTATGAAATAAAAAGTCAAAATTATGACATACAAAGTTCCCTTTCAAGGGAATTGGCACTGCGTCATATAACAACACTTTCGGGAACGCCTTCAGCATCTGAAGCATGTGTGAAAATAGTCAAGTGGGGACATACAAATTTTGTGGGAGCAGAGAATGCACAGGCAGCTCTAAAGGGGGCTGCCTATACTCACTGTGAGCAGCTACCGCTCAGGGCACTCCGTTCCCATCTGCCTTTGTTCGACAAGGTAGGCCAGGCCTTGTTCCTCACGGTTCGGGACCCGAGGCTGCACGGATTCTTAAGCCGTAGAGTTCTCAAGTGGAGCTTGCAGAGGAGGTGGAGACTGCTTTGGCCCTTTCTCTGCCTTCATCTGCAGGTTCTAGCTCTCTCATTCGGCCTTCTTCCACCCAATTGAGAGCCCAATGCTCAAGCTCTAGTTCTGAGAAATTGGAAGCTCTTAGCATCAAGGCGAGGGAAATCGAGGACTCGCCACCCTCCTCCCCTGCTTACGAGGAGCTGGTTGCAGATGTGACTCGTGCTGTGGCCAAACTTAACATTGTGTAGCTACCAGAAAAGCAGGAAGAAAAACGGATAAGTAAACAAGATGAACTCTTTCTGTCTAGCGGAGCACAACCTCAACGTCAGGGTTTGCAATTCTTTCACAATCTCCTCGTTGTGTCAATGAGATTGTGGAAGAGCCATACACTTCCCATTTATTGAGCCCAGCAACAAACATGCACTTCAATCATGAGCTCGAAGGAGAACAGCTATGGGTGGAAGAATCTTTGGTATCTTGTCTCCTCCTCATGTTGCGACATCCCTGAAAGCCCAGACACTGCCCACCAAACCATGCAGAACAACTTCCGATTTGATGGACAAAGTTATATGGGGGCTAGTTGTGCTGGTACATCCTTGCAAACCATGGTACCATGCATACCATGTAGCCATACCAAGTAGACTTATTAAGGGACTTTGATGAGGATGAGGGAGTCCGGCCCGACAACATTTAAGACCTGCATTGGGCAACAGACCTGCCTCTCCAAGCCATCAAGGGGAAGGCCCAAGCCATCGATTGCTCCATGGCATGAGGACTTCCATGAGGATTGTTATTCTCTTGAAGCCAGCTTTGGGGAAGAAGTCCTCATGCTCCTCGACGGAGTCTCATGCGTTTCGGGGCACAGCAGTTCTCGGTGAACGCACTCCTCAGTGCCCGACCGAAATCGTCGCAGCCCTGAGAAGTTTGCCTGTAGAAAATCGTGTTGGGTTGGAGTTATATAGAAGCATGGAAACTTTTATCAAATATATCTTAGTGAGTCCTGTGTGCAGTAGGAAAAGGGGTACAGAATCCAGGAGATTCAGGCTCAATATGCTAACGGTTTCTTTGATCATGAGTCAAATCAAGTCTGAGGACTGGTTTGTCACAATAGATCTAAATGACCCTACTTCTATATATGCAGTTCCTGAGGTTTGATTTTGTGGGCAAAGCATTCCAGTATCAGTTTCTTCCATTTGGCCCATCTCTATTCCATCGCACCTCTACAAGCTCCTCTGAGACAGGTCATTTGTGTTCTCAATTATATAGACAACTGGTTGATCTTAGCCCAGTCACAAAAAATGACGGTTCGACATCTGGGGCTCAGGCTCAATTGCAAAATGAGCATGTTTCCCCCCCTTCTATCCAGTCTATCCAGACGACAACCAGGAACCAGGATCAGGCTAGGCCAGGCTGTCACTGTAGAAAATGTTCAAAGATTGATGTGGCTCATGGCAACTGCATAAAACATGATACCCTTTGGCCTGTTTTACATGATACCCCTGAAGGGAAGAAAAGTTGTTCATGTCCTAAAGTCCTGTGCTGGGACCATTGTGTCATCAGCATCTCCTGGGCTGGGGTGCTGCCATGCAAGGCCGCTCAGCATGGGATCTGTAGAAAGATCATCATCTCTCGTGGCACATAAATTGCCTGGAGATATTGGCTGTATTTTATGCTCTTGGGTGTTTCCTCCCAGACCTCTGAGACCATCATGTTCTGGTTTGAAAAGACATTACATCAGTGGTCTCTTACATAAATCCCCAGGGGGCCTGAGGTTGCGCCCTCTGTACAGACTGGTGCATCAGGTCCACCTCTGGTCTCAGGGCAAACTGTTGTTACCCAAAGCTATGTATATTCCTGGAGACCAGAATGTAAGGGTAGATATTCTGTAGAGGCAGGGGCTGAAGCCTGGGGAATGGAGACTCCATCCCCGAAACGGAGAAGTTAATCTGTAGGAAGTTGAAGTGTATATATTTGCGTCTCGAGAGACAACTCACTGTCCGCTGTGGTTCTACCTCATGCATCCCTTTCTTTCCCCCAATTGCTCCCCATGCTTTCAACCTCGATTGCACTGCTCCCAGGAGTTCTAGAGAGGGTTCGCCAGGATGGGAATCAGTCTACTCTTGGTTGCTCCATTCTGAGTCTGGTTCTTGGACCTCATAGCACTCCTAGCAGGCCCTCCATGGGAGATTCCATTCAGAAGGGACCTTCTGTCACAAGCACAAGGTTTGATATTTAACCCTTGACCCAGGCTATGAGGGTTTAGTCTGAGGTTGTTGAGACCATCCAAATCTTTAGAGCTCCCCTCCACGAGGAAATTGTACACCTTAAAGTGAAGACTATTCACTTTATGATGCTGAGAGCATCAGTTGGATCCAGTTAATTGCCCAGTGGCTATAGGGCTGGATTTCATTCAAGATCATTTCTCTTGGGGTCTTTCCCCATCCATGCTTAAGGTTAACGTGGTGGCCATAACTGCCGTCCATGACCCTTTAAGCGGTGGACCATTGGGGAGACACCACTTGGCTTTGTTTCCTTGTGCTCTGAGGATGAGGGCTCATGCCACTGTTCCAACTTGGCTCGAACACACTGAGTCTGTGTCAAAGAAGTTACTTACACTAATGGTGGCTTTCAGACTGTCAACAACATCCCTTAGAGAGTGGGGGACTCACAGGCCCTGTCCATCTCTCCTTCCTGTTTCCTCCTGAGAGAGCTAAAGCCATTTTCTACCCTAGACATGATTGTGTGCCCAAAGTGCTGACTAATTTGGCACGGCCTATTGTTCTCCAGGCCTGCCATCCTCCACATGTGTTGGCGGATTAAGAGATGACACATTGTGTGCCTGGTTACGGCTCTGGAGGTCTATGTGCATAGGTCCTCCACATGGAGAAAGTCTAAACAGCTATTAGTTTGTCTTCGGTCTCCCAAGAAGTGGTCCCAAGTGTCAAAGCACACCATCAGCAAATGGATTGTCAAAGCAATCTCTACAGTATATGAGGCACACAACATGCCTTCGCTGATCAGGTCACACTCTGTGAGGAGTGTTGCATCCTCAAAGGCTCTATTGTTGGGGTTTCCCTTCAAGCGGTCTGCGATGCTGTGGTTGGGCCTCCCCACACACATTTTTAAGATTCTGTTGTCTGGACCTTCCTTCCACTCCGGTTCTCGAGCGCTCTTTTCCTGAGTTGTGCCTGGACAATTTTCACACCAGAGCAGGCATTAGTCACTGTGGCGCTGTGGGTATTTAGATATATTTACCACTGTGGGTAAATTATGTCTTGCTGTCATAATTTTGACAGACCAAGTCATAATTATGAAATAATTTTAATTGTTACATATTACGACTTCTGTCAATTATGATTATTTTTAATGTGGTGGAAATGGGCTTCTATAAATATGTACAGTATATACATACTGAGCACATTATTTAACAACTTACAGCTTGTAATTCTGTGTCCCACAATGCAATGTGACTATACTTGGTTTTCCAATTTGATGGATAAACAGGAACTTAGTGTTAACCTCACTTTTTCCAATGTATTAATTTAACTTACATTCTTGACAAAAAAAACATGTTTGCAAAAGTTTTTTAGAAATGTAAAATGACAGTTTTCTTTAAGATAATATTTGGATGCCATTTGAAATGAAATTGCAAGAATAATGTAGCATACTACTGTTATGTGCTACATAATTTTTTTTTTTTTTTTTTAAATAGTAGCCAGTTTGTAGTATACTGTGCTGTCCTCGGCAAGTAGCTAGTTTTCCATTTCACTGCAGCAACACTACTGCATAAATTCATCTGATTCGAAAATGCATTTCAATGTGCACCTATGAATCTGAAAAATTTTTAGCTGTACAGAACAATGTGCACTCGCTTCAATCACGTTATGGACAGAAGTCTGCCAACAGACAAATATTGAGGACTTATAAACACACTGAGCTTTGCACACATCTTATCTGATGTATTTATTTATCAAAATCATTCAATGGGTTTTGTAAGAATGCATAACATATCATACTGATCATGACATGTGCTTGAAGGCTAATGCTGATGCAACCATACAGTACATTCTTGTGTACAGTATGTATTGCATTAAGGTGCAAATAAGCAAAATATGCCTTGAGGAACTTGCAATGATAAAAACAATTGTCTGTGCTGTAGCATTTGTTAGGTAACCTTCAAACATATTTATAAGAAAATGAAATATGATATCTCAATGAAATATGAGGATAACACTAAGACGATCATGTGTTTTGTGATTAATCAAAAGTGGGATAATAATGAGATCGGAGGTGTCTTAAATCAGCCCTGTTCCTTTGAAGCACCTGAGCAGATGTTTAACCTGTATTCAACAGGACATGCTTCCATAGCCTTCTGCCTCTCAGTACATGACCTGACTACACTTCTCCAGATTTAGAGGGGGCAGCAGCAAACTACAATTAATTACAACCTTATTAGGGTCCTTTTGGGGATTCTGTTCTGTGTGAGATTAATTGGCACTTGACACATAAACTAAGCATTATGTCAGTCTTCCACTTCTCTGCAGTAGACATTCCTCTCATTCAGGATTGAATTCCATTCGCAATCTCTTTCCTACAGTGGAGGTCTTTGATCCTGCAGCCAAGGGAAGGATGGTTCAATTAATCAGACTGTCAGCCTCTCTGTCTATTTATCAGCCTCATTCTGTTTTCCTAGAGAATCTCCATTGGCTCAGAGAGGTGTTAGCACTGCTAGTTTTCCCTCACACCATTGCATTTTAATCTCCCATTCGAGGAAACATCATTGTTCTAGCTCTTGCTTAATTAAAGAAAATGTTTTTCAATGTCAAAATTTGTTCTCTCATCCCAGCTTATAATGTTTGGGTCTTCTTTTACCCTGAAAGGGATTATATTCATGTACAGCATTTCACTTATTAACTATTCACCCACACACACACACACACACACAAAAACCTCAAATATTGTTGAAATAATGATTTGAGTTGAAATTGTTTTTTTTTTTAATAATTATATAATTTAATTTATAATTTTTTTAAGCATTGCAAATGAATTGGTAGCTGTGAGAATGGAAAATATTTATTGCAAAATCATTGCTACAAAAAATCTGGTGCAGAAGTAAAATAGGATCCATTTTTTTCTTTTTTTTTTTACATCTATTATTGATTTTTTAAATTAAATATAACTTTATTTTTGAACTTCTTAATGTACAAAATTGAACATCATTACATCGTTATTTTAAATTTAAAACTTGTGTCTGATATGCAGTGTTGCCGTGAGCGTCAGTGAATAGTAAGAAATAAGGGTGTTCGACTTGAAGCTGCATATGGAGCCGTGTCGCAGTACTTTGTTGTCATACACCGTTCGGTCTGTGCAGCCTTTTCCAGCGCCGCTGGTGAGATGGTTCTCACTGCGGAACATGAAATCCACGGCGAGGAGTCGGATCCAGATCCAACTCCTCCCACCTTACATACTGTACACCTAAACCCAACTCCGCCCCCTGATCCCTAAACCCACCCCTAATCCCTAAACCCAACCCTTTTTCAAATAGTCTTCGTTAAAGAGCTTGTAAGCCATGAACCCAGCCAATCAGACAAAAGGTGAAATCACAACAGATTCAAGATTCAATCACAGAACTACAATCCCATGAAGCATTGTGAACAGCATAATCAAATCAAAAACAAATACAAAACTGCTCATTTACAAATTTTGATATGCAAAAACAATATTTTAAGTTTATTGTAAAATATGCATACAAACATTCAATATTTTGAAAGCATAGGGAGATTGACTCGATTATTCACAGTGCTTCATGGCAGTGGGCGGAGCTAAAAAGCTATTTTGGAGCATGTTGGTTTTTTATGCTCTGATTGGTGTAATTTACTGTACAGCATCATTGGTAATGTAGTTTTTAACCTAGAATTCCACTGTTCCAATTCCTATTCTGCCCTTTTATGAAGTCTTGATTTTGTTTTTGGGGTGTCCTAGTATATGCTTTCATGATTGATTGTTCAAAAAACACATTCTTTTTCACTGCACCTCTCTCCCTAGTCTGTCTCCAACGTGCAGTTTAGGTCCTGTTTTGATTAAATCCCTTTCTGAAATACGAATGTGCTGTAATTGGTGGCCCAATGTGCATCGTTTAGCGCATATTCGGGGAATGTTACCCATATAATCTAATGTAACCTGCCCCTTACCATAACTGCATGTTTCATAAACTCGGGTCTAAATATTAAGGATGTCAATTTACAAACAATTCAAGCCTGATTCAGACCAAACTGAACACCTTTCATTGGCTCATTTTTCTGTTTGTTTATAGCAATATCCAATGGTGGTGTGTCTGGGGCGGAACTATTAGCATGATTGAGGTAGTGTTTAGGGAAACTTGCTTGAAAACATTTTTTGCACAGTTGAGTTTTGTCAGTGGGCAATGAAGCTAAATGAAAATAGACTGATGCTTCAGGAGATGACATTCTGATCAGCTTATGATGATGGATGGAAAGATGGAGTCACATCCGGCCACATGTCGAATGGGTCAGTGACTGAATATGGATGAACAAATGGATGGACAGCTGACAGACCAAAGGAGACACGAACTCCTGGCACATGTGAGGAACAGTGAGTACTGTTGCTGTAGGATTTAAGATGATGTGAGAGCGCTGGGCTGGTGGAATGCATGGGTGAGGGAGGAAATTTGGATCCTGATAAATGAAGATGAATGTTTGCCCATGGGTCTAGATCACTGATGCATGAAGCAATCCACCGAACAGCGAGAACAGCATTCGCCAGATCTCCAATGAGCCAGTCTTGTCTTTTAACATACATTCAAATTCTCTGTTTCGATAAATTGTACACAATGGCTCATATCTCCATTTGATTTTAATTCAAACCCCTTGAAGAAGTTGTGACCCATTAATAAAACGTGTTGTCCCAATTGGTGAAATGTCAAACCAGATATTCAGACAAGGTCTATTTTAGACGTGAAATGACTACATTACCAATACAGCAAAACACTGCATTTATGCTCCTAATAACAGCTCTGTAATTTAAATAATGGAGAGTTAAAGGTTCTCTAAGCGATGTGGGTGGGGCCAAAACATTTTTTGTCACATACATCAAACGTTTCCTCACTATCGGCTAGCTGCCTGTTCCCTAAACACACTGTAAAAAAACGCGGTCTCTGTAGACACCATAGGCTCCACAAACGGCAACAAAAACAATCATGTCTCACCCGGACCACGAAACCTAACAAACAGTGTTCCAGCCAATCACTGGCAAGAAGTATTTGAGGGTGGGTCTAGGGCGTAGTGCGCGTGCACATGAAGGGGGTGTGTGTGTGAAGGAGAGAGAAGAGCATCATAGGGAAGTTTGAAAAATGGCCGACACACGACCAAAGAGACGTCGTTCTGAAGAACAAATTAAAAAGAAGGAGTCGGATAAAGAACGTGCGAAGTTCCGAATTTACATCGGTAGCAAAGCTTTTGAACGATGGCGAGAACTCCGGCGGCAGAAGGGCTTCCAGTCCGACATTCAGGTTGCTCTGTTTTTGCTGGACAGGTGGGTAACGTTACATTGTTTTTTTTTCTTCTAAATTGACGCTTATGTTCGCCAAACCCACACAAGGATATAATTAGCTAGAACTATGCAGTCAGCGAAATGCACGTTCACAATTATTTGAAGCACGGAAGGGAGGGGGAGGGGAGGAGATGAGATGCGGAGGAGGGAGGGTCTAGCTAGCCTCTGATTTGTTTGAAAATATTCCGAACGTCAACACCCAGGATCGCTTTAGACAACCTTTAAAAATAGTGTATAAGGAGAGAAAGAGACTCCTTAGCCTTTTTCTAGATGCTGCTGGATATATTTCACACCTCTCAATGTAACGATAACCTATAACAGAGAAAGACAAGTCTCTGTGATGGACAGAGCTATTTCACTACTCACAGCAGGGTTTGTTTCTGACTGAGGCATCAGAAAAAAAAAATGCAGGATGCTCTCTTTGACACACCTGTAGAGGGTTGGAGCAGATTCTCCTGCCAACACAGGAGAAAACATCAATGTTTCTAAATATGCAATTGGAAAAGATGTCTTATTGGTTGGAGATAAAAATTCATTCACTGCCCACTTTTGCTAAGAAACATTATGTTTGGAATGTTGTTAAACATTGTTGTTAAACAATGTGTTTTCACCACATTGTTGATGTGCTGCGAGTAATGAACTGCTCAAGACCATAGCACCAGATTACAAGCTCTTCCTTAGGCTGAGCCCCTCAACAGAGGCGTTGCATGCAGATTTAATGATTACTCTGATATTTGGTAATGCACTCATGGTGTATGCCTGTGGATCCTTACTGCCTCAAAGCTATTGCTTCAGGGGTCTACCTGAGACAGAGTTACACCTGCATAAGTGCAGCTAGTTTTGTTAGGGTCTGGGGAAAGGCTGATCAATGCAGAAATGAAGTAAACACGCAATTATTCGACAAATTAGATTTTGTTGTCTTGGTAACAAAGTGCAATAAGGATGACAAATGTAATGTCATTGTTTTAGGAGCTGTAATGTCTGAAGATGTGTATTTAAAAAGTATATTGTGGAAACAGGAAAGGAGGTATTCATATTTGCTGTGACCAGTTTCTCAAAACTCTTGAGAGTAAATGCAGGGTGAAAGTCACTGAAGACATTTTTGCACTCAGATGATGGAGGTTGATTTGAAGAATGTGGGGACATGGCAGCCTAGACAAGTTGTATTTGAATGATATCTGTGATATATGCAAATATTACCTACCTACACTGTGTAAAAAAAAAATTGAAAAAACTGAATAATTCTGTAAAAATACAGTACAACGTGTAAGCATATTTATAGAACAAGCTGTAAATTTGACTATTAAAACTAATTTACAAAATTTAAAAACCAAACAGTAAATCTAATCACCGTTTTCTGCAACTAAAATCTGTTTTGTACCTTTATCATCGGCAAATTTAAATTTTCCAGGTAACCTGTAACCCGTGTTTTTCCAACGGTGACCGTGTGTGTGAGTGTGTTTTCGTCGTTGTGTCTTGTGTGTGTGTGTGTGTGTGTGTGTGTTTCACACAATCCATAGAAGAGAAAATGTCATACATGTTTGGATCGACATGAATGTGAGTACATTGTCACTTTTGTGACTATATCCCTTTAAGTCACACCTACTAAAATAAAACACACGCACACACAGAGTTGGGTCACCTCCACAGTGTCACAAGGTCATCAATAAATGTCACTTCAGTAATTGGCTGTCACTATATTCTTTGTACAGGACATGAAGTGCTTGTTCGATATGATCCATTTACTTGCCAATTTCAAAAGCAAAATTATTTCATAGTGCACACAGAATAACACCACACACAAGAAACAAGCATTGTACCATTAGTTTATTCATCAGTTCTGAAGACATTTTGAAGAATTATATACACCGTTATTTAAACTCGCTGAAGTGCTCCAATTTTTTATTCCACCGCCACCACCTCTCAAGCTCACACACTCTAAATGTGCCATCATTTCATGGTTGCTTGGGGGATGAAAATGAAAACATTATTGACATTAGGCTGAAGCAATCCTCCCACTTCCACACATAAGTTCATTAGTCCACACCAGACACAGATGGAAAATGGCCACTGAAGGAAAGGTGGATTGTTCAAATGACAGGCGTTAGATTAATGGCCTGTACTCTGTGTTCTGGAATTCAGAACACATGTTGCGTTGCATATGAAGCCACAAGGTGCCCTTCATATGCAATGTAGTGTTTAAAGAATTGCAAACACTGTTCCGGTAATGCAGCGCATTTCTGTAAATCCCTCTAGCTAGACACTAAGCAGTGATCATCACCACAATTGGATTTGCTTTTATCATGCTATCATACTCAAACAGTTTTGATGTTCATGTGATGCCAGCAATAATGCAATATCTCTCATTCTCAGATAACAGTGTTTCGAATGGGATCAGAGGGACACCAGGACATTGATCTGGCTATTCTAACAGCTCTTCTGAAAGGTAATATTTGCAAATTTGTGGACACTCATAGGCATCTGTGGGGATCCGTTCATATATCATTTCACTGAATTTTGCAGAGAAAAAAGCAAATTAAGAGGTAAACAAAAATACAGTATAAAATTCAAACAAAGCTAAAGTAGTTTGGAGTAGATCATTGTCACAATTTTCAGGGGTTCAGTTTGGAGGAGATTGGGTGAAGTAACCCTTGCCCTTAAGAAACCACTGTGTTGTAGTTTTGCCTGCTCTGTCTCTCTATTTAACAATTGGTCAATGAATTGAAAATGTTTGAAGACCCATGGTTTAAATAATTATTGATGGTTGTAAAAGAATGATGAAGGCCATCTGAAACATCTTTATGTAAATTAGTAAGTCACATAACTCGCACAGGAGTGTCCTCTAGATTATGTTAATCAAATCAAATGAAATCTCCCTCAAGTTGTGGAGCAGAGATCTGACTTTTTTTTTTGATCACACACTTCCTTCCCTTTTACCGCCCACCGATTTTGAGTGTCCACAATCGCCAGGTTAACAGGACCTTTGCTGCTGAGAGGAGTGAGCAAAATGCAAGCTCTACTGGTTATGCTTCTTAAGACCCACTTTTAAATCCCTTTCAAAAGATGGGATTCCAGTGAAGCCCTTCCTCCAAGAGCTCCATGTGTTGCTCTGAAAGCCAGCAGCATTGCTCCTGCATAATTCATTACACTTTGCGGCGCATCTAAAGAATGATTTACTCATGCAATTCCCAGCTCACTCCTTTTCCCTTAATGAATGTATATGGTACATAGTCAAAGAACAGATAATATGCTGTATTTTTGAGTTCGCACAAGCAGTTAATGCCAATTAAAGGAGTAGTTCACTTTTAAAAAATCTTTTGCTGATAATTTACTCACCCCCATGTCATCCAAGATGTCCATGTCTTTCTTTCTTCATTAAAAAAATAAATAAATAAAGTTTAAGTTTTACAAGCACAAATGCTCGCCTTGCTCTGTTCTGTGATGAGCGTTCGTGACTGACTGTTCAAACTCGTTCATCAAAATGAACAAATCTTTTTTCGAGTCATGACTCGAAGGGTCCTAGATAAGACTCTTATTCATCGTCTGGTGTCGTTTAAAGCTGCACTGAAACTCTCATTTGGACCTTGGACTGTTTGGTTCCCAATGAAGTCCATTAGATGGAGAAAATCCTGGAATGTTTTCATCAAAAACCTTAATTTCTTTTCGACTGAAGAAAGAAAGACGTGGACATCTTGGATGACATGGGGGTGAGTAAATTATCAGCAAAAGTTTTTTCTTTTTTATTTTAGAGTGAACTACTGATCTACTGAGTGTTCTGAAAGGGAACTAACTGTGACCCACATTACATATATGTTAGTCTAGTCCAATGTTACTTATTTTATTCTATTTCTTTTTTCAATATATTAAAGTTTAATGTGAGAGTTGGATCTGATTTCCGACATATAGTACAACTATGCCTCCGATGACCTGAGTTCGATTCCTGGCTTGAGGTCCTGTGATCCTGTCTCTCTCTGTCCACCATGTGATTTTCTGTCTGATCTATACACTGTCTTATCCAATAAAGCCTTAAAAAAAATTCTATGCCATTGCCAATTCAGGCCATATTTATATCCCTAACATGTTTTTTAAAATGTATGCATCTTGTTATCTTAAATTTCTTTATATCAAGCTAAGCGAATCATTTAATTGTTGATTTAGAGAGTGCATGCTATGCTAATCATTGAAAACATGCAAGTGTATATTATATCATGCTTTTATCAGTAGCTCAGTATTTACCATGCCATAAGGGGTCACTTTTGAGGTGACATTTTTTTCTTCAGATTCACACTTGTGAATATCTAACTAATACAAAGTCTTAAGATTTATTATGATGTACTGTAGAGTGAAATTAAAACAAGAATGTAAAGACAACCTCTGATAGAGTTCAAAGCATCAGAAAGCAGCAATTAAAGCTCATCCTCTGAGACTTAATTAAACATAATTATATGACCAATCTCTGCTGATACAGCGCCTTCCTGTTGCTGAGGACTTGTTTCACCGGCATCAATACAGTAACTCAATACAACATGAAATACAAAAGCATAAAGTGCCCCATATGGACACTTTCACGTATTACAGGCCTCTATGTCTGTATTTTAGGTTTAACGGCTCATTAATGGAGTCAGGCAGGATATTTTCTGGCACTTAACTGAGATTATGCAAATATGGTTTAATACACGCGACACCTAGACAAGCCACTGAGGTGTCTATTTAAGAGTCTGGAAAGATTACCCTCATAAAAGTAAATGAAGAAGCACCAGGCCAGAGTAAGTTAAGACAAATGTCCTGCTGCTCAGGGGGAAGTTTTATTAGCTTGAAGCAGGAGCGGAGCAAAGTGCCAGAGACCCTGGAGAGTGCTTTCCCCTGTGATTTATCTCTAGAATCAGCTTTTTAAACTGGCATAACGGTATGCATTGTAATGATGCGAGAGGCGGAAATTCCTCAGGATTCTCCGCTGTGAGAAGCACTTGTAAATCAATGGGAGCTGAGAGTGTTTAAGCACACCAATGATTTTAAAGACATTAGCCTGAAAAATCGGTGATATTTATCAACACAATTCATCCATCATTTTATACATTCTCGTTAGCATATTCCCAGGCCATTTTTTAAGCTGTACTTTGTTGAATGTGCCCTTTTGTTTGTCTTCCCAGGGGCCAATGCATCAGCTCCAGATCAGCTGAGCCTGGCTTTGGCCTGGAACAGAGTTGACATTGCTCGGAGCCAGATCTTCATTTACGGACAGCAGTGGCCTGTAGGCAATATCCTCCACTCACACAAACTTCATACCTCTGAGTGCTTGTAATTCGTTTAGGGATAGATACAGAGATACTTTATTGATCGCAGAGGGGACGTGAAGCGCTTCTGTGTACCTCTGACTCTAATTAAACACGGTTGTTGCATTTCAAACAGATTAAAATTCATGAAATAGATTGTTGTATTATGTGCTTGGGTAGTATGTGTCCTGGACCTGTAAGCTTTATTTATGTATGGTCAGGTGGGCTCTCTAGAGCAATCTATGCTGGACGCACTGGTGCTGGACAGAGTGGACTTTGTGAAGCTGTTGATTGAGAATGGAGTGAGCATGCACCGTTTCCTGACACTGTCCAGACTTGAAGAGCTCTATAATACGGTAATGTAGCTTTCTGTTCATCAAAGAATCCTGAAAAAATGTTTCCACTTTTTTCAAACTCTTTTCAAGCAACAAATCAGCATATTCTTTTTTTTTTTTTTTAATAATTTTTGAAGGATCATGTGATGCTGAAGACTGGAGTAATGGCTACTGAAAATTCAGCTTTGCCATCACAGGAATACATTATACATTTTAAAACATATTTTAATAGAAAATTGTTATTTTAAAATGTAATAATATTTCACAATATTGCAATTTTTATAGTGCTTTTGATATATATATATATATATATATATATACATACTACCGTCCAAAGGTAATTGATGTAATTGATTATTAAAGGATAAATTTGTGTCTGTTTGTCTAAAACAGAGGCATGGTCCATCCAACACCTTGTACCACCTTGTCAGAGATGTGAAAAAGGTAAGAATTCACTGTGCATGTGTCTGTGTATGCGTGTGTTTCTGTATGCATGTGTGTGAGTGGATGTTAGAGAGTGAGTGTGTATGTTGTAGATTAGTGTTAGATTTCTGTTGCATATTCAGCAAAGGTGTCTTTCCTGCTTCTTAGCCTAACAGAGAGATTGGGTTAATTAGTTGCCTATTTTGTTTCTGTCTGTGCCCTCTGCTTTTTTCAGTGATTTTCAGACTATAAAACAGTCAGAACAACGGGTTTGTTGCTTCTTAGGTTGCTCGTGTATAGTTTGTTTTTCTTTATTACTATTCATAAGTGCATTTTACGAGAAATAATGGGGCGCATGGTTACTTTCTTTTTGCACTCTGGTGATTTTCATGGTCTTGCAGTGACATTTGTATGCACATGTTATTGAATATTGCAATTTCCACATAGAAAAGAATCAATTAGGTTTTAATTTAGTCTTCTCTTTGTATACTATACTTTGATAGCTCAAATCTTCTGCTTGTCAGTTGAGACTAACATGTTAAAATGTCTTTTGATTTTACATGAACTTACTCTACTGTAGTACAAAATGTCTTTACAAATGAAATGCAGCATCACCTATGATTCTGATCTGCCAGTTGTGCTATTTGCTCAGGTTGAAGTATTTAGCCCAGCTTAGAAGATCCATGGTGGCTCTGCGTTGATAATTACAGAACCAGAGCAGAGCCTAGTTATCATATTCTGAAGGCTGGGTGTGGGATGTAATTTTGCTAAGAGAGATTTAGCCCATAGATCTAATGAAAGGAAGACTCTTCCTGTTCTTCATGTTCTCTTCATGTTGTTAAGTCTTACAATCAAAATCTCGACACCCTGATAAGGAGTCTCTAATTGGAAAAGCTCACTAATGTCGGGCATAAACCTGAAGATGAGTTAAATCATTAAATTAACAACTGAGGAAAGGCTTCTTATCACTTCCCCTATGGTCTTTCTTTGTCCCACCCATTATTGGACTCTCTTTATTTTACTCCCTTTCTCTCTCTGTCTGTTGTTGTTGTTTTTCATTTGGGGTAGAAAGGCTTATTGTTTTCACGGTCAGTTCAATATGGCACCAAACCCTGATTCTAGACTTGTTCCCTAGTTGACTAGACCCTGATTCTAGACTCTAGTGGGATATTTGTCCCTTTAATATGATTCTGTCTCACTGACCTTGTGTGTTCTTTCCAAGCAAGAATATCCAGGGTTCAGTTGGATCTACCTCAAGGTGAATCAGACAATCTTCTTCAATTATCTTGATTCCTTCTAGCAATATGTCAGTGTGTTTGTGGAGTGAGAGTGGATGGGTTTGTATGTAGTTGAGTACGTGTTTCGTGTCTGACTTTACCGTTTGTCATTTTCATTGCCATAACTGTTAGCATGGGTTCAGTGTTGCCATTAATAACCTTTTTTTTTACAGGGTAACCTGCCCCCTGACTACCGCATCAGCCTGATTGACATCGGATTGGTAATTGAATACCTCATGGGTGGAGCCTATCGCTGCAATTACACCAGGAAGAGATTTCGGACCCTCTATCACAACCTTTTTGGACCCAAAAGAGTATGTTATTGACCCTTTAAAAAAAAGCATGTAGCTCGAAATCAGCATCATACCAAACTTAGAGTTCAAGAATGAAGTAATATAAAGTTGCTATGTTACTAAAATATAGTCGTTATGTTCTAAGAATATATTTGTCATTTGTGAATAAAATAGTCATAAAAATAGGAGATTAAAGGTATGGGATTTAATATGTATTTGTGCCGCTTAAACTAAAACAAAACAACAACATAATTCCAGGCCTGTTCCTCTGTCATTTTGCACTGCTTTCTCTCTTGCTTTTATCCTTGCTTTTTATCCTCCATGGGACTCGAGACCGGTGTGGTGCACAGGTTATGCTCATTAGCACTCGTGCCACCAGATTCGCTCTATTGGAGATGCACTAATTGCAATTTTCTTGGCCTATTAAACTATTAAAAAATTATAGCTTTAACTTTCGACTGTATTTTGTTTTGAATGTATCTCAAAACTTTTACATTTTATTACACATTTTTTTTAACGAAATTCTTAAAATATGCATATTACAAAAGTCTTTTTTTATATATTTGTTTCATTTTTAATATCTTTGTAGTTAACTGATGACCCATTTAAATAGTCAATCACTTCTGCTATCTAAATAATATCTAAAATAAAGTGTTATTGCTTTTCAAACACAAGGTTATTCTCTCAGGTTCCCATTAATGAAAAACATTTCCAATTTAATTTCATGCGTTGAGTTTCTATCAGCATGACTCACCTGGGGAGAAAAAAAATTCCCATCTGAGCCACCACAGAGATGGCATATGGAACTAGCACAAACTAGATACTAGATGCAGAACAAATTTCCATATAGCGGCACTTCAGAGTAAACAGGCGTCAAGACATTCTCAAGCCACTGACACCTGGATGATATCTCATTTTCTCACACATTTTTAACTCAGAAAGCTCAGGCATCTAAATCACAAATCTCTGCCTTCTGATGCACAGCAGATTTCAGAGAGTGCAACCCGTGTTACTGAGAGTACATGAAACATCACTGCTCCATCATGCCAATGTCATATGAGCATCCTATCTGTAATATTTTGCCAGTACATGATGCCTGAGAGTGTATGCATGCACTTTAATATTGTGAGTACATTTTATCTTACATGAACATAGCACACACATCTTTCAACATATGTGGCTGTATAGGCTTGAAATAGATCAGACTTCTGTGGTGCCACCAGAGAGATGCTCTAAATGTATCATTGCAAAGCGTGAAGAATCCTATTAAACACGCCATGTTTTTACATGTGCACCAGAAGGATGATAAAACAATTTGGGAAATACATAAATCAAATCTAACGTGTCTTGCTATTTTTGTCTTGTATATGTTTTTGTGTGTGTGTGTGTGTGTGTGTGTGTTGTAGCCAAAAGCCCTGAAGCTGCTTGGAATGGAGGTGAGATTTATTTCTTAATTTTATGTATCCCACTGCTTTCCAATAAAATCCCCACAGAGTTTCACTGAAACGCTTTCTTTAAGCTTTCCTTTGATTTAAAGTATTGGATTCAAGTAATAAAGATTCACAATGAAAATGCTCTTTGTAATGCATGTTCAGAGGTTTTTTATAATTACCTACATAATTATCTTACATTTGTGCTTACTCTTACTAATAATAACCTCATTTTGACTATAAATATAGCTACTTTATTGTCCTAATTTGCTCTGCTCTAATTTGATTATTGGTATCATTACAAAACTAGGGCAAAATAAGACAATAAAGTACCTATAATTTATATTCTGAATGTGGTTATTACTATTATTATAAAAGAAAATATTATGATTATTATTAAATCTTTACCATGATAGGATGACATGCCCATTAGGCGAGGACGTCAGAAGACCACACGGAAGCGAGAAGAGGAAGTAGACATTGACCTGGATGACCCAGAAATCAACCATTTCCCTTTCCCATTCCATGAGCTGATGGTTTGGGCAGTGCTGATGAAACGGCAGAAGATGGCCCTGTTCTTCTGGCAGCATGGCGAGGAGGCAATGGCTAAAGCACTGGTTGCCTGTAAGCTCTGTAAAGCAATGGCCCACGAAGCGTCAGAAAACGACATGGTAGATGACATTTCACAGGAACTCAATCAGAACTCAAGGTATGAACGTAAAGATATGTTATGACCCGGTTGAGCGTACACACGAGGATTTTACCTGCATGTCCTGTTCTCATTGCTGTTGATTGTACAATTCTTGGGTGGGTACATTTGGGGAGACCATCTGTTATCTACCAAACTGGCATCCAATCAAAGGAATAGTAGCTGGCCACAAAGACCTTAAAATTCCTAAAAGTCTAATGTGCACCATTTTCTCTTTGTAGTGGAATTTGCTTGCACACCTAAAACAAGCTGTTTTGTGTTGTGTAGAGAAGATATTGTATGATTATGTGCAAATGAATGTATTTTTGGCACAGAAATATTCCGTCTTTTTTTTTTCATCAGGGAGTTTGGTCAGCTGGCTGTTGAGCTACTCGATCAGTCGTATAAGCAGGATGAACAGATGGCCATGAAGCTGTTGACCTACGAGTTGAAGAACTGGAGTAATGCCACCTGTCTGCAGCTGGCAGTCGCTGCCAAGCACAGGGACTTCATCGCCCACACCTGTAGCCAGATGCTTCTCACTGACATGTGGATGGGACGTCTGCGCATGCGCAAGAACTCTGGCCTGAAGGTCAGATCTGGGAGAAAAAAGTCAGCATGAAATGGAAATTCACCTTAATGCATCTAATGTTTTGACCTAGTAATTTTTAATCAAAATGTCATAAATGGTTCTTCCGGTGAAATGATAGACTTCTCTTTGCTAGTCTTCTCCAATCATTTAGTCTGCTTAAACCCGCCCCTTTCTTACAATCGACTGCAAGCTCAAATTCAGATCTGCCTCCGCCCAATCAACAACTGATAGATAGAACCAAGTCTCAGACCTACATTTTTTCTTTTTTCTATATTCTATTTCACCTTTGATGTACATTACAATACATAAGAAATTATCTGTCACCTCATCTGTTACATCGCGACTATAAAGATATTCAACAGATTACGGTATTTGTGAATTTGCCTGCCAAATTGAGGCTTTTTTTTTGGGTGAATCTGTCATTTTTGTTGTATTTACCATGTCCTCATCAACATGAGGCAAACAACTTGCATGTAGCATCTTATGTGCCTTTTCAGTACTCTTAATAGCTTTCTGAATAATCTCTAGTCTAATTATCATTCTTACTCGAGAGACTCCAAAATGACAGGGTGAGTCATTAATGACATAATTTTCATTTTTTGGGTGAACTAACCTTTTAAAATCAACATTCTGTTCTAAAAAAATAATTTACGTTTTCACATTAAAATATTGTCTGTATTGTATTGTCTGTAACAAATGCAGCCAATCCCAAATTTATTAATGTACACTCACTGGCCACTTTATTAGGTGCACCTGTTCAACTGGCAACTGTGATCAACTAATCACTAATCACTAAAAAAACATTTAGGGACATGTTAGTGACTTTTCAGACATGTTTGTTGGTACCAGATGGGTGGTCTTAGTAAACCAGAAACTGCTGATCTACTTGGATTTTCACGCACAACCATCTCTAGAGTTTACAGAGAATGGTCTGAAAAACAGAAAATTTCCAGTGAGCAGCAGTTCTGTGGGTGAAAATTACTTGTTGATGCCAGAGGTTTAGAGGAGAATAGCCAGACTGGTTTGAACTGATAGAAAGGCCGAAACTGAGCCCTGGTCTGATAAGTCTCGATTTCTGCTGGACATTCAGATGGTAGGATCAGTATTTGGTATAAACAATATGAAAGTATGGATCCATCCTGTCTTGTATCAATGGTTCAGGCTGCTTTTCGTATTATTGAGTGGGGATATTTTCTTGGCATATTTTCTACTGACTACTAAATAGTGAAATGTAACCCTCAAACTGTTTTTGTTTTGTCCACTAGGTTATCTTGGGCCTGCTTCTCCCCCCTTCCATACTGAGTCTTGAATTTAAAAACAAGGACGAGATGTCATATATGCCTCAGGATCAGGACACCTACCTGCAGGAGAAGGATGTGGATGAACCCGAGAAACAAGTTAAAGAAAAAGAGGAGGAGGACATGGAGTTCACAGTAAGATCTTACTGTGAGACGCAGTACAACTCCGTGGTGAGAGCACCCACCTTAG
This sequence comes from Pimephales promelas, assembly GCF_988280905.1. NCBI lineage: Eukaryota > Metazoa > Chordata > Actinopteri > Cypriniformes > Leuciscidae > Pimephales > Pimephales promelas. The sequence continues at coordinate 36,146,898 of NC_142772.1, read as the reverse complement.
CCTCGTCTCTTAGCTTGTAGTCTAACACACTCGGGCACACACACGTACACGCACTTAGGCACATCTGCTCTGCTCTGCCCTCAACCTGCCACCAATTTGGCCTCTTAAATATGCTTCCGAATGTATTTATTTTTGTTCCTCGAGTCTGTGGCTCCTCTTCTTAGAAATCCGTACCAACCCTGGCGTTTTTCTGACCTCCCCTCTTCCACTTCGCCCTTTCTCTTCGTTCCTCGTTGTCAAAGCGAAGACGCGTGGTTGTGGAGTTGTATCGTGTCTCCGTCTGCCTCTGTCCTTGTCTCCTCTGTTTCTTTTCTTTACGCTAGGGTCTCGTCTGAAGTACGGTACTGTGACTGAATGCTGTGTCCTTATCATTCACACATCTACAACACCATTGTGCATGTTAAAGGCTTGTTTCAGTATTGCATTATGTTAGCAGCCTTGATCTGCCTTCTCCATGATTACAACCTTCACTTTTATGTTGAACCAGAAGTGCCTTCTTTCACACAAAACTGCACAAATATTGTTGTTCAATCTTCGATTGTGAACTATCAAGTGTTGCTCTAAAGCAGTGGCTCTTGAACTGTTTCAGATGGTGGAGCAAATACACAGCCCCAAATCTGAGGGAAAGCAACAACTACTTCAAAACAATTACTTAGGGAAGAAAACTGCTATGTTTAGCTAATCAACCCAAATGAGCCATATTTGATAATAAAGAACAATTTAACTTCCATTCCATATTTTGGAAACACAAGACTTTTTATATTCACCAATGTATCATTTCATTATTTAACATAATCAAAAACAGTACTATTGTTTTGAAATGAAATTAAAAATAAAAATAATTAGCTGTAATTGCAAAGCCCTGTTTTCAGCAGCAATTACTCCATTCTACAAAAAAAAAAAAAAAAACTTTCTTATTATTAGCACGGTCTAAATGTTTATGCTAAGTGTTTAAATGGTAGTACAGTGACTTTTTTCAGTTGCCTAGAAACACACCAGTCTGTTGTTCTTTTGAGAACTGAAGGCTGTTCTGTACACTACTGTTCTGAAAGAAGAAAACAAACCTGATTTAAACACAGACGGCCCAGATAAACAACAACAAGATATAGAGTTCATTGGAGTCTCAGACAAAGAGACTGGTGCTATATTTGTGCAATTTTATAAATATCTCATAAACTTATATCTCATAAACTTACTCATAAACAACTAGAATGCATAAGTTGTTAGTGATGCATATTGCTAACAGAGAATTTGAATAATACAGTTTTTATAAGAAATTGAAAATGGTAATTTGTGACAATTTAAAGTCAGTTTTTTTTTTATCAATTTAATGATGCTGAAAATTCAGCTTTGCCATCACAGGAATAAATTACATAGTGAAATATATTTAAAAAGAAAACTTTTTAAATTATAATAGTATTTCACGATGTTACTGTTTTTATTCTATTTTTGATCAAATAAATGCAGCCTCGGTGAGCATAAGTAAAAATGTTACCGACCCCAAACTTTTGACAGTAAAACAAAAAAATACTTTATCAGATTAGTTTAAATAATTATGTTATATTTTTACTGTAATTGTTGGTGCTTTATGTCAATTGCATTTATTTAATTTATAATCCTCCTCAGTTTGAGAACCACTGCTCTAAAGAAACAGGTCAGCACAAGACACTAGTTTAGAAATGTAGTCCAAGAGTTACTACTGTAGGTCGAAATAACTGAGAAGGACTACATTTCCCAGAACGTGACTGGGTTGACCTGATCTTATATACAACACGGTATCAAAAAAGGAAATTTTGCCCCTCACTTCACTATGAAGATAATATAGAAATATGAGGTTACACAACACAAGATGACAATTGTATTGCAATCTATTTGAATGCTCGACTGGAAAGTATAATTGCAGTAATGTTTCTTTGTTAAAACATTGAAATGCCTGTGCCAAAATTAGATCTTGTGCATTGCATAAGCTGTAAAAAAAGTTTTTTATTGCATTTAGGTTGACAGTGTGTCCTTTGTAAGATTGTAATGCAGCAAAGTTTGACCAGCTTCAACAGCAAAAAAGTTGTTGCAATACAATTCTGCCATAATGTCCAAGAGTGCACCATATTTTTCCATTTACGGGATAAGCTCCCCACTCTTGGATTAAGGATGTGTCCAAATAACTCATGAGACTGGGCATTTTCATTCCCCTTTTCTTTTTTCCTCTCTCTCTCACACACACTCTCACACTATCTCTTTCTTTTTCCGCACGACCATTCCCAGTGGAATCATCAATGCCCAACTCATAGTGAATATCTCCCCTTCCTTGAGACTCAGGATTGCCTAGCAGTAAAACAGCTGCATGCAATTCTGGGTGAGAAGTCATACGTAAACAGTGTGTAAAATCAATGCTTTCTATTTTTCTCCTCTTTTTCTCCTCTATGCTTTTTCCAGGCCATGCTGGGAAACGTCAGTACAGAAGCTTCACGTAAGAAACAGGTGGTGGAGGTTCAGAACCGCCATCGGCTGATTCCACTGGGTCGCAAAATATACGAGTTTTACAACGCCCCTATCGTCAAGTTCTGGTTTCACACGGTAAAGGCCCCAGCTGTGCCCTCATTTAGTACAGAAAGACACAGTATTGTTCAGTCTGTTTAGCATATCAAATGTGTGAACATCAAAATACCTTGTTTGTGAATTCTTCAGAGGAATGTCCCAATCTTTCAGTTCAGTTCAATTCATATCAATAGCTACCATATCAGGTCCAGAGGGAGAAACGTTCAAATGCAGGCAAGTAGAGATCAAAACAGCTGTGAGTTGTTGTTGTTTTTTTGTTTTTTTAGCCTCATCTGTTTTAAATATAGGCCATGAATATGACAAATCTCCAGGCTGCAGAAGATGAAAAATTCTGTTCTATGTGCCGTGTGTCTTTTGTTTTTTACTCACTCTTTTTTCTCTTGTTGCTAGTACTCTCTCCCCCTCTCCCTGTCTCCCTCTCTTCCTCTCTCTCATCACACTGTCATATTGTAGTTTACACTGAGCAATATTTCTGTTTGTGATGTATGGTATATTATAGAACTTGAAACCAACAACAAGCCTGCTTTAAACCTGATAGATAATTAATGCTAGATTTCTAAGTAATTTAATGCTGGTAATTTTTCTGTTATATTAATTGGTAGCCCTAAAATATTAAAAACGAAAATACTGAAACTAAGAAAACAGAAAAACTAAAATGAAATGAAAACGTACTCGGTTACTAATGTAACCTTGGTTCTCTCTGGAAGAGGGAACGTTTACGCTAGGGGAAAGCCTCTTTTCCACGAGATATTTCCACGAGAAGCCAAAAATTATCATTAATTTTGAATTAATGTAAAATGCGTTGCGCCAGCATGCAGACATATGCAGGAGCATGCTGTCCTGCAGAAAACTGCAGCAGCCTATTGAGAGAGGCCCTTGTTGATGTCAGATCCAATAGGTGCGCTTCGCGCCCACTACGTCACCTCCCGCCAAAGCGCGTGTGGCCTGGGCCTATAAATAAAGCTTGATGGGTTGATATAATTGGGTTTTTCATGACCGAAGTGTGTTGAGGGATTTAGGCACATATCCGTGTCTTGGTTTGAGTATGACTTTCGAGTCATTTGGCCCAATTCCATACACGCTGTGCTTACTGAGAGCACTTGTAAACCTCTATGCGCTTCACTGAAGCAAGAGCCATCAAGAAACATCTTGAATGACAGATGTTTCATGTCTGACAAGTGGACTGGCTCGAACGGGGGCACATTTCATGCCTTCCAAAACTGTGAAAAGGTCCCACATGGGGACTGAGTTTTTTTTTTTTTTTTTTTTTTTTTTTTTTCAGCATTGTATTCTTTTCCGGTTCTGTTTTTTTTTTTTTTTTTTTTATTGCAGAACTTATACAAAAATACCAACACAGGGAAGTAAGGCAAGGTGTACAAACAAACAAACAATAGTACCTAACAGAAAATAAGCATCATGGGTATTCATACATCAAATTATGTAATACATTAAAAAAAAAAAAAAAAGCATAATTTTAAGGCCAAGTCATGTCTTTGAATAAATCATCAAAATACATAAAAAATTGTTCACTTTTCTTGTTATTTATAAGTCTAAGGGACGAAATAAAAGAGTCAAAATCAGCAAGAAAGAGAGGAAAGCTCAAAGGAGATTTAAGCCATTTTTGCTTATGGATGAAGAATTTTGCATACAAGATAAAGAAGTTAACAACATACTCAAGGGAAAGCAACTTTGGATTTTCATAATAAAAAATAACCTCTTTGAGAGTGAAGGTGTGGGTCGTATTTGTAGGGCTAAAAACAAAAGAACTTAATTTATTCCAAAATCTATTGGTTACATTACATTCACAAAATAAATGGGCAGTTGTTTCCTCAACAAAACCACAGAAGGAGCAAGTATCATCAACATCAGAATATTTAGCAATAGAAGAGTTAACAGGGTAGATCTTATGAAGGATCTTATAATGAATTTCTTTAACTTTGTTGGACACACAAAATTTACTAGGCAAAAGCCAAGCCTTCTTCCAATTTACGTTTATTACAAGGGAACCCCAGTAGAATTTACCCCTAGGGGTAATCTTTCTTTTCATTTGAAAAATTTTACGAATATGTCTGTTGTTACATTTTCGATCTAAAAATTCAATACCACCCAAGCGTAAAGACGGATACACAATGTTACCTTTATTGAAGCTAAGGTGATTTTTAACTAATTGAATTAAGCCTGCTGGTATAGCTTTTATCAAGGTATTATATTCCTTTGGTGGAACAGGAAAGTTATGAAGATTCAAAAATTGCTCATAAGATAGAATATTACCAAAATCATCAAAGACTGATAGAATGCAGTTAAAGTTATTATTAAACCATCTATGAAAGAAAAGAGACTTATTTCTAACGGTTATACATATTGTTCCAAAGGAGAACTTTGTGGGGTGAAAAGCTATGGACAAAACACAATTTCCATGAGAGAAGGCATTGTTGATGAAAGTTAGATAAGGAAATGGGTAACTTACCAGGCAAAAAGTCACACTTTAATAGGAAAGATAGGCCACCAAGTTTGTTAAAGATATTTATTAGGAATGAAAAACCATAACGATACTGGGTTCGCAAGGCATCTTTTCAGCCAGTTTACTTTAAAGGTGTTTATAGTATCGGCAAAGTCCAAAAAGTCAAGGCCACCTTCACCTCTGGAATTGGAGAGTACTTCTCTTTTTAATTTGTGAGGTTTATTTTTCCAGATGAAATCCAAAAATATTTTGTTAATTCCTTTTATAGCTTTATCATTGATAAACAAAGAGAGAGCAGGGTACACAAAGCGAGAGAGCCCTTCGACCTTAGATAAAAGAACTCTACCGTATAATGAAAGATCTCTTTGAAGCCAAATGTTAAAAATGTTTTTAGTTTTTATAATTTTATCAGAAAAGTTTAAATGATGTCTAGTAATTGGATTTTTAGTGATATGAATACCTAGATATTTAACACTGTTTTTAACTGGGATACCTTCCAAAGATGACTCATCTATATCATGAATTGAGATAATTTCACATTTCGAAATATTGAGTTTTAGACCAGAGGCAGATGAAAACTGATCTATCATTTCCAAAGCATTAGATAACTGTTTTTTATCCTTCAAGAATAGTGTGGTATCGTCGGCTAGCTGTGCTATTTTAAGCTCCCTATCAAAAATAGATATTCCTAACAGCGTTTCATTTTGGTTAATCCTTAGACAAAGTAATTCTGTGGCCAAAAGAAATAAAAATGGGGAGATAGGACATCCCTGTCTGACTCCACGATGGATGTCAAACCTTTTAGATGTATCAAAGTTAACAATCACTGAACTGTTAATATTTCTATAAAACATGGTTACAATATCAATAAAAGATTTGCCGAATTCAAATAACTCTAAAGTACGGAAAATAAAATTGTGTTCTAAAGAATCAAACGCTTTGTAAAAATCAAGAAATAGTATGAGACCGCCTGATTGAATTAGATTAGAATAATCCAACAAATCTAATACTAACCTTATATTATTAGATATGTGACGGCCTTTCATGAATCCCGATTGAGATTCAGAAATAATGTGATCTAGACCAGTTCTTAATCTTTTAGCGTAAACCCACATGGGGACTGAGTGGGGTCTGGGAGGATTCAGCCTCTTAGCTCCTTTAAAGGTGCAATGTGTAAAAAAGATGAGTATCTATTAACAGAAATGCAATATGACATCCATAACTATGTTTTCAGTGGTGTATAAAGAACTTAATTAATTAACCGTAATGTATTTATTACCTTAGAATGAGACATTAATAGCTCCATAACCGCGGGAATGCCCTTCTATGAAGGTCGCCATGTTGTGACGTCATATTCCTACCGTAGCCGAACGCGAACAAACAGCGCTACAGAATGCGTTTCATCACTACCTTGAAAGAGAAGTAGCGGAAAGCTGGAAGCTAGCCTTACACTCCGTGAGTAGTGAGTTTTCCCTTGTGAGTGGTGTAAAATATGAAGTTGGGATTGTTTCATGTAACTTAGTTCTCCCTCGCTGTGTTATGGGTTTGTTATGTTGGGGATAGATGTGCTGTTACGTTCGTGAGACAGCTGATGATTAGTATTCATGTCATTGACCGTAAAACAGTACGTTGCAGGAATCACTAACCCGTCGATAGAGACTTTTAGATCACTAAAGTCGATCACGAAGAGTTTTCAAAATCAGAGAAAAAAGCCTATTGTGTGTAGTAAATAGTATCTATGGGATGCGGAGATGACATGATTGTAACAGCGCGCGCACTTCCGACCTTTGGACTCATGCGATGCGGACGCGTCCCAGCTCAGCCACAGTAACAGCTCATATTAGCCAGCTAAACTATTACTACCCTGTTAGAAAAAATATATAGCTGCTCCCTCGCTGTATTATGGGTTTGCTACAGTATGTGTGGAGAAATGTGCTGCTGGTTACGTTTGTGAGACAATCAGCTGATTACTATTATTATATTAAATTATATATTAAAACCCTTGATCCTCACCTGACTATGGCTTTGTAAACAGTATTCATGATGTGGTTTATAATGGACTGTGGTACAGAAACAGTGACAATGTTACACACTCTTGGCTTACTCTGGCTATTCTCTGCTGTCTCAGCCGACGAGATGTTTGTCCCGTTTTAGCAACCGTAGCTTCTTCGAAAGGGAGGGGTGAGCAGTGGGCTGAGCCCTTAGTGCAAACCTGGTGCAAACTCGCAACCGAACCACTAGATGTCGCTAAAAATCACACATTGCTCCTTTAAGGAAGCAGATGACCAGATCGTTCTTCTCCAGTGACTGGCCAGTCGCGGGATTTATAAACGCTGCTATGGCCCCCACATAAACTTTGTGCATGGATGGGGTTCTACCTTTATCCAGTAGCTCTTAAAGGAAGGAGAGAACTTCAATAACCCCGCAGTCTAGTAGACAGCCCTCTAGCCTGCGTAGTCGTGTTTAACACTCCCTCCGGGAGGTTTGCGGGTACCCGTTGATGGCCCATGCATACAGGGACCACAGCTTCAGGCGAGGATGCCAAATCGAGCCCTTGGCCTGAGAGAGGGGGTCTTTCCTCATCGGTATTGGCCATGGGGGCAGTGCTTGTCTGCTGCATCAGAACTGGGAACCAAGCCTGGTTCTTCCAGAGCGGAGCCACTAGTATCTCTGAGCATCCCTGATTCGTTCCAACACCTGAGGCAGGAGGGAGACAGGGGGAAAAGCATAGAGTGGGCAGCGGGGCCAGACGTGAGCCAGCACATCCCTACTCTTGGTGAAAAACTTTGGACAGTGAGCGTTTCCTTGGGACGAAAACAACAGGTCTGTGGGTGCAGAGACCATTCTCCTGCTGGAACATTGTTTCTGGACAGTCTTGATTGTGCTGAGCCCAGACCAGGAGGTGTTCCATAAGGTTTCGGGACCTGACGCCACCCTGGCGATTTATGTAGGCCACAACTGTTGTATGAGCGGACCAAGACGTGGTGACCTTTTATTCGGGGACAAAAACGCCTCAGCGCGTTGTCGACTGCCGTCATTTCTAGACAGTTTATGTGTAGGAGCTTCTCCCGTTCTGATCACTGGCCAAAGAACGGTCAGCCCTTGAGCAGTGCTCCCCATCCCGAGGTGGAGGGATCCGTGGACACCACTCTCACACTCTAGGAAGTCCCCAGGTTTATACCTGACTGGTACCAGTAGATTGCTCTCCAAGGTTTCAGAGCTGTGATGCATTTCTGATCGACCTTGAGGCGAAACAGACATGCACGAGGTGGTACTCTCGCTTTTAGCCATAACTGCAGCGAGCACATGCGAAGCAGACCCAGCTGGAGCTCTGATGATGCTGAGGCCATGAGACCCAGCATTTTCTGAAACCTATAGAGCAGGACTATAGTGCCACAGTGGAAGGATTTCCTGATGCACTGAATGTTCAGTCTGCGCTCTGGGGACAATCGCACTGTCATATACAGCAAGATATTTTCTCACTGGGAGACAGCAAACTTTTCGCCCAATTGACTTTGAGACCTAGATTCTCGAGATGTTCGAGTAATATCGTCCTTAGTTCTATGAGTGTCATCAAGCTAGAATCAGCTGATCGTGCAAGTAGTTCAAAACTTGCATGCCCCGAAGTTTCAAAGGTGTGAGAGCTGCGTCCATGCACATTGTAAATGTACGGGGTGCTAGAGAGAAGCCGAACGGTAGGACTGTGTATTGATATGCCTGGCCCTCTAAGAAGAATCTCAAGAATCGCCTATGACGTGACCCAATTTGTATTTGGAAATACCTGTCCTTCAGATCTATTGACATTGGCAAGTCTCTGAGAGGATTTTCCTGGTTGTGAGCATTCTGAACTGGCATTTCACAAGTACTTCGTTCAGCTGTCTTAGATCTAGAATGGGTCTAAGACCCCCGTCTTTTTTCGGAACCAGAAAATATCAGAGGAATTTGCTCTTTCTTTGAAGTGTGTGAACTGTTAAGCGCAGTTCTCCGCCGTGTCGCCAACTAGCCCAACCTGGGAAATTGGGGAGACCAGGAACCAAACCTTTTCCGCATTCGCCATATCAACCAGGCTCAGCCAACGATGGCGCTCCTGAACCACTAAGGTGGATATGGCCAGACCGATCGCGCTCGCCACGACACTCATGCTCCGGAGGGTGAGGTCGGATGCAGTGCAGTGCTCACCTATTAGTGCACGGTCTCGGCTACCCTTGTGCATGTCATTGAGTGATAAAACTATTCAATTTCTTTCAAAATCTTACTATTTCAAACTTTTAAACAGTATTGAAAAATAAAACAGAAACCAAAAACTCAAAACTATAATAACTCTTGTGTAAGGTCATCTAACATAATGAAAACCAGAATGTATTCTCTATGAATTTAATAAACTTTATTGTTTGAGCTAAAACTGACCAAAGAAGTTATATATTTTCCCTAATCAAATCATGACCTTCTGTATTCCCACAGTTGGCCTATGTAGGGTACTTGATGCTCTTCAACTATATTGTGCTAGTGAAGATGGACCTGTGGCCCTCTCCTCAAGAGTGGATTGTTATTGCCTACATCTTCACTAATGGCATCGAGAAGATGAGAGAGGTGAGTCTTCATTAGACCTCAGTGAGAAAACAATATTGTTTCCTTGGATCCCTGAAATGTGGGAAAAGATCATTTATTATTCATAGGCAGTGTCTTATAATTACATTTGCATATAATTACACAGCTGCCATTCAGTTAAAAACTTGCTGTTGAGGAGACCTCAGAATGTGCACTCTTTCAAATAAACAGTCCACTACTGCCCTCTTGTGGAAGTTAATAAATGCAAATGTTTTGCTTCTTGTCTGGTGGTTAATGGTTGTTTTGAAGTTTATTTGTCCATGTCCATCCTGAAAATTCAGCTTTGTCATCCCAGGAATGAATGACATTTTATAAAAAAACATTTATTTTAAATGAAACGATTAAAAGTCGCATTGTTACTGCTATGCTGTTTTTGGTTTACAGTTGTTTAGAAAAGTTCATTTGTCCAACATGAGGGCTAACACCGTGTTCTTAACTGTTTAACTCTCTCCTGTCCCTTAGATCCTCATGTCAGAGCCGGGGAAGCTCCTGCAGAAGGTGAAAGTGTGGTTACAGGAGTACTGGAACGTCACTGACCTCATGGCCATTCTCATCTTCTCCATTGGGATGGTACTTCGCCTACAAGAACCGCCCCTGATGAGCTATGGGAGGGTCATTTACTGCGTCAATATCATTTATTGGTACATACGACTGCTTGATATCTTCGGAGTGAATAAATACCTGGGTCCGTACGTCATGATGATTGGCAAGATGGTGAGGGAGACTGATTGATTGGTTTAATAATGAACTCTGACAGCAATTTGAAATGACTTATTTAGATGTGTAGCAGTTCCTAACACTCTTGATCTTTCTCCTTCCTTCCTTTCACCTTCTTCAATAATCTGGGGTGAACGTAGATGATTGACATGATGTATTTTGTGATCATCATGCTGGTAGTGCTGATGAGTTTCGGGGTGGCACGGCAGGCAATTCTCAATCCCAATGAGGACCCATCCTGGATGCTGGCACGCAACATCTTCTTCATGCCATACTGGATGATCTACGGAGAGGTGTTTGCTGACCAAATTGACCGTAAGGCTGGCTTATTACTAACATTTACCAGGGGCACATGGGCATTTTGTGTATACTCAGTTTCACACACAGCACCTCAGGGTTAATGGTCAGCTTGTATGAACAAATATGGTAAGCTGTTATCTGATAGCATAAACGTGCACACAAATATGATTAAAGCTTTGCATTTAACTGCTGAAACGGTTATATGTGGATCAGATTTTGTGATGTATAGTGCTTGTGTATGTTCTTTAAATGGTTCTGTAAATGACTGTACTTATATTCTCATACGGAACAGTGCTTCTGCTATTTCAAAATGGTTTTAAGACCCAATTGTTCATAGTAAAACTGCAGAAGAAGAGCATCTGCAAAAGTGAGTAAAAAACAAAAGAAAAACACTACGAAAAACTAAGAAAAGCACTCTTATGTTTCAATGGGTAATTTACCTTTTAGAATTTGTGATCTGATTTTATTTCATCTATATTGTTCATCCCCAGAGCTTAGGGTGGAAAAACTTTAACCGAGCCACATTTAACTCTATTCTCATGACTTTTGTTTTTTTATTTTTTCATGATTCTGTGGTTACAGAATAAAAATAGTCTGAATGAATGTTGATGCTACGTTTTTTTTTTTTTTTTTTTTTTTTTTAGCAAAGACATGAATATTATTTCATGGTTTGGCATTTTAATAGTTAAAGTATTGTAATATTAAAGGAAATCATATAAATGTGGAGCCTTCCTAGAAGTTTTCTGTTGATCCCCAGTTGAGAACCATTGTGTTAGAGCGTGAAATTGAAAATCATATAAATGGGCATTGGAGTAAAATCTCCCTTTGGGATGTATAATGTAGCCTGACATCATTTTTGACTCTACTGTTCAAAAGGTTTGGGTTGTAATGTTTTTTGTTTTTTTTTTTTTTATATTTTTGAAAGAAGTTTCATATGCTCACCAAGGCTGCATTTATTTGATCCAAAATACAGTAAAAACAGTAATATGGTTACTGTTACAGTTTAATTATATATATTGAATTATTGAAATATATATTTTACAATGCATATTATCCCTGTCATGGAAAAGCTGAATTTTCAACAGTCATTAGTCCAGTTTTCAGTCACATGATCCTTCAGATATTCAAGTACTCCCATTATTATCAATCTTTACAACATTTGTACTGCTAAATATATATATATATATATATATATATATATATATGTGTGTGTGTGTGTGTGTGTGTGTGTGTCATGTACAAGTCTTTACTGTAAATTTTGAACAATTCAATGCATCCTTGATGGAAAAAAATCTTTGGAACTCTAGCATATAAAATCTAAATATATATATATATATATTTTTTTTAATTCAAATATAACTTGAACCATGCATCAGGTTTAGTTCACTCAAAGTAAATTAAAGACAATCAAATCATAGAATCACATTCAAAAGGGAAAAAGGGGAATAATTTCTTAAAGGAGCAATGTGTGACTTTTAGCGACATCTAGTGGTTCGGTTGCGAGTTTGCACCAGGTTTGCACTAAGGGCTCAGCCCACTGCTCACCCCTCCCTTTCGAAGAAGCTACGGTTGCTAAAACGGGACAAACATCTCGTCGGCTGAGACAGCAGAGAATAGCCAGAGTAAGCCAAGAGTGTGTAACATTGTCACTGTTTCTGTACCACAGTCCATTATAAACCACATCATGAATACTGTCTGTTTACAAAGCCATAGTCAGGTGAGGATCAAGGGTTTTAATATATAATTTAATAAAATAATAATCAGCTGATTATCTCACAAACGTAACCAGCAGCACATTTCTCCACACATACTGTAGCAAACCCATAATACAGCGAGGGAGCAGCTATATATTTTTTCTAACAGGGTAGTAATAGTTTAGCTGGCTAATATGAGCTGTTACTGTGGCTGAGCTGGGACGCGTCTGCATCGCATGAGTCCAAAGGTCGGAAGTGCGCGCGCTGTTACAATCATGTCATCTCCGCATCCCATAGATACTATTTACTACACACAATAGGCTTTTTTTCTCTGATTTTTAAAATTCTTCGCGATCGACTTTAGTGATAAAAGACTTCAGTAAAAGTCTCTATCGACGGGTTAGTGATTCCTGTAACGTACTGTTTTACGGTCAATGACATGAATACTAATCATCAGCTGTCTCACGAACGTAACAGCACATATATCCCCAACATAACAAACCCATAACACAGCGAGGGAGAACTAAGTTACATGAAACAATCCCAACTACATATTTTACACCACTCACAAGGGAAAAGTCACTACTCACGGAGTGTAAGGCTAGCTTTCCGCTACTTCTCTTTCAAGGTAGTGATGAAACGCATTCTGTAGCACTGTTTGTTCGCGTTCGGCTACGGTAGGAATATGACGTCACAACATGGCGACCTTCATAGAAGGGGATTCCCGCGGTTATGGAGCTATTAATGTCTCATTCTATGGTAATAAAAACATTACGGTTAATTAAGTAAGTTCTTTATACACCACTGAAAACATAGTTATGGATGTCATATTGCATTTCTGTTAATAGATACTCAACTTTGTTACACATTGCACCTTTAAATTACATATATTAAAAGTTTGAAGGAATGTGACGATAGTAGCAATAATCAAATTGAATGATTCTACCTAATTATAGGTTGTGAATAATAAAGATGTTTGACTTGTATCTGCTGCAAAACCTGAGCACTTATATTGTTGTTATTCTTTCATGCAGATTTATGCTTTTTCTTATGTCTGAAATAAATCAATAGCCCTACACTCATAGCAATGTAGTGCCTCGGTCACGTGGATAAGCATCTCTTTTTGTTTTCTCATTAGTTGTGTGTGTGTGTGTGTGTATGTTTGTTGTATGCATACTTTCAATTATTTGTTTTTGTGTGTGTGTGTGTGTGTGCGCGCACTGAGAGATTGATGGCCCAAAGACAAGAGAGCTGAAATAACGCTTTCGTTCTTTGTTTCAGATGTGAATAGTAGGAAGCTACAGCACAAAGTGAATGAAAAACTCTGGCTGGTCGAAAATTACTTTCGCACTCATGGACCTGGGCGTAGCAGTGGTCCATCCCATATAGGCAATTTCCAATATATAAATTCTGCTAGATATATCTCTGTCACCAGAGCCATTCTAATTTCACAATCATGCCATAACCTCATCTCCGTCCCCTGATGGTCATTGAGTGTATGACACCCCTGCACGGCACTGCAAGGCTATTGGACAGGTTTCCGTGGTGGGGGAAATGTTCAAGGTGCTATGACAATAATAAATTGCTTAGGTCCAATTGCAGTTTTTTAAAACCCTATCATGGAAACTTGAAACTTTGATAATGCTAAGTTACCATCATGAGCCTCCTACAGCCAGCTAACACTAAATGATGTCCCATTACTATGGTAGTCCGCAAAGTCATTGTGATTCCTTCTCATTTCACAATATATCTTACATTGGTGAACAACTTACTGGTGAAAAATCCACTGGGTTGATATTACGTGTTATAAACATCTAATAGAGCATGAGCATCAGCGTTTCCTCAAATAAGCTCCCAACATGTTTCTGGAAAGAGACCATCTCATATGTCCGCTATATACATCCACTCATCAGTATGAAAGTTTTTTCACGTGGTTCAGTTGTCAGAGTTTTTGACAATTTGAATTTGGAATTTAACAAAAAAGAAATTAAAAATTGCGTTTTCAATATTACCTGTTACTTCAGTTCTCTCACTTTGGGCTCCTGAGTGTGATTTTAAAAATTGAAACCAGTAAATGGCATTCTAATAAATATGTAAATTAATATGAACCTGACTGACTTTCTTCTCCTTGAGCAACTGAACCATCCCATTTGGAAAAAACGTATGATGTATTGTCAATGCATTCTAACCAACTACAAGCAACCATAAAAAAAGAATGCTGTACATTTAATATCAATATATTTTAAACATTGCATATGTTTAAATATATTGGGGATGCAACTTTACATATGGAATATATTTTTAATTCCACACCTTGGTGCACAGTCTTTCCATTCAAGTTTTATCCACAACCCACTTTTTTTCTTTTATTTTGATGTTTTTGAGCATGTATCAGAAAGGTAGTAGGTAGTAGTTTTCTTTTCTAAAGTGGCCTTTATTGCTATTTGTCAAAGACAAATCAAATATTTTCTTTTCTTTTCTGGTCAGACAGTTCATAGATTTTTTGGGAAACACTCAGTTGTATCGTATGTATATTTTAACAGCCCCATGTGGTCAGAACATCACGACAGAGGATGGAGCCATCGTTACTCTCCCACCCTGCAAAACCGGAGCTTGGATTGTCCCCGCCATTATGGCCTGCTACCTGCTGGTGGCCAACATCCTTCTGGTTAATTTGCTCATTGCTGTCTTTAAGTAAGTTAAATGAATATTTATGTTGTGTGTGCTTGTTCTAAATCTAAACAATAGACAAACTTTGAAAAAAACTTTGGAAACATTTTACAATAGGTTAATAGTTATTGTAGCCTGTTAACTAACATGAACTAACAATGAACAAAACTTTTGTTTTCTCAGATTTATATATCTTTGTTAATGTTAAGTACACAGTGAACTAATGTTAGCAAATAAAAAAATAATAATGTATTAGTAAATGTTGACATTTATATTAACTAAGATTAATACATTCTGTAGATCTTCATTATTAGTTACATGTTTATTAGTTACATTATTAGTACATTACATGTTAACTAAAGTCCAGCAATTGGCAAATGGCTCATTTTAATTGACTTGCAGGCAATTGGTCTCCCTAGCGTGAACCCAATTCATTGGAAACTCCTCCGACGAGACGTAGGAGTTCCCATACGAAAGGGAAACTTGTATTCCTGCAATTATATTTTAATAATAAATAATAATAATAATAATTGTCATATTGAATCCTTTTTTTTTTTGTCCTTGTTTTACTATTTCTTTTATACATTGCATCATGTTAATTCCGTATTGGTTAAGAACATTAAAATAACATTATGGCATGCTTTTACCATCTAAATAAATACTAAGTCATATGAATATATCACATGACCGGCATTTTGACTAATGACATATGGAATTCCAGATTTCTATGCACGCATCATCACATGCCGTCTGAAGTTCAGACCAGTGAAACAATGTTGAATGCTTCTAATATTGTTTTTCATTCTCACAGTAACACATTCTTTGAAGTGAAGTCCATCTCCAACCAGGTGTGGAAGTTCCAGAGGTACCAGCTGATCATGACCTTCCATGAGCGTCCGGTCCTTCCTCCTCCTCTCATCATCTTTAGCCACATAACTATGGTCCTCAAACATCTCTGCTGTCGCTGGAGGAAGCATGATGAGGATGAGCGTGACTATGGGCTGAGTGAGTGAAACCAACGCATGCCAATTTAAAGTTTCTCTTTGATAAATCTTTTGCCAAACATGATTATTTTGTAATAGCGAGACATTTCTGTGCTCAAATATCTTTCTGTATACTGCCATCAGTGCCATGCAAAAGTGATGCACAGTATTTGTACTGCATATTAATTAGGTATGTGTAGTATGATGCTCTACTACAGTGTGATGAAGACAGAGAGCACTTGGACTTCACTAATATAATGTGAAAAAGTCACAGTGACCAAAAAAAAAAAAAAAAACTCTTCCTCCCACAGAGCTCTTCATTACTGAAGATGAACTGAAGAAAGTACATGACTTCGAAGAGCAGTGTATGGAGGAGTATTTCAGGGAGAAAGATGATCGCTTCAATTCCTCCAATGACGAGAGGATACGTGTGACATCTGAAAGGTTAAAACATCACAGACAACACAAAAGAATATTAACACTGTAGAATGTATTTTAAACCAGGGGTATTCAGACATTCAATGGCAAGGACCCCCAAATATGATAAGCCCCTTGAGGGACCCTCTTCCTGAAATATAACAGGCATACAGTATATTTCCATGTACTGTGTATACACAGCCATACTTTGTTTTTTATAATATCTCATGTAATATGTTGCTCAGTGTTGTTTTCAAAATTCATTTATTGGCTTTTACGTTGTAACTGAAGCTAAAGCCAATATTAAAAAAAAAAACATTTGAGAAATATTTACTTAGTATTAAGTTGACTGTACATCAAAATATTATTAGAGTATAGAGTATAATGTTAGATGCATAAACCTGAAGAGAAACATTCTTAATTCAGTTATGATTTATTTGGAAATTCATTTTCACAAATATCTATTTTTCCAAAGCAGCATTTACTCAAATACAAATACAAAGTAAAATCAAATACAAAGTTGTATTTGTTAAAATTAGGTAATGCATTAACTAACATGCACAAACAATAAACAATGAGATTTTTACCAGCTGTCAGTGTTAGTTAATGTATTGAGTAAATTGGTAAAGTGTTTCTATAAACATATTTAATAAAGATTTAAAGTTAACATGTTTACTTTGACAACCTTAAATTTTATGCTGACCATTTAGCATCCTCTTGTGGCCCCTTCAGGGTCCTAGAACCCCAATTTGAAAAACTTTTTCAATTAAAATGTATGCAATACAAATAACAACAAAATGTTTTTACAAATTGATTTTGTTCATTAGTGAAATTCATTTGAATAAAAATACTGTAAAATCAGAAAAAAGATCTGCAAACAAAAATTTGCCAAAAAGCTCATAAGATTTTATTGTCCAGAGGCCACAATAAAGTGCATAGCTTGTTTGTAAATGACCACAGGTGTATGCTTGGAAAAACATGGCACTGATGAAGGCTTTAACCTGAAAACTGTTTCGCGCACTTTTGCACTTTTATTGTCGCCTCTGGATAATAAAATCTCGTGTGCTTTTTGGCCAATTGTCGTTTGCGGATCTTTTTTCAGATTTTTTTTTTTATCTAAACATTTTCACCACAAGAAGTTATTTCATTCATGTGTTGAACTTGGGACTAGTGATTGGTGCTACATCTTTACATACCCTTTATTGGAAAATACTGTAAAAACAGTACTATTGTGAAACTACTGTGACTTTTTAATCATATTTTTGGTAATTAAAAGTTCAATTTATTTCAATTGGTAAACAACATTACTAGATGGCCTAATATTCATGCAATCATCTAATGTCTGATCACTCAGGGTAGAGAACATGGCGATGCGTCTGGAGGAGGTGAATGAAAGGGAACATTTCATGAAAGCGTCCCTGCAGACTGTGGACATCCGGCTCGCTCAGATGGAAGAGATGATCGGCCGCATTGCTGTGGCACTGGAGCGGGTTGCTGGTATGGATCGAGGCGAAGTCAACAAAGCCCGGTCCAGGACATCATCTGACTGCACAGATACAAATTACATCCTGCGCCAGAGCAGTTTCAACAGCCAAGAAGGCAATTCCTACAGGCTACAGGAGTCTCTGGAGCAGGGTGGTGAGGAGTCCATTTCTCCTACTTCTCCAACCGCTCTGGCCCCACGTGTCCGCAGTCACTCCTTCTACGTGAGCCACTCTTCCAAAGATAAGAGTGGAGCAGATCGGGGGGAAGGCTTCTTTAAAGATAGGCTGTTCAGTCTCCATCGGGCCAACAGCTCACAGTCTGTGTCCTCTGGAGCAGGTCCCAAAGAGTCCAAGCCCATACCTTTGAATACTTTATCTGTGCAGCAGCAACTTCGCCCTTCTTCCTGCATAGACATCTATGTTTCTGCCTCAGAGGACATCCCGCCTACTGAGAGCTTCTTGGAGCCAGTCCGGACAGTTCCAACTCTTGCTCGAGACTCATCTCTGCATTCGGAGATCATGGAGGCCGTGCTCTCAGGGGGACGAGACTGCAGTGGAAGGGCAGGGGGCAGCGAAAGACAGTCGGACGGTACGGTCCTATTTGAGGACAGCGCCGCCGCTGACCTATCACTCTGCTCTGCCCACCTGCTGCCAGATAACTTGCCCCCCTGGGACCTGGACCCCTCGCCGCCGCCGTCAGCTGGCGTGCTGGAGCGGTCCAAGAGCAGTCGCTTCCTATCTGCAGCAGGGCCTCTGTTTCTGGATGAGCCATCGATGGTTAAGTCGCATAGCCTGATGTTCACTTCACGTGGTTACTACGGCGGCATGGGCGTGCAGGTGAAGGCAGCCGAATATACCAGCATCACAGATTGCATAGACATCCGTTGCGTCTCTACCCCTTATCCTGTCCCAGAGCGGTCTGACTCGCCCGGAGGCTCTTTTACATTCGATAAGCCTCAAGACCTGGGCGTCTCGCACCCTGAGAGAGACGCCGAGCTCAGTCACGCCGAGTCCGATCCAGAGGAACTGGCTGAGGGCTCTGCAGATACAGGTAAGGGGGGTCAATGTAGCAGTAGCGGGGGAATGGGTGCAGACCTGGGCCTGGGCCTCGTACCGGGCCCGTTTTGCTCACCGATCTCTAGACTAGAACGAGCAAACAGCTGCTCCTCCTCGGAGGAGTCGCACTCCAACATCTACTCTCGAAAGAGCTTCTCCATAAGTGAGAGAATGGACAAGGGCCGTGGGAGCTCGAAGAATCCTTTCCAGAAGGCCAAAGCCGGGGCAAGACTGGAGGGTAAAACAGACTCGCTGTCCATGAGAAAACTGGCCAAACCCTCAGCGTTCCAAAGTTTTGACAGCAGACACAATTACACGTGATGATGTCAGGACAGTAGGGATGGCATTGTAGATCTAGTTCCTGTAGGGTGGCTCTACCTCGTTTAAAATCCAAGGGCCAGTCCGTTAATTAGTACTGTCTGATTGAGTAATTAGCTGTACACTGGAATGTTTTATAATGGGTATCAAATTGCTGTTAATTTCCTATTGTAACACTGCAATGCAAAGTCAGATTTTCTTTAGAACTCATAAATTCAGAACTTGACCACTGCCATTAGGCCAACGTTAGTTCCAGTTCCCTCAAACTTGAAAGTGCTCTGAAAGTGTTATTGGGGCTATATTCATAATTAGGGAAAACTTTGAGATTTAAAGCCTATTGACACCAAGACGAATGTTTGGTACGAAAGTTTGGTGCGATAAACATTTTCATTCCATTTTCAATCATTTTATTTTTGGAGAGGTTTTTCTAATGTATTTTTTCATTGCATTTTGAAGAAAACTAGCCAACCAATATGATTTGTGCTTTTAGTCACATGGCCAGAGCCTCTGCCATTACATAAAACGATGACTTTGTGACAACAGTAAATAGAAGAGGCAGAATCTAAAACCGCCTCACTGGTCTCTGTACTTTTGTGTTGTTTATTACCATAGTAGGCTATATGAAAAAATCTGAATGGCTGTTCGAAAACATGTAAATACTGCTTGATTCCTTTTTGTCTCTCTGACAAGTGAGTGTCAATCACGGAAAGTTGTGTCGTACTTTGCGTGACGGGGTAAATTATAAGCATTTCTATTAGTGACACCTAATATCTAAGAGTGATTTTGGCATTTTTTTTTTTTTTACACTTTAGTCTGAACAGACAAATATCATGTGCAAATCATGCTGAACTTTTGTGCCGAACATTCATGTTGGTGTGAACAGGCCTTAAAGAGCTCCTATCATAGCATTTGAAAAATGTTCCTATTTTTGTTTTGGGAGTTCCCAAAAACATTTTAACGTGCATGCAAGGATAAACACTTTATTTGTCTTATAATATGCATTTATTTTTACCTGATTTGCTCAACGACTCCCAAATGATTCGTTCGACGATTCATTTTCGATTGGCACGATCCTCCTTTGAGTGACGCGAATCTGCGGCGATTGGTCAAATGACCCAGTCAGTTGTTATTGGTAAACCGTAGGCATTACCATTAATGGATTATAGCTTGTCAAGTGTTGAAAATTGTATACTGAACAAATGTGTCAGAAAAAGTGCACTTTCCACACGGTCCCTTATACTCGCGTCTCCGTCAAGAGCGACCTTTCCCGGCGAAACTCACATTGTGGCGGCTTTTGAGGGGCAGTGCTTATTATATAGAGCGAAAATATGGAAAATTAAGCTTGTGAAACATTGTTAACCTTGCCTTTTTAGCGGCAATTGGGTTTAAATAACTTTTGGCTAAGTCGTTTAGGAGGTAATTGACATTTTTTAGTGAATATCTGTGGAATATCAAAAACAAAACTAACTTTACCCCGCTTAGAAGCTGCGCGGAGTGTACACAACACACACAACAAAATATAACTATATTGTGTATGCTACAGAAAACATAACAGCAAACATTATTAATAATACTTAATAATAATAATAATAATAATTCATTACATTTATATAGCGCTTTTCTGGACACTCAAAGCGCTTCACATAGAAGGGGGGGATCTCCTCAACCACCACCAATGTGCAGCATCCACCTGGATGATGCGAAGGCAGCCATATTGCGCCAGAACGCTCACCACACACCAGCTTACTGGTGGAGAGGAGACAGTGATGAAGCCAATTGGTGTATATGGGGATGATTAGGAGGCCATGATGGACAGAGGCTACTGGGCAAATTTGGCCAGGATGCCGGGGTTACACCCATACTCTTTCGAAAGACATCCTGGGATTTTTTATGACCACAGAGAGTCAAGACCTCGGTTTAACGTCTCATCCGAAGGACGGTGCTCTTTTTGACAGCATAGTGTCCCCATCACTTTACTGGGGCGTTAGGACCCACACAGACCACAGGGTGAGCACCCCCTGCTGGCCTCACTAACACCTCTACCAGCAGCAACCTGGCTTTCTCAGAAGGTCTCCCATCCAGGTACTAACCAGGCTCAGCACTGCTTAGCTTTAATGGGCAACCAGTCTTTGGCTACAGGGTGATATGGCTGCTGTTATTTGATTCATTTATGTTTTTGAATGATTCATCATTAAAATGATGAGAACACAAGGTTCGGGCTATACTGTTGTGGTATCGTTGCAAATATGAACTCTAACCACTGATTCTTCACATGCTCGTCCCTGGGCAATGAAAACAAGTGGCTGAACTGTCTTTGCAATGTAGAACACAGCGTCTTCTCGACATGATTCGATTCAGCTGAAGTATTTTAATCATAGATTTGAATGTGTTCTAGACTTCAAGTTTACACTTCCGTCTGCGCGCGCAGTTGTTGGGAGCGGCCAATGAGCTAATGTTTTGTATACGAAACAGCTAATGAGTCGTTTCAAAAACAATTCATTTCATAGACTCAGAGTCGACTCTCACTTTTGAAAGACAATAACTTTATATACGGTGCACTTTCAGATATAAATCTTTGCAGGATGTTTTCATTCCCTTAGAGCTATATTCCACATTACATGAACATTCATTTTCAAAAATCCATGATAGGGGCTCTTTAACAATACTTTGCAATGCAACTTACTGTTTTAGCTTATATGGGTCACCGTTGTCACAGCATGAATCATGCTCTCTCTCTCTCCATAGACTTGAGAATATGTCCTACAGGCCTGGTAGAAAGGTGGTTTCATTCCAAATTGACTGAAACCAACGACTGAACGACTGAAACCAAAGGACTGTGACAAGGTTTTTAACACTGATGTTCTGTCATTTCAAACCCACACAGCAGATTAGTCGAGTATGAGGTGTCTGAATACAGCATAAGTTTGTGCATAATTTATCTAAATAAAAAACAGATTACTTAAATTTTAAAGCACTAAATGATCATGTTTAGTCATTTTTAGTCTGTATTGTTCTTAATATATCACAAAAGGGTGCCCATTTGAACCTATTTAAAAAAGACTAACCAGTTGAACTCTACACTAACAGCATGTTTGGTATGGAATGCTAGTATACTATAATACACTGCAAATGAAAGGTCAAGCACATTGTATTGTCAGCTGCAGTAATAATATAATATCTAAGTATTTCCATTCTTGCGTGCTGCTGTGGTAATAGTAGTATGATAGTAGACCATTCCAAACATACTTTTAGACTGTTGTAAGTGTTAAAATGCATAGAGAGCCTTTCCAAAAAGGATTCAATAGCAAAAACTCTGATCGTCTTTATATAATGGCGTTGTTTTACACAGAAAAGGTACTATATGTTGACTTGCTATGCAAGATGCCACAGAGAGTCGGTCAGTCAGTAAGAAGTGTTATGCACTTTAAAGCAGGAGTTCTTTATGCACACCAGTCTCATCACTAATCAGCTGGAAGGACATAATGAAGACTAGTACATAATATTATCTTTTTTTTCCCAGAAAGTTATCTTCCTGTTTTATTCTTAATGGGTATATATCATTTTATTGATTTGATTTAACATAGTGGGAATTCAGAAGGATATAAGGAGATCTGGACAGACTCCGTTTTTAACAATTCATTGAATTCAGCTAAATCAATCAGTCACTTTAAATAAAGTAGAACATTTACTGCTCTACAATTCACTGTTTTAAATGGCTGTTTAACTTTTATCAAATGAAATAGAGAAGTTTAAAGCAATACAGAAATGGCATTTGTATCTTTGGCGTAAATTATATTCAGTATAGTCACTTTTTAGTAAATGAATTACTCCACCTATTCCATTTCCACCACGTGCATCACTCATTGGATGTATTTTATTTGCCTTACAGATGTGCAATACTGCTAAGAGATTTAACATTATTACAGTCACAGTGTTCTGAAATGTAAAAAAAAAAATGTACATTTGGTATTAGAGCTTGTATGTGAACCAAAAACATAAAATACGAAATGGCATTATTTTTATTATTTTTTTGTGTATAGCAGTAATTCTAATCACTGTGGTTTTCAAATAACCAATGATTTTCAAATCATTATTAGTATGACATTCAATATATTTATCAGATTTGCTTCATTTTATATGATTTTAAGCATTGTTTCTTATTTGGGCCTGCTCTCCTTCACAAGGAAGGCGCTAACACTCTTACAAGGTGATTATACTGCAAAGAGCCTTAAAACAGGTAAAAAGGAATGCATGTACAACACAGGCCCTTAAAACATGTCCATGCTCTATTATTTAGGGTAATGTCATTTTAACAAACCCTCTTGTTGGACTGGTTCCAGCAAAAGAAGACAGAGGGGGCAT
Source organism: Pimephales promelas (assembly GCF_988280905.1). Taxonomy (NCBI): domain Eukaryota; kingdom Metazoa; phylum Chordata; class Actinopteri; order Cypriniformes; family Leuciscidae; genus Pimephales; species Pimephales promelas. The sequence goes on along the minus strand of NC_142772.1, from coordinate 36,123,272 downwards.
TTGATCGAAGTTACTGAATGCAAGTTTCTCTCACTATCCTCTGTTTCGCTCTCTTGTTTGTGATAGAAGAGTGGGCATATTTATGACACTTGTTTTTTTCACATGTAAATGTTCTGTATATGATCTGTAAATCTTTCTGTGGATGTAAAAAAAAAAATTGTTTAATATAATAGGATTTTAAGAGAACGTCTCTGTGTCTGAAGACATTACACTATGACAACCTACCCAGTGTGCCAAAATGACATGATGACTTATAACTTTATGTACAGTATTTTCTTAATATTTTCCTATACTGTAGCATAAAAGGTTGTGACTTGTATACCACTTTTAGTCAAGTTTCTCCTCCCGCCACTTCTTTTTAAACTTATTGATAAGCACTTCCCTGCTAACAAGTCCAAGCACATGTTTTCTGCAATAATGCTGTAGTTGAACGGAAAGGTCTCAGTTTACTTATAGTGTCTTTAAAATGCATGTTGTTCTTCCAAATGATTCGAGCTGAATGAGAGATATGAGAGAACAGAGAGCAGGGATCTGAGGGCTCTTGTCCTACGGTAGAAGGCTAAGTATTTGGATGCAAATACAAATGTGTTTACTGTATTCCTCAATGTGAATAAGATGTTTGGCATGTATTAACAAATAAAAGAATATATATAATTCAAAACATCATTGTGGTTCATTTTGTTACTAGGGGAAATTATTAGGTCAGTGTGATGGATTGCGAAAAAGTTACATTATTTGAAGATAATGGCATCTGATTTATTATTTCATTATGTTTGTTTAAATTTAATTTTAACAACTTTATTTATTTTAAATATAAATATGATACATATTTTATCATGTAAATTTGACTTAAAATTTACAGTAGTCAATGACAACAGTAGTAAATGATTGTAGCCAATTTCTCATTTTGTGACAAAAAAAAAAGGTTGCACCCCAAAATAAGTGATCATGTGGTCAAGTTATTTATTTGATTTGTATTTTATTAATTTAGTCTAAATCAGCAGTCTATTATGGATGCGTTTGCCTGTATGTTTTCTAGAAAGCTCCTTAAGTGTGCTGTGGTTGTTTACATCCTCCCAAAGAACAGGTCCTTGAGTTCGGAGTGCTGTTCTGCACAAGCATGACTCTGCATTCGAGCGGAAGTGTTGCTTGCACTGTCCTTTCTGCATCGTAGGGAGGCGTTCAAGTTCACTTCTAGTTCAGGGTACATTCTGTTCTACAAAAACAAACACGTGTGTGGGGCTGGATTGAGAGAAATAACATCAACGTGACCCATCTCGTAGGCTACTGACAGCGTTGTTTGACCATAACCAAGTAGCCTATTGTTAATAAAAAAAAGTGTTATGATTCTAAATTTTTAAATCGGGCTATCTAATAAGACAATCTAACTATTTAGATTATCACAAAATCTTACTATGATGCATTCTGGGATAACCTCATGCTGTCCTTCTATTGTAAATGTAGCCTATATGCTTTTTGGTCATCATATTTATAATGCCGTTCGTTCATGTCTGGAAAACTCTTGAAAAATAGGGTCGTTTGTCTTGTTCCCATAATTTCCTAGAACTGTCTCTCAGTGTGAACCAGTTCGGAGATTACTCTGAAAAGAGTCGTGTTACGTTTGCTCTCATTGGCTAATTTCTAACTTCTCCAATGGCCCTTCACGAGGGCCCGCCTCGAAGTTATTTTACTGTCACAAAATCATCTGCTCAAATGCACGCGTCGCTTTATTTAAGGAAAGGAAAGGGACAGTTGGGAATGAAACGTGTTAATGTCGCGTGTAAATCGAACAATTGCTCAATTCTTCCGTGCACCCAGTTTCCATGAAGGCTGAGAGATTAAAAAAGGCATGTCAAACGCTGATAGGGGGCCTAAAATTGTTCGTAGAAATAGATATTTATTGCTGTGGTTGTGACCCCGTGAAGCACAGTTCATTCGAACATTCATCATTTGAACACCCTCATTAATGATATACAGTTCATATTGACTTATATATATATATATATATATATATATATATATATATATATAGCCTATATATATATATATATATATAGCCTATATATATATATAGCCTATATATATATATATATATATAAGTATATGTAAATAAATGTAAAATTGAAAAAGCACTTATTTGGTGCAATTTCCATACACTAATATCTCTATCTACCTTTATTACATGGTTTATTTACTGATTTTATGTCAATGTACAATGTTATGTATTTTTGCGCTGCATCGTGCCTAAATAACGCGATACATCGTGAGACTGACCCACATTGTGTTTAACTGTAACTAGCTAAATGTCTGTGACCAATGCTAAATCTGATTAATGCAAACGTGTACAACAACTTTTTTTTAGAAACGGTGTTCTCAACTGTAAAGTGTGTCAACTCTGGAGGCACGACATGCATGCTATACTGTTCTTGTCATGTTAGCACGCCCTCCGTCTCAAACTCTGAACACCATTGGATCCACGACTCTTCAGTCTCAGGCTGCCTAGGTGATTCCTGGTAGTGCATTCAGAGCGTCGCTCGTGGCCTTTGCCCAATCAGCTGCGAGCTGTATGATGACACCTTGGGATTCCGCGAAGTAGTTTCTTTCAGATATAGGAACAGAACAGTAAACAGCGATACAGAGTTGACGCACTTGTGAGGGAAGAAGAGAATAGCCTAGCCTACGCAAAGTTTCCACGCTTTCTATATACTTGAAATAATATTGAGATAGACAACTGCTTCGTGAGCGTGTAGACGCAAGAAGCGACACACGCTATTTTCCTTTATCCTTCGCCGGGAACATTTCATCCCAGTCACATTGGGAAAAACACGTGTAGGCGTGAAACCACGTTTACCGGAGTCGTCTGGACCCCGATGTCCATGTGATGAGCATCCACACTGCGCCCTGAGTTTTGTTTTGAAGTATTTGAGGCACTGGTGACTTCTACAGTTACAGCACACTTTGTGTAACTACAATGACGGACGTTGAAATTGCTGCAAGGTCCTTGGATCCGATCTCAAACGGATCGAGCTCTGACCGCACAGACAAACTAGCCGGCGAGGAGGGACCCGGGGAAAGTCAAGAGAGTCGGACTCTGCTAATGGTCGCAATGATTCTGCTGGACCTAAATCAGTGCAACCCGAGCGGAATCAGCACCAAGCGTATGGTGGACTGTGATGCGGAGAATCAAACCGGCGTAAAGGAAAACCGGGAGAAATGCAGGGTGAAAAGGACATGGAACTGTGACAGACTGCATGTATCAGCTGAGAAGAGACACTGTTGTCCCTATGCTGGCTGTGGTAAAATATACGGCAAATCGTCCCATCTCAAGGCGCACTTCAGAGTACACACCGGTATGAAATGAGCACGGTTGAATGAATTTTGTGCTTATATGTACTCAATTACTTGACTAATGCCAGTAATTCAATACCGACTGTTCGTTTTGCTGGAACGCCGATATACGCCCCACACTCGCGTGTTCTCAGGAACTGTTCGGTTTCAGGAACTGCCAGTAACAGTGGGTGTAACCGCAGGGGGAGCGCTCAGGGTGTACACCAGGGTGGAACACAATGTTTCTAACCAAAATGAGAGCAAACATGTTGCTTAGTCCTCATTGTTACGCAGGTCACAGTGATCTTAAAATTGCGCAATCGTGTGACGGGAAATTGCTAGAGGTAGCCGAACATTTTATCATTTCAGACTTGCTAATTTGCAATCTAATGATTTTGTTATGGTGAATATGTTCGGTTCTATTGAATTATATTCTAGTAGGCTAGTCGTGGTTATTGGTCGATCCTTGATGGTCCACACATACATCAATGCGACACTCACTAACCCCAAATAGACCTTGTGTTGCCCCGCCCCTTTTCAGCGGTGCACTCGTTGCCTTGTCTTCCTGTTTTTATTTCCTTAACATGCAAGTAAGATCGTACGGATAAATTAATGAACCGCTAGTTTTAAAATCTTCCCGGTCTCCTGACATTTGTTACGACATCCGCTCCAAATATTACAAATGCTCACGATCATTTTCGTTAACTCTTCAATAGGCTAAGTAAATGCACTTCACAAACGAATTACTCTTCGACATAGCGATGTCATAGAACAGGACTACCGCAATAACGGAAGTTCAAACACAGTTCTAAAGATGGCTGCACGATTGTTTCTCTGGCGCATAAGGTCCATAGGAATGTATAGGTTACAAGTTCGACCGCTCCAGACACGTCGGCGCACCCGCCATCTTGGAACGGTCAGCATGTCGTCACTCACAGTAAGAATCAATGATGCCACAACATTGCGCAGCTTCTGGTTGTGAAGCCGCAGATGTTTAAATTCCTGAAGAAATCGGACAATCTTTCACAGGTGAGGATGTGTTGGTTTTGTTTAAACTAACTCAATATTTTTACTTATATTTTTACTATTGTACTTTTAATGGATTTACTTTTACTATGGTAACCTTTTTAATGTCGTCTTAGCTGACGTCTTCGTCTTGTTGTATTGTGTTAGTTTAGCAAAATCATCTGCTGAAGTCAATAGCAGATATATTCTAACTACGGTTGCAGATGCCCAGTCAACTTGCTCTCAAATGTCCAGACAGCAAATGAGGCATCTATGGGCTTATCCTATAACTCAAAGCAACGATGACGTCATGTACACACCTCCTGATTTCACAGTTGTAAACAACTGGCACGTGGTGCCACAATGTAGCCAAGTGCAGCCCCTCCCAGTCCCAATAAGTGCGTTTACATCCAGCGCAAAACGTCCATAACTAAATAAAAAAATCAGCGAATTCTTAAAGCTCATCAACGAAAGTAACGGATGTATAAATCGTTACCAAGTCACTGATGAATCCGTGTCGATTAGGTTTTGTTATAGCCTTACTATATTAAGTTGCATTATCAGTAGGCCCTTACATTTCTCCTGTGTGTGTGTGTCCTTAGGTGAGAGGCCCTTTCAGTGTACCTGGTCAGGCTGCACAAAGAAATTCTCCCGGTCAGATGAACTGACACGACACTTTCGTACCCACACAGGGGAGAAGCGCTTCATGTGCCCGCTCTGCGACAAATGCTTCATGCGAAGCGATCACCTCACCAAGCACGCCCGCAGACACGCCGGCTTTCACCCCAATATGCTCCAGGGTCCCGCCGGACGAAGACGACACTCTTCAACATCCACATCGTCCACTGGCTCCAATGATCACATGTCTGCTGGTGTTTGAGCAACTACGTGACCCCCACATTTTGGATGTCTCTCTTACCTGAATCTCTGACACCCAGTTCAGGTCTTAGAGTCTTTATTTATGATTAATGACATCTATGAACTATCTATCTGATATGAAATCCAGCTGTTATATACTAATGATAGGCTATCTATTAACTGATGATTAAAGATATCATCAGGTGGAGTCATACAAAACATCATAATCGAGTCTTACAAAATAAGCTTGCAGGAGTACTCCAAGACAAAGACTGAAAATGGGACTTCTCAATGGAATGGAGAGAAACTATGCATTTTTGGCAGAAATAATGTAATAAAGTCCCAAGGGTTATTTTTAAAATAAGTAAGGATATTTACAGTATAATTTAATCTGTATAAATGACAGGTATTAACATTATATCACAAAGATGGGATTGATGTCAACAGAGAGGAGCCAGGTGATTTATTACATACCCACTGTGACAAAGGGAAAAGAACAGTGTCTGTGTAAAAATATATTATGTGAAACAGACACATTTCAATTATCAGGGTGAAGTGTCAACATTTAAAGTGGTCCAGTATAGGAAGTGAATATGTTTTAATTTAAAATAATCGCTGTGAATGCTTTTTGTTTGACTTTAGTGTTGACTTTAGTGTTGAAGACAGGTTTTGAATTATGTTAAAACGTCTGGGTACCTATGAAAATAACTTAACATGATAAATTGTCATGTTGTCAACACAATCACACTTTTGTTTTAAGCAATTATAAGTAATTATTTGCATATTCTAATCAGTTATGCAAAATAATGTAACATTTAAGCTAGAGCATTAAAAATACCCTTTATTCAGGACACTTTTATTTTTTATTTTTTTTAAAGCTTTACATTGTTTTTACATTGATCAGCTTTCATAAGCTGTTATGTTGGCCTGCCAACAGTTTTACTCATTAATAGTTTACCATCGCCATCTACAGTCGTGTTATGTTATAACACGAGGCAAGATCTGTGCCTTTAATCTCCAAATATTGCACAGCTGAACCATCCACAACTGAGATTGTAATTTTTTTCTCACTACCTTTAGTTTTATTATTAGCCTAAAGTATTTACTTTCAGTCAATGAACCTGTGTAACATATTCTTTTCTTAGTTTTATTTATGGGGGTTTCAGATTCATATTCAGCTGTTGAAATACTTGAAATAATTAATAATGTTATTTGAATGTAGATTTAGTTTGAATCTGTTGTGATGATCAGACATTTAAAAGACAAGCACAAACAGAATTTTGAATGTGAATAATTGTCAATGCATCTGTTCATCTTGTATCGATTGTTATATTTTATGTTATGATAACTGATCAACAAATATTACGCTTTTTTATCATCACAGAATGTCTGTGCTAATTTATTTTCCAGATGTTCCATATGTTTAATAGGTTGTGAGCAGGTCATTTGAAACACAATCATTGTAAAAATACTCAACCTGTGCCTTCTGTTTTGAGGTTTAGTACTCTTATCTTAGATTGCAGAATTTAATTAGCAAATTATAGAGAAATACTTTGCTGTTGTTTACAAAAGTCTTCTCAGTTCCGTAGTGTGAATCCTAATGTTGTGATGTGTTTATCTGCATATTACAGACTTCATTGTGCATATATATTCTGTATTTTTACATCACTATCATTTGTATATAAATATTCTGTATTTTTACATCATCATATCATTTTTGCAACATTCAACGTTCGTTACCTGTAAATTATGCGCAAAGAGGGTAACTAATTAAAACAAAGAGAAGTCTAATTCAGGTCTGCTTTTATTGATATCACTGAAACCAATAACAACATTGTTAGTACATAAATGGACTTTCTCACATAATTAACATATTTAATTATAACATAAAAACACAGCTTTTGTCCAACAAATGCTCACCTTTGATTATGCTTGAATTGAATACATCAGGTCATTACACTGTTTTAAAATTCACAAAAAAGTGAATATGAGCAGTTCAAATGAAAGCAATTTGCATTTTGAGATACAACTTGATCGATACAATATGTAGAGTGTAAAGACAACGCAAAATGCGTCAAAGCTGAATTGAAAGGTAAAATCTGTAAAATATCGAATGTGTAGATTAACAGTGCAGGTTAATCATTGACAGCTTGAATCATTTTTAATAATAATAATAATGGATGTTAAGATAGACCAGGGAAGTTTATCATTTTAGCAACAGTAACATTCATAGTTTATTTCCAAAGACCAGCAGAAAAGAGTACTTTTAAACAGCCCACAATGTCTGAAAAAGTAACCATTTCCATGAAGTGCAGTGATCGTATGAAATATGTTATATCTGAGCATCTACCTGAACAAAACAATACTTCCCGTAAGAAAGCTTACAGGTGCTTTAACTATCTAACATGTTTGGACATTCTGTCTAAACAGAACAGAAAATCTCAGATTAAATCATACCCAGTGATTTCTGACCTTTAAAGGGGTGATGAACTGAGAAATCAAATTTTCCTTGAGCTTTTTACATCTAAGAGGTCATCATATTATAAGAATATCAGGATTCAGAACTGAAAACGTCCTTGTTAGTCCAATAAAAGCTTTTATTGACACCAGCCCCAGCAAACGATGATCGACGCCTACTTTAACGCGGCCGGTTTAGCCCCGCCCACCGAATCGAGCATTCACGCATAGCCAAATAACATAGATTCCTACCTCGTGGTGACAAACCGGATCGAGCTACCGAGCAATACAGAATATTGTGCAGTGCCTGGTTGTGGGAGAAGACAGTCGCTGCATATGCTTCCTCTGGATTCCAATAGGACTGCATGGATAAACTTTATTTTTAATGACGTTCCAGCTGATGAAGTAAAACATTGTCCGTTTGTTCGCTTCATTTCACTGAGGATTGTTTTGTAAACAAGACTGGATTTGCAGACCGATTAAGAGTAAAGAATGGTGCTGTGCCGTCTATATTGGATCTGACAGGAATTGTGCAACACACGGACTCTGGGTCGAACATGTATGGGCAAATCATTCCGGTTGCCATTTTACAACATTGGACGTTTTCAAAGAAATTTCCCCCAAGTGCACCGACGACGGGTGAGTTGTAACTCATTATAATATGTAAAACTGTTATCCATTCACAGCAGTGGGTGTTTACTTCCAAGTCTTCAGTCGCCCATAAAAACCTAGCGTTTTTCAGCTAGGCTCAAAACTAGGGTAGAAAATAGACTAATACTTATTCATTTTGATGTTTGTGAATGCAAAAACCAAGCAAACATCATAAGTTGACCTCAGACAACAATATTTAACATTTAAAAAGCCAGTTCATGACCCCTTTAAAAAAAACTGCATCGAGAGACACAAAAGGGCTTCATGTAATCTTTTTTAGAGGTACTGTGAAAATAACAACAGTCCAGGCCTTGACATATCAGATCAAATTCTCAAAGAAGAATATTGCCTTTCTTTTTATGACACATTCACATCTCAAATCCAGTGTAGTTTCAAACATGATTCAATTAAATACATGTATGTGACACCAAGAGTAAACAAAACAAAGTGTGATGGCCTGGTGCATGCCAGACAAGGCTACTGTTAGCGCTGCAGTACAAATGCACCAACATGCAAAAATGTTCAACAAAAAACAAACCCAAGTATAGCCTCAAATAGCAGCCACGAACAATAAACATCCAACCAGATCCGTACGGAAATCAAATCTTACCCTAAGGACAACGTTAATGCAATGAGAGCGACATGAAAGCAGATAATTCTGTGAATAAGCTATTTCAAACTCTCTGTAACATCAAGTAGCTGTTTTTAAACCACAATTAAAGCCGTTTTAAAGCTTTATTTGTTCTACTTTCACTTTTACAGTATAACGCAATGCAGACTAGGAGGTGAAAGTGAGCAGACTCTCCTAGCGTATTAGCAAAACAGTGCATATCCTGCCATAGGAGGAAGCAACCAATAATAGTCATGTTAATAATCATATGTTACAGTAAATGTGTGTATGTGTGTGTGTTAGCACATGTAATGCGTTTTTGTGTGTGTATGTGTGTGTGTGTTCACATTTTCCTGTACACTATGTTTATCGTAACGTTTACTGTACTGTACATTTCCCACTGTAATATTGATTAGATGTCTTATCTGAGGTTATGAATGGGAATAAGGGGTGGAAACGAGAGAGAGGGAGCACGAGGAGGAGAAAAGGTGATGGGTTTACTGGATTTGACAAGCAGTGGAGGAGGTGGCTTGGCAGCACATGCAGGTGGAGTTGACGGATTTGGGCGGTATGAGGTCCAGGTCTTCATCATCAGGGATCTCATCCAGCCTGTATCCATCTTTCAGTAGTTGGATGTTCAGATCCTGGTTTATCTGCTGCAGGAAGCAACGAACAGCATGTCAGGCCGTGCTGCATAACCGTCACTAATTAAATCATAGTAATTCATTTCATTTTCCTCAAAGCAGCTATGTAATAGATTTATAGGACAACAGGGTTGGTTCAATAGCTTGATTGGTACATTTATTGGTTTAATGAATCAATGACATGTATAACAACATGAATCTGACAATGGTGACCTTTAAAGGAAAACAAGGAGAGATGAAAGGGAATTTAGTGCATAAAAGATTGTGAGCGACTTGACAAAGAAATCCACGGTCATGATGCTTGTGGTATGGGGCTTAATACATTAACCAGAGTTCATAGGTACCTGTTCCCATAGAGACCTCACCTCGGCTGATGAGTATCCTGATGAGGAATATCTAGACATGTCAAAGTCGTCATCGCTGCAAAGGCAAGTGAAAACAGTGAGTTTGAAGCCCGTAGCAAATGGGGACGTAATTAAATAAAGAAGTGGAGGATGTGTGAAGAGCTTACCTGTCTGTGTCTAGAGCAACTAAAGGTTTCTCATCTGGGCTCTGGTCTAAAGAAGAGTAGCCTTTATTGGGAACCACTAACCTGGTTTGAGAAAGAAATACAGAGTTAGCAGTCTGTTTTTGGATTAACTGGAAAACGCTGATTATTTTCTCTAGTTTGTACCTTGTTCTGGCCATCACATTATTTTTCTTGGGTTGTTGATTGACAGGGCTTCCTGCATTACCATTTTTCAGCGAACCTTTCCTAACCATCTCTCTCTGTTTGTCTATACAGAGAAAAATCATGTCATATTATAATACATAATTGCACAAAAAAAAAATGCATTGGCATTTGGCAGTATGGACAAACCTATCTTCATATGGAGAGGAGAGGGTTTATAGTTCAGGGTTGCAGGTTCATTCTCCCTGGTATCAGAGTCTGCCTCTGATGTGGTCGATGATGCTGGATCCTGGTGAACAAGACAGAAGTGTCAGGACTGTCTAGTTTTATCGATTAAGTCAATTTGATGAGATGTCTGTTCTTCTGAGCTTTGCTCTGTCCATTTCCATCAATGTGAACGAGTAAAGCATCACTGTATGTCTGCTGTATGATTTATGTCAGCTCATTCTAAAACAGTAAAACACACCCTGGGATTGATGTGAAAGGAAACACAACATTTGCAGAAGCAAAACTTAGATTTTGTCAAATTCAAATAAGGAACGGATAAAAAATTATGACCGATTTTAATATTACAAAAGCCGAAAACTGGAAAAACATAGGCACAGTACAAGACTGAATGTTGATCACAAAAACTTTACATATTGTATGCACATAATAATATATAATATACACCAGACCACTGGGTCATGACCAAAAAATGGGTCGCAGAAGGGTTGCACACCAAGACTACCTTAAATATTGGTTTATTGCACCGAGAATAAACATGGTTTGTGCCAATCACAATATATTTTGTGTGTTGAGTAGCCTATAGGGAGCAGAAATTTTGAAAAAAACATTTTGTCAATTCTTCAATTAATTCGGTCACATTAATACTTTTGCATATTATTAGATCTATGCAGTTCATGTGAATAATTTCCACTGTTATTTACATCTGTAACATTATATAAATAGTTTGAGTTTTGTGTTGGGTCTCCACTTAATGACCGCTGTAAAATCTGGGTTCTGAAGCAAAACCAAATGAGAACCATTGATCTAGAACTAACCAAAGCAACACGAGCATCTGCTGTATGGGCCATTGGTTAAATATGGGCCACCCAGATGTCTCTTCGAGCAGAGCTGGTTATTTTCCTGAGAATTATTGATGAATTTGGGATGGGTGGGAGGGGTATGACATTATTCAGGTACCATAGCACGTATTCTGCATGATGAAGCAAAAGGATGTGAAGGCCTCTATGAGATTAAAGAAAGATCACGCAGTATTTAACATTTTTTCAAATAAATGTTACAGACAGCGTTACGATGGAAGTAGGAAGAGATAGAAGGACAACTCGAGCTGAAGTTATGAAATAAAATGAAGCTGGTGTTGTTTTCGATGCAGGGAGACACAAACAGTCTCAGTGCGCAGCATCATCATATAGCATCCATACATTTGCAAGCAAAAATTCACATCAGACAGAAGAAACCATCATCGATCTCTCGTAATATAAGATATTTACCATTTTTGAAGAAATAACGGTCTATGATGACACAACATGAGACTAATGAAATATTCCACGGGTCGTTAGTTCATATTAAGCTACAATTCGCTCATCAAAATGTTATTAAAACCGCATACTGACAACATTTGTGCTTTAATCGGATGGTTTAACTTACAAAAGGCTGCATCTCCGCCTCAGTCGGCACTTGAAATCTGTCAATTTCTTCCATCATCTTGGCGGCGGGGTGTCTGAGCTTTTTTTTTGTGTGAGCGTTTAGTGGATTTCTGCGGATATACCGCAAACTAATTGGTTAAAATTTTAATTTCACTATTGTGTCGTCGGATATTTGTCAGCCCCAAGAATATCCCCGACTCTCCTTCATCCCAGCGATCGCTCGTTAGCCAGCAGTGACCGAGTGGCGATTTAACCACCCACTTCCGGGAGAAACGAGTCTCGAGACGCGAACAGCACCACGGATTCCGCCCCACTCAACGCCATCGAGCGATGTCTGCTCCACCCAAGACTAGCATCAGACAGACATTGTGCTGGCAGGGTTGTCTGTGGGTGTTTGAATAACCTCGGGATGACAAGATTTTGTGTGGGACGAACCATTTTTGTGAATGTCGAATCTGTAATTAGGGATTTCGAATGGGGATTAGAATAAAATGAATGCAATAAAATAAAATAAAATCCCTTATAAACGGGATCAGTGTCCCCATTTGTGTTTTACATTGTTGAAAATAGATGGGCTGCTAACCCTAACCATACACCTGTCCAATACTGCAGGCACAGAGCAAGTGACTTCAGGACCCTGGACAGCTTCTTAACCTTAAAGGTCCCCAGACATGGTTTTTTTTATTATTATTATTCTATAATGTTTCAACTGCCTATACGATTAGGCCAGCCCAATATGAGAGCAATCTGAAAAATAGTCAATGTCCTGTCTGATATTTGCTCTTTTTTTTTTCTTTTTTTTTGCTCACTTGTTTTCTAACCATTAATTCCAACCCAACCCAATATAACAGAATAGCCTACTTTTAATCAAGCATTGACTAGAAATTAAATTATTTTAAATGTTAACAAAATTATCTCAAAATAAAAGTAAAAGTGTATAATGTCCATAAATCGTATGATTTAGGCCGCTATTCCCCACTATCTTAATTATGATGAACTGCTAGCATATTTAGCCTACAATTACTCCTGCATATAGCCGTAGATATGTGTTTGCCAGTAGATGGCGCTAACCAACAAGGCATTCATAAAATGTTACTGAGGATTATTTCAGAAATTAATCACACATTTCTAACCAGGCAAAGCTGTGTGCTATGAAAAAAAATCATTCAGCTCGCTGTGACATTGATTAATATTGTAAGATGAAAATTAAATGTTGTTTCTTAAACTGTTTCATAAACGTTAAATAATACATTCCGGCATGTTACAACTATACTTTTAAAACTATAATCACGATAAATGTAATGATGGGGTTCCCTGATGGTTATTAAGTACGTAAAATAGCATAATTGATTGCAATTGTATTATTCTGTAGGTTAAAGAAAAATGCAATAATTGTTGTATGAACATTACAAACAGTATGACTTTTTGTCAGTATCTCTTTGATAACCTCTAATGTGTTAAGAGGTAATCTATAATAATAGCCCATGTGAAACCCCATATGACCAGCAGTTATAAGATTCTCTGTATGAATAAAGGCTTTGTAGTCAGTTGAACTACAAATAAACATATATGCTTGCTCTTATCCATGTCAGTTGACACATAAAGACAAATGTATCATGTATGTTTCTTTCATATAGCTTAGGTTATGCAACCATGACATCACAGATGGCGATGCAGATTATGGTTCATTAGTAATCTGGATTTTATTCCAGTAGCCCGTAATGTTGTTATGTAATTCTTCACTTTACTTTACCCCAGGGCAAATCAGTTCTGAAGCTGTGTCATTATAACACAGCCTTTTCCTTCAAAACAATCAGTAATAATCAAATTCTGCAAACCACACCAAAAGTATACTTTCATATATGAAGTTGTGATTTGTAAAAAAAATAAAAATAAAAAAGACAGGAAGAAAACAACTCCATTTTATGTAGATAACAAAACTACTTTTTTAGACTACTAGTTTGTAGTCAAAACTACTAGTTTGGTTTTAATGTCTTTTTACTTTCAATTTAATCTTATTACTTCCAATCTTGTAGATAGGAGCTCATGAAAGAAGAGCTTTAGGTTTTGAATAACTGTGTGTATATGATATATCTAAAAAATATAATATTATGGGAAAGGTATTTGCAACGTAAGACAAATGTTTACTTTTGAGATGTGTTTGTGATATTTTGAATGCAGTGCTTCATTTTGCAAGAGATGTGAGGCCTTTTGCATTTTGTGTGTGCAATTCTTGGATTTGTGTATAAAGTTTTGAAAAAAAAAGAGGCAACGTTTTGAAAATGTGTGTAAGCCGTTTAAAAAAACTGTGAACTGTTGAAGACGGTTCATTGGGCTAGCTTTGTTACACAGTCCTGGCCACTAAGTGTCTCATAAGCTGTATGACATGTAAAGCCACAGAGACTTTAACCTTTCTTAACAATGCCTGCATGCTGAAACGTGTTTGTTGGCTGTTCATTTTTTTCCCTATACTAACCTATAAACAATAGACCATTTTGCAAGATGTAAACAACACTGGTCCAGAAACACTTCCCGTTTCAGTTTGTAACTGTTTTCTTTATTTCACATGTAAAGAAAACATCTTAAAGATGTTTGTTTAACTTTCTGATTCAGTTTTAAATGTTCTGTTGGTTGTATTTTATCCCAGCTTTTATGTAGTGTTAAAAAACTGAAACAGGAAGTGCTTCTGGACCAGTGTTGTTTAAATCTTGCAAAATGGTCTATAGAGGAGGTTAAAGCCAAAAGTCCAATACAGTTCCCAAGACTATAGGCGCCCTGTGAGGTTTCACGCAACATACATGCTCAAATTAAACTTTATATTAGTATTTTCCCTCTCCTCGCCCCCTCCAACTCCTACTTCTCTTATCTCCTACTTCTGCTACCCTCTTTCACACAATAATTTCCCCATTTTCTTGCTCATTTATGTATTTTTGATGAGAGATACAGCATACTGTAGTTTATAACTTGAACTGAACTGAACCAGTCCACACATTGTCAGCCCGTGGCTGATCCGGGGAACTGATCCTAGCACAAAGTCACTAGATGTCCAGTGAAGAGCAATAGACTAACAGATGGACTGTATCACGCACTTTAAAACAGATAAGAGGCTTTGTTGTCTTTACGTAATGATCCTCCAGTTGCAAATCACCAACACACACACAAGTGCAAGACTTTATACACACAAGCAAACAAACACATACAGATCTATGTGAGGAAAAGTTCTTAATACACTGCATACATCATTGATTTCAATGTGCATGATCTATAACTTTTCTCCTTAATATCAAACAAAGGAACAAATGACCAGCGAGTCCCTATGGCATTTTATTTTAGTATAAAACATGTTAAAATAGTGAAATGCATAACATGCATCTCAACACAAACTCTGCATTCATAAAAATATTTTAGTCTTTCACCAATTTCAATAGCATGATTTTTGACTTAGAGATTTACCATAGAGTAAGGGAAGAGAATTGTACAAATATAAATTGTAAAAAGATGCAACAAAGTGAATCCCGCATTTTAGATGTTTGATGGGTAACTTGAACAACTGAACTGAACACTGCTGAACAAACCATTCTGTTCTCACTGGCTGACAAGTGTGTATATTTTTGAGATCCTTTGCAAACCTTTTAAATTTCCAATTCCAACCAATTGTAGAGCACATGCACATTTTACATGTTCATTTCACATTTAGCAGGACACTCAGAAATGCCCTTGGCCCTGTGATGAAAAGCGCTCCTCTGGACCTTAAATATAGGGACGAAGGGGGCTCAACCATAAAAAGATTCTTCAAGCCCCAGTGAATTTAAGCAGCAGCCCTGTATTCATGTTTTTCAGTTTCACGCTGCAGTTAATAAGTATTTTTGCTCTGTTATCCGTGGCTCCTGAGTCTCTGCCAGCACCGGAGCCCTTTCCGGGCAGGAGGGGATTTTGCAGGCCTTGTACAGTATAACAAAGAGAATGAGAATAAGCACAGCTACTACTGAGTTACACACAATGGCCACTATGGCAGCTGCGGACAGCCCAGCTCTGAGTTCTGTCTCCATGGTGAGTTGACCTCAGGGATCTGATGTTCAAGAATAGGGAAGACACATGGAATCACAGTTCCTCTCAATGGGTTACTGTGTTTCAATTTCTGCTGCCATTTTACATTATTCTTGAAAGAGCCAACATCATCTGGTTCTTCAGTGAGAGTGATCTATTGAGGTTTGCATCTCTGCAAAGGCGGACTGTTTGTTTTTTGTTAGCCAGATCCCAAGGGAAACATCCTTAGCCTCTGAATGATTCCTGAAAAACAGAGGAAACAACATTTTCTTAATGTAACAACGTGTAATCAAGATTTTTAAAAATCTATCAAAAAACATGCATACAGTGGGATCCATAGGCCATGAGGTCACCAATGAAAAGGTTTTGCATTCTTTTTTAAATGAACAAGTTTAAACATGAATAAAAAGTACTACTACCTGTAAGTAAAACTATACTATACAAATAAAAGGAACAATGTGACAAAACATTACTTTTGATAAAATGTGCTACCATGTAAAAAAAATTCTCAAACCCATTTTCTCTTTAAAAGTCCATGTATCTAAACCAAAATTTGTTTCTAATCTCATCTCCAGTTGATTTCACTACCGTAAGTCTACCCTAGGTCAGTTCTCTTTTTAGAGCTCAAATTACTGTTATAGGGTCAGTTTATATAGACAGAGCAATTCCACTCACATCAAACTCAAGTTAAGAGCCCCGGCTTGAAGCGAGACAACACATGGGCAAGACTGATGAACATCAAACTCTCTGTTTGAGTAACGAGGGCACTTAGGGCACAATTTCATTTTACTTCCATTATGTTTTAAAGTGCCTCCCCAGATGCAAATACCCTCCCCTCTCCAATCCTATTATCACAGCTCTATATGAATATTCTGTTGAATAATACAGACCTGGCTGATACTATTGCTTCTTTAAACGCTATTTGCATGCAAAATAGATCATTCTGTAGAGAGGACATAATGTCTAACTTCTCCTCCTGGAAAAAAGAGATTCCCATTTATGTAATACATATAGGTCTGTAAATGTAAACTGCACTATGACGTGCATTTGTATATTCTGTAGTTAAGCTGAGCTAGTCAGCAATAATAAGCTGAAAGCAATTGATGAGCCACAGTCTAACATGAACATCTGATTTAGGCTATACTGCTGCCTTCCTGGTCCATACATGGATATTTCTTTACAAACAAGACTAGGGCATGATTGTATTTGTTTGATTAATATTTACTTGATTGTTGCTTTGTTTTATAGGACTACAAATAAATAATAACAAAACAGCATCATTTTTCCATGCAATCCTACACAAGGAGTTTGGAGACTGGATGTAAATGCTAATTTTTACGCCATCTCAACGCCTCCAATTTCATTGATGAGATGACAGTTATGTCAAATGAGAGGTGAAAAGTTAACATAAAGAGCTCAAAACCACCCACAAATACAAGTGTGATTGCTGTTTTTGTCAGTTTGCTTTGAAATGCAAAGAAAGAGAGACCTTATTGTGGGAAGTAATATCCATATGCCTCCGTGTTTCGGTTCCAGAAACAACATGTTTGCATGGCCAGGATATATATTTGCGCATATCTATTTGAGTAATACAACAAATAAGTTGCCAGGTGTTCACAGCACTACAGTGCAATATGAGACAACTCATGATAATGTCAATTTAAAATACTTCTATTATAGGTCTACTCAGTTTCTCAGTTTCAATTACAGTTGTTTTCTTTTCACAAATAGGATGTTAATTAATAAAACAAATATGCTAAATGAAACCATTCAAGCTGACATCCAGCCTTTTAGAAACAAATCATCATGTAGGCTACCAGCATGATAAAGAACTACTTGAAGTACTCGTTTGAGGAAAACAGCCCTACCCCCCTAAATGAAACATGAGGGGAACAATGAAACACTTGTCTGTGCAACACTATGTGGAAGCACAAGCACAACAGCTATAGACAAGACAAGCCTATATTCAAATTAGTAAGAAAATGGTTAGGCTATCCAAGACTTTACAACATTTTTACATAAGCAATAAACATTATGAAAGGATCAACTTGCCTGGTTATAAGATGATAAAATTGTGCTCCATTCAAAAGAATGCGATGCAAATCGTCTGGTGCCGCGCTGCAGCTTCTCGTCTCATCCCGATCGTAAATTCTGCTGTTATGGCGATGCTGCTCTTGCAAAGTGAACTTACCCGCATCTTTTACACTGACATTGCCAAGTAACGTTAGCCTACTTCTAATGCGGACCAATTATAAGAAGCAAGTAAAATGAGCTGATGGCCTGATGTGCAGTCAGATCAAAAAGTTTTCGCTTAACAAGAGACGTCGAAACAGACCGCGTTCAGCATCCAGTGAATCAGGTTGATTTGAAGCGTCAGCTGCATGGAAATCTCATCAGTCATTCACTTACGCAATGTTTACTTTTCGACTGTACTAGCTAATATGCAGATGAAGTGGCATTATTCAGAGCAGCTTAGAGCTTAGTCTCCCTGCAGTCACTGCCAGTGCCTTGTAGGCGTGGTTGTCATTGTGTTGTCCTGTGAACGAAAACAAACGTTAAACTCCGTTAACCAATGACAGCGCGAGCGATCCCAGGTGACGCGAATGTCCCTGCACTGTCCGGACTCGGGCGGGCTCGGGTGGAGTCGGGAGGGAACTGCTTCGTGTTTAAAGAGAAATCCTTTTTATCAGCTTTTAAAATGTAGGGTAGACTGACTGAGTACAGTTGAGACACACAAATATAGATACTGAAAAGAAGTGAATTTCGACATGACAAACCACATGACATTTCAGTAGCTAAGTTGTAGACTAAGATATTATCAATCAATAATAGCTACCCATAAGTAGTTTATATTTTACACAATTAGCTCATAAAAATAAGGTGTTTTTCTCATTTTTAATGATGTAAAGGTAATGAACTGTTCATTGCAAATATAATAAATAAAGAAAATAAAAATTGGACAACATGTTTCTTTATATAGCCTATTCATTCATTTTTCTTAAATTAGAACTGGTTAAATTTATTTTAAAACAGAAACAATATATTTTATACATACATTAATAATAGCCCACACAGTTTAAATATCACAAATGTCAAATTTTATTTTCATTTGCATCTTATGCTGGATAATTACGACTTTTAACCTGTTATAACACTGAACAACTAAACTGTGTGTTTCCTATTCTAAAAATTGATGGGTTGTTTTAACCAAACTTTGGGACAAATATGGACAATCCCAGCCATTGGGTTACATTTTTAATTACATTTTTGACCCAACATTTGGGTTTGTCCACATTTGACCCAAAGTTGGGTTAAAACAACCTAGCATTTTGGTACAGTTGATACACATCTGTCTTAACCATACCCCGATGGCCACCACCTCGCACATTTCTCTAGATTTTGCAATGACCTTCCATGACACAATATCATATGCCAGTTTTTAGAGCACATAATAACATTTGTGATGATACGTTCAACCATAGCGTTTAACAGTCACATGTAAGGATAATAAGCATTCATTGTGGAGTGTTGCCAATATATTTGGATCGGAGATGCATCCATTGTTCAAATATCTCATGATTAAAGAGGACACTACACATGTGCACAGCAAAAACTTGTGCTTGCTGCACTAACTGTACACATGTCTTTACATATTTAAACCTGTAACCAAATACTCAGTATTGTAGGAAATCTATTCCATAGGCAGAGAAATTCTAACTTTTTTAACAGACATTAATGGCTGTTGATTCAGCTTAATGTATTTTGCATGACTAATTAAAAAAAAAAAAACATGTTAAAAGGATGAATTATACAAAAGCAGTTTTCGTGAAATTGTTCCAGATGTATTAAAGATTCTATATAATCTGCTAAAATTAATTAAACTACAAAGTAAATAAGTACAATAATTTTTGTAACATTTTAATTTATATAATTTTATTTCTATGAACGGCCCCCTTGATAGTTTAGGGGGATCTCAAAGTGGGTCCCGGGCCCAGTTTAGAACCATGGTCTATTATATGGTGGACTAATAGCCTAAATGTAAGTTGAGGAATTAGTCACTGAAAAAAAAAAAATGATGACGAGCTAATGAGATGTGCGTATCATTTTCAATGTCTATAATGGTCACAGTTTTGTGTGTTATTGCCCTTTTGCGTGCTCCTTTATAAATGTAATACAATATAAAAGTCATTTGTACTGAAGAACGAGTCAATAACGAGTCAGGGGTCCCCGTGGAGCCATTAGGAGTACTGC
Source organism: Pimephales promelas (assembly GCF_988280905.1). NCBI lineage: Eukaryota > Metazoa > Chordata > Actinopteri > Cypriniformes > Leuciscidae > Pimephales > Pimephales promelas. The sequence goes on along the minus strand of NC_142772.1, from coordinate 36,103,100 downwards.
AGAGAGAAAAGCTTCATGCGAATGTAACTCTTTGAGATACAGAAGCAAAGAGTTTCCTATCTCTAATTGGAATTTTTATGCCTTGTAGAAAACCAGGAATGAGAAATAATTATGAAGATTTATTTTTACACCTTGTATCACAAAACATCCAACAGGCAATTCTCGTTCCCCAAACTCTTTTTGAATTTCAGAATTTCAATAAGTCTCATGTGGAGCAAACCCAGGTAACATCCAGAAGCATCCATCTAACCATATTAATGAGTGTAACGCTCAAAAACTAAACATATGTATGTTTTCCTTAACAGCCCCAGTTTTATTTTTCCACTGGCAATCTTAACATTATCTTTAAATTATGTTTGAAGAATTTGGCCATGAAAAATACACAATTTTGTTTAAACCCACAGATCCCTGATCATCCATGTGCTGTTTTCTCATGATATAGTTGCATGTCAGCAGGTCATGATTATCATCCTTTCCTCCCACACTTGAGTGGGAAGCGATCACAGCCTCACCTCCTTTGGCCAAATGATCTAATGTTATCGGAGATACTGCAAACTTTAAAATACAATATCTGACATTCATATCTACTGCATTCATCATGTTTGACATAGATACAACATAGCTGCCTTCCTTAAACTCTCAGGTGCTTAATCAGAAGATGCTTTCAATTGGAGTATAGATTAATATTTTGGCAAGCATTTGGCAGCTTGTATTTAATCAGTGTGGGAGACTGGGTAAGGAAAAAAAAAAACTGATGGAAGAAATTGATCCCTTGTTGAACCATTATGTATTTATTTAATGTTTTCTTGGTGGGTTGTTTTTTTTTTCTTTTTTTTTTTTGAATTAAATTAGTCAGCATCCTTGGTCCGCCTTAATTTTCCATCATGACCTTTAATGACCAAAGAGAAAAAGAAAATCTAATTAATTCACCTAATGCAAATCTCTCTTCCAAAGCTCAGGGATTTGTTAACCGTAATGGCTTTAGACAGAACTTAAAGGGATAGTTCAGCCAAAAATGAACATTTTGTCATCATTTACTCACCCTCAATTTGTTCCAAACCTATATGAGTTTCTTTCTTCTCTCAAACAGAAAAGAAGATACTTTGAAGAATGTCTGTAACTAACAGTTGACCGTATAGCCATTGACTTCCATTGTAGGAAAAAAATATACTAAAAAGTCAATGCTAACTGTCTGGTTACCGACATTCTTCTAAATATCATCTTTTGTGTTTAACAGAAGAAAGAAACTCATACAGGTTTAAAACAACTTAAGGGTAAATATAGCTAAATGATGATGATAGAATATTTTTTTGAGTGGACTGTCCATTTAAAGAACTGTAGGCTAGTTTTGTCTAAAATAAATAAAATAATGCATGCATATTATCCATTAAATATATTATCGTACACATTGTTGTGAATACATTATTTCTGCAAAAGCATTACAGTGTACCTTGTCGATCCAGTCATTGAAAGAGGAAACACGGGTGAAAACAGTAGGCTTCCTAATGGTGTTACAGCCCAAACCAGAAACGAAGCTGGCAATACCGTGCACCTCCCAGATGCCGTCAGAGTTCTTACAGTTCAGAGGACCGCCAGAGTCACCCTGCATGTTCACAAAAAAAAGCAATTTTTTTACTAATTAATTGTCATATATTGTCCTAGCACAAAAGCATTGTATGTAAGTTTCTCAATATTAACTGTTGGTTTACTGCACTATTGTATAAAAGCAAATTTGGAACAACGTGGCTCTTTTGCTCGAGGGATATTGCTTAAATTAGTTGCGTTGAGTTAGTCAGTAAACTTATGCTAATAGGCCTAGATGTCTCACAAATGAAGTGGCACAAGATTAGCACGATGGACAAATTGAGTTTGAGTTTAAATTTATAACTTTTTTTTTCAAATAGAGATTATGATTTTCCCACCATTCTCAAACCAGATAGCCCAAGTCTATTTGATGTGATTTTTACATCTGGAAGACGTATTTTTAAGAGTGTTTGCTCTTCTGCAATACTAGGAAGTTTCTATAGGAAGTTTCCTGTCAGATAGACGTTTAGAAGATATCAGTTTAACATGCATTCTAAATCATTACATCTTATAGACATCTTCTAAACGTCTATTTGACATCTGGCAGGAAACGTCCTATTGCAGATGAGCAAACACTCTTAAAAATATGTCTTCCAGATGTAAAAATCACATCAAATAGAATTGTGTTATCTGGGAAGCGACAACTAAACAAAATTGACAAAATGTTTATTGCTGCAGTCTATTTTAAAATGTTCAATTAATCTGAGTAAAAATGTATGTAAAAAAAGTAAAAACAAAATTGGTTTGAATGAATGATTCAATGACTCACCCATCAATAGGCCTATGGTTTCATTGGATGAATCCGTATTTTTAATGATTCTCCTAAATTAATGATTCTATGACAAAAAAAAGTCAAGTCATTTGTCGCCATCTGGTGGCGTAACAATCATCAAAATCGTTATTTGAAGTTCGGCCTGCTTGGCGATTTTGTTAGATTTTGTTCAAATCTGTAGACACCAGTGTTTATTGATCAAACTATTAAACTTTTGTCCCAGTACTTCTGTGATAAATAAATATTTGTAACACAGAAATAATGATATTGTGATGTTGAAAAGCTGTTTCATCCATACAACTGCTCTCTCGGGGTCAGCCACAGCCAGCACCAATGCAAATTTGAATGTTCCGGTGTGATTTTTTTTGTAAAAGTTTAATAGACACTAGTGAATCGTTGTCATTGTTGTAGGCTACAGCTCTACACAAGATACTTGTTTTTGAACACAGACTGAATAACTTCACTCACATTGCAGCCAGCGACAATGCCGTCTCCCCCAGCGCAGACCATAGATTCCTTGACGGAGGAGCCCCACCAGTCAGACATGGTGCAGGTAGCGTGATCCACAGCGGGCAGCAGTGCTTGTTGCAGTCTGTCAGGAAGAGAGCCTCCAGCTGGGACACAACAAGTATGTTTATTAATACTGTTATGTGCAGATTACCTCACATAAACACTAAAACATGGCAAGGGCTTGTTTTACAGGGTCAGGTTTGTGAATATAAAAAAAAAATTCAGCTATTATTACATGCATGTAGGCTATGTCAGGTTAGCCACAAGCACTTACTGGAGATTCTTCCCCAGCCTGTGATGTAGCAAGGGTAGTTGTTTGGGAGGGTGGAGCCAGCAGGAGGAATGCAGCCCAGATGAACAGTGTCACTCAGTGTCACAGGCTGGGACAACTTGATCAGGGCAATGTCGTTTCTGAATAAGCACAATCACAAGTGAAAGCTGTTGTTTGCACTCACTGTGTTGATGTCCACAGCCAGTGTCACAAAATAAACCCGACAGGTTGATCAGGACTGGGATGTGAAGCCATATATGACTTGATGACTCTACTGTATATAAACTGATTTGAGTTTTACATAATAATGTAATTTTATTATCCACCTTAACGTTCAAGTAAGCTATTTTTTCTTGATGTGTGAACCTTTCCGATTCATTGGCCACTATACAACTATAAGAATAACAAAGTGCAGTAAACAGTAAATTATTCACTGCTCAAACCAATGTGTTTATGATTGATAAATAAACATATGAAAACCGTTTGCCATATTAAGCAACAAGTGGATAGAAATATTTTGAAAATTGTTTTCCTCTCATTTTAAAAAATGGTCAGTTTTACAGTATGTGGTCTTTATTAAAAATACTTGCTCTAATATCCTTATTAAGTATTTCTTTGAGTTTAAAATCTGTAAATTCGGTCAACGTATTGACCAGACATGTTTACGTTTCTATTCCCTAAAATGAAATATGACAATGGGAAAGTATAATACTTACCCAAGAGCCACAAACATGGAGTTCCATTTCTCATGTACAATGATCTTCTGAGCACTGATGGCCATTGAGCCCTCCTCATTTACGGACAGGTCATGCTTACCAATGTACACCCTGTAGTTGCGCCCAGAACTACAGGAGAGAAAATGCATGATGGTTAAAATCCAGTTGAAAGCTATTGAATTCCTCATGTTCAAAACTTTGAACACATTTGAAAAGGAATTGGATTCTGCACTGACCAGAGATTAACATACTAGATGAACACTGCATTGGACTCTTATAGCTACCTGATGCAGTGAGCAGCAGTCATCACCCAGTTTTCGGCAATGATAGATCCACCACAAGTGTGATACCATGAGCTACCGCTCTCATACTGCAGAGATATCTAATCATGGGAAACATAATTAAGCATGGTGCTATCATGTTAAACACACAGCAACAGTAGACCTTTGTACTAGCGACGCCAAAATCAGGGGTTTGATTCCCAGGGAATGCATGGTGAAACTGCTGAAATTTGAGCCTTGAATGTTGTAAATTGCTTTATAATGTAAATGAAATTGATTGAAAAAGAGGGAACAGATGCAAAGGCAAAGTGTGGATAGTAAATCTGAGGCAAATAGGGTGGCTAGGGTGAGACGGAGGTAGTAACGAGAGGAAAAAAAGGCAGACAAAATGGTGCTACATACCTGCCAGGGCCAGCTGTTGGGTCTGGCTTCCTCTCCATTGACCACACGAGTGATGAGAGGCTCAATGGGTGGTTTTCCACACCCAAAGGCTGCAGTAGAAATTCAGAATAAAACCTTTACAACAACATCTGTAATCATTATGTTGCAGGATACTAAATCTAAGTCTCCTGACCACTTCTGTTCAGGTGTGCAAACTTCTTACCGCTAGCGATGAGCACTGATGCTAGGATGAGGGCGAACATGTTGACTGCCCGAGCACTGGCATTACCCACTTTTAAACTCTTTATTAGTGATGTCACATTGGCCACACAAAATTATGAAATAGGCGCTGCATGAATCATTCCACCAGTCTTGCTTGGAAAAAAACTATCAGTTTCTGAACAGCTGCTTTCCATGAATACATTCACATGGCCTTCATGCTTAAACTTTTGTCTTGACTTCACTTAACCCATGTGCTGTGCTGAAAAACCTGAGACCCCTTATCACCAAATATTGGATTCAATATTTTTGTCAACTTGTTTTTTTCAATTAGCACAGGTTTTGTATTTCTATTTTGAACTGATTGATCATAGGCTTCATGGATCTGAACTTATGCACCTCAGTTTTTGAGTGAAAAAAAAAAACATTATTTGTGGATAAATTTCGTCAATATTCAACAAAATATGGGTGAAAAAATGTCACTGTTTATCAAACTACTGTGTTTTAATGTTTCACTAAGTTTGTTTTGAAACGCTTTTATTTTGTACAAAATGGTATAAAGTCGCATTTATGGTGTTCCCGATCAGAAAATATTGAAAAGCCCTCGGATGTGCATGCGTGGATACATACACACTCGTGCTACTGCACACAGACACACACACAAACACACATGTTCATACTGTACAGGGAAAAAAACAACTATTTTTAGTGTACAGGCTTTCTTTTTCACACGGATGACCTTTATCCTCATATCAATGAGGCCAGTCAGCTTCAAAATATAAATTCAAAACCTGTCCTAATTGAAAAAAAAAAAAAAAGTTGAAAAAAATATTGAATCCAATATTTTGTGATATTATGACATAACAAGAGATTTAGGCTATTTTAGCTATTTTTTTTCAAAGGTCGGTCATTCCCGGTCACCGTTCTTCCTGGTTAAACATTAAAGCACACTAGTGTGAAAAATTGTACAGCATATTAGGTCGAAAACTGAGGTGCATAAGCTCAAATCAGGAAGAAAGTAAAGGTGGTGGTGGGAAAAAAATTGGGGAAGTAGTTATACCCTGACTGAGTAAAGTCAGTAAGTTTTAGTACTTTTTTGGGAAAAAGAAAATCCTTTCTGGGTAAAAATGACCTAAACACAACCTGAGGTAAACTAAATTATATTTTTTAACATACAGTCTTTAGCATACAATATAGCATTTACATTAGAAAGAGCATCATTTGGATGGAAATAACTTGTCAAGTCAGTGGGTGTGAGTTTTCTAAACTTGTCTTTTTTTCTGGGCAATGTTTGAAAGGTTTATAAAGATTAATAAAATGTATGTAATAAATAATAAATAAAACAAATTAATCTCTATTTTCCCCAAGTTGTAACATGTTGTTGTTAACCCCCTCATAGCCGCTGTGAACAATGTTACGTTTAAACCTACGGTCAGGTTTGAAAGTGTTCAGCACAGCAGATGGTAAGTTCTCAGTGAAACAAGGTTAGCAGCAAGATCAGAAAATTCAGCAAATAATATTGCACCAAGAAGGTTGAGGATCCAAATGCAGTTTGTTTGAAGGGTTGTCCATAGTCACAGTCCAAATCCAGGCAAGGGTCAACAATAGCAGTTAAGGGCTGAGGGCCTGAGTCAAAGAGAGACAGCCGAGGGAACAGGCAGAGAATCAACTCAAGAAAACCATGAAGGCAGGAAAAACAGACAGAACGCTCAGGAATGCGGAGTTAACAACTAACAAGACTTTGCAGATAATGAATGAGAAAACCAGGCTTATATGGGGTGAGCTAAACAAGGTAATGACATACAAGTGGATGAGTGCTGATGAGTCCAGGCAGAGAATAGGCTATATGCACGCATAAATTCCGCATTTGACATAAGGCTGCTCTTCAGTTTCCAGTCGGGGAAATTTAAAGCGGAGGAAAACGGGATTATGGCGGAGTCTTAAAAATGGACTGTCCTCCCGTCTTTGAAACGAAACTTTAATACGTTTAGATGTTATTTTATATATAGTTATCTTTATTTTATATAATAAACAAATAAGCATAAACAAAATGAGGGGTGGCTGTTTTGTCTGTTTTTGTGACTAACGTTCCTTAAATTCTCAGTTTAGCATAGGACTCTACGATCGGCGGAAGTAATCCAGCATCCTTAGACCTTCACCGGAATAGGTCATGCACTGCTGTGCATTGAGCGCATGCTCATAGATAGGCCAAAGCCCATATTAGACATTACTCTGATAGTGCCTATTATGAGAGATGTGTAGTTTGTAAGGGAATGAGAACGGTCTGATGTGGAGTGCCCTCTGGTGGCTCTCAAGGGCACTCCAGCTGGTGACAGGGTTACTCAATGGCTCATTTTCTAATTTCATTTAAGTTTTTTATTTAAGATGGTTAAACATTAGAAAATAAATATTATAACAATATATATATATATATATATATATTTACCATTTCTTTGTACTGAAGCTTTTTTATTTTGTGAAATTGTCACAATATTATGTCCAACCTTAACGTGTGTGTGAGTGTAGTGTATGGTGTTTCGTTACACTTAGGTAAGAGAGAGCAAATTGTGTAGTCTCCCCCCATTAATCGCTCTGTGTAATTTTGTGGGGTGGGGGGAGGCTCATATGTTATGTACGGTGTCTGTCACCCTTTATGTGCATTTTCTGCATTGTAGCTATTTTTTTTTTTTTTTATCTAACAGATAATTAGAGAGGAATTTGTCTCCCAGGATGTGTTATAATGTTGCCACTTCATTTCTCTGTATTCGTGTTCTGTGTTGTGTGGCTGATTTAGTGATTCTATTTAACAAATAAATAAAAAAATAAGTGTTGATTTTATCGCCTCCCCATTAATGTCCAATGTGCGGTCAACACTGAAAGAGTTGATCTGTTGCTCAAAGACAGTTGCAGCAGAATGTTCATGTGTTGGCTTGCATTTTGACATGAGGCTTAATGTTGTGATAAAAAAAAAAGCAATACAACAATATCAGTAAGCTGATAAACTTTATTAATTGTGATATTCCTGCAATGCAAATAATTTACTTATTGATAATATTGATATTAATATTACAAAAAGTAATCCACGTCATGACTAATAATCCATGGATGCTGCATGCGTTCTGGTTAATTGACTCATTCATTGAAAGGGGTGCGTTTAAAATTATAGTATTTATAAATGTTTATAAAATTATTAAATGTATTCTAAATTCGAAAAATTAAGGAGCAACTGACACCACTTACAGTAAATGTAAAAATCTATTTTAAAACGAACCTACCAAAAAAAAAAAAAATCTTAAACCTATAATCTTAAATATTTCATCTTATATATTTATGTCATACATCAGTAATATAAGCTTCACGGATTAGTTGTTACAAGTGTTGTTGTGTATCTGATGTCTTTTTGGGAGGGGGTGGGGGTACTGTGCTGTATTTGTGTTGTTTTTTTAGTTGTGATGGTGTTGTTTTTTTAGTTGTGATGTGTATGTGTGGCACATATGCGTGTGGCTTTGGGGCCAGCGTGTTGATGTAAATTAAGTGGTATATGTGGGCATAAGACACATTCCTATCAACTGCATTGTTGAAATGGCTAAATAAATCTTTGACTTTGACTTTAAATGTGAGAAAATAAGAACAGAATCATGCACGCATGTGTTATGAATTAATTATGAATACTGTAAAATTACCAGAATTACTTTTCTAGTAAATTTACACATGATCTCAACTGTAATTTACCGGTAAATAACCAGTAAAGTCTTTATATGTTAAAGGAGCTTTTGTTTGGAGGAACAACGTTTGATTAAAAAGTTGATTGTAGTGGGGCCATCACAAAAAACCTAAAACACACGGAAGAAAACTAGCATCTACTATTAAAACAGATTAGTCAGAATGGCAAAGATTCATCTCCAGGAAGAGCAAAGGTTAATCTAAAAATACCTGTAAGCTGTTACAGTCAGATAACCATTGATCAAATCAACAAGAAGCCCCCGTAAAGCACCATTGTTGAAAAAAAAATGGCATGTGCAGAATCATTTAACCCTCAGGTGCTCTTCGGTCATTTCTGACCGAAAAAATGTATGTTTTGAAATGTTAAAAATCACAGCTTCATCGGAATGTTACGAAACTTGGTGACTTTTATTCCATTGGGTATGTGAACACACAAATAAAATTGAGGTCATGATCCGAGCATGCTAAGTGGTCGTAAAAAAAATAGTCACACTTGTGCTCTTCGGTCAAAAATGACCGACCATAGGAAATGAATGGGAAATTGACAAAAACACAAAAACTTTGAGAATTTTTGTGTGTACAATCTACAAATCGGCCACGATGCAGAAAAAAAGTGCTCAGCATTGACGGGGTGACACTGTAAAACATCAAGACTGCAAAACAGACATACCCACCCCTACGCACACACATACACACACACTTTTATACACAAAAACACCAATAAATTGTGATTAAAGAAATCTGTTTTGAATATTTAAAAATCACAGCTTCTTCAGAAAATTACGAAACTTGGTGACTTGTATGGCATTGGGTATGTGAACACACAAAAAAATTGAGGTCATGATTCGAGCAATTTAAGTAGTCGTAAAAAAATGAGTCACACTTTTGCTCTTCTGTCAAAAATGACAACCCATAGGAAATGAATGGGAAATTGATACAAAAAAAAAATTCTCTGAATTTTAGTATGTACAATCTACAAATCGGCCACAATTCTAAAAAAAAAAAAGTACACCGCAAGAAAGGGGTGACACTCTACAACATCTAGAGTGCAAAACAGACACACCCACCAACACACACACACACATACAAACACACTTTTATACACATACACACCAATAAATTTTGATTACAAAAAGTATGTTTTGAATTTTTAAAAATCACAGCTTCATCACAAATGTTATGAAACTTGGTGACTTTTATGGCATTATGTATGTGAACACACAAAAAAATTGAGGTCATGATCTGAGCATGATAAGTGGTCTTAAAAAAAATAGTCACACTTGTGGTCTTTGGTCAAAAATGACCCCATATGAAATGAATGGGAAATTGTAAAAAAAAAAAGAAAAAAAAAATGTGAATATTTGTTTTTTTGTCATTTTTTTTATAAGAAATAGTTTTTGAGATTGTTTCAACTATATATACAAATCCAACAACAACAACAACAAAAATGTGTTCATAAACAGCTGGGGAATTCACATGCCTCTCAATAGAGAGCTGTACTGCCATCAAGTGGTTACACCATGATTCTACGCTTTTTCTCTATACTGTAACCAGATGGTGCTAATTTTCTTCAAATTTTTTTTTTTTCTGAAGGCCTAGACTCTATATTAAACTAAAATACTGCATTAATATTTTTTTGAAGAAAATAATATATATAGAGAAAATAATATATATTTTTCTATGGCAAAAATAAACCATAAATATTGCATAAATATTAATAAATTCATTTAAATTGTCTCAAAATACTAAATTAAAAAGAATAAATATTATAGAACAAAAATAAATTGCATTGGTTTTACTGGGATGGAGAAAGTTCCATTTTTAGGTGTCCGGTCACTTTTGACCGGGAAGATAACAAGTGTGACTCCGAAACGAAGAGCACCTGAGGGTTAAAATTTGCCAAGGAAAACATTGATTGGCCCAAATAGAAATGGTGTAACATTCTGTGGACTGATGACAGTAAAATTGTTCTTTTGGGGTCTGTGATAGAATGTCATACGACCCTCGGATACTGAAGTCAAGCCACTGTTCACAAAATCATGGCATGGGAATGTTTTTTTAGACTAATGTGGTGGATCTATTTAGAGATCATGGATTAGTTTGAAAACATAAAAATAGGGGAGACTGAGGACAGTTGCAACAGGGGATGGTTGCAACATGTCATTTATCTCCAATCAGAAACAAGCTAGATGACACTCACCCTGCACATGCACAATTGGAGATTTCTGAGCTGCTCCAGGATTTATTGACGAAAAACTGTTTTTGAAGTATGAAAGTAATTATTTTCTTGAGCTTTGTTTTTGTTATACTGTTGTAACTTTTTATGTGATTCAGCTCAAACTTTTATGGTTTAAATGAGTGATATGTTAACTTTAAGCTGTATGGTTAGCATGTATCAATAAGGTAGCCTTCTTTAGCTGGCACATGAGGTTTTATGGCTGACAGGAACAGGGACAGTTGCAACAGTTCCTGTCAGCCATGATAAAACAATCATGAAAAATGCATAAATAAATAAACATAATACAAAATAGTTTTTAAAACATGTTTTACATGAAAATAAGCTAAATAAAAGTTAATTGCCTCACAAATTGTTCCATTCTTCCCATGTCACTAAAAGTCTACTGTATTTTATATCAGTTTGTATATTTGACATCTGAACATAAGGCCTATTCATCTAGATAAATCTATAATTGTCATCTAATCAAAGCTTGTCCTATATGCTGAAGAGAAAATGCCCCTGAAATGGGTGTGTCAACACTACGACGACCCCAAACACATAACTAAATTAGCAACATGTTGATTCCAGACAAAAAGGATTGAAAAATGAAATGAAACTCCAAACTTTATAGGAACTATGGAATGTAGTTTGTTCTTCCTGCACTCTTAGAAGAAAAGGTTCAATAATGACAAGAAAGAGTCCTTTTGGTACAAAGGTTCTTTATAGGCTATTATTCATTCATATTTTACATTATTCTGTAACATTTTTTTAGTTGTAATTAAATTATTGTTCATTAAACTATTGTAGTAACTTTTTAATCATGCTGATTTTTGGAGGAGAAAAACTGAAATGGCACTCTTCGTGTGATATTGATTAACTGCATAAAATGATATAAATATATACATTTTCTAACCCCCATATCTTGAATTTTGTGATCATTCACCTTCATTCATAAAAACATTTTAGGGTCTTGATGTTTGTCAATAATATGAAATATTTCATCCGGAAAGGACAAAACAAATGATAATGAATGAACCCAAAAGTTTCCATATAGAACCTTTTTCCTGGTTACAAAGAACCCTTAAGGGATTTTATTATTGAACCCTTATAAAGGGTTCTGTATAGAACCCTTTTAGGGGTTCCAAATACGTATCGCGTGGATAGAGCCTTTTGAGGTTCTATATGGAACCTTTTTTAGCATAAAGTTCTTTGGAGGTGAGTAAAGAACTTTTGTTGTTCGATATTATACTAAGATAAGCAAATTTAAACTGATGCTGTAGGCTAGACAATACCAACTGTTGTCTGATCGTTTTTAAGAGATCGATGGAATTTATTTATAAATCAGTCAAATGTGCATTGTGCCAAACCAGCATTCATTCAACAAGACTATTTAAAGATGGGCTTTGAAAGTGAACTATTCCTTTGAGTCTATGAAATCCTTTACTTTAAAAAGCTAGTGATGTTCTAAAGTAAATCATCATGGTGGATGGGTCAAGGTTAGGGAATATTTAAGGCAACAAACACATTCTCTATATTTATGCATTTCATTCAGTTTATGATTAACGTAAGATACAATTGTTCTTTATTTGCTCTGATGTCCTCCAGAACTCTGCACAGTCTAATCATCCACCACCTTGTCTATGTCACAGCTCTCATGATTTGTTATGGTGTGATTTTTTTTTCTCAGCTAACAAAAAACGGCCATCTGCCAGTGGTCTGGAGTTCATTGGTCCTCTTGTGAGCTCTGTAGAGGAGACCCCAGACCCCATCTGTACAGTTATTAAGGGTCAAATTCCCTTCTGGATCACTGGCAGCTTCCTTAGGAATGGACCTGGCAAATTTGAGTTTGGTGAAAGCAAGTAAGAGTACTCTGGGTTACCATGCGTTTGTCCAATCAATGACACTCACACTGCAAATTTGCAAATAAGGATGTTAACCCAGGTTTTAGGAATGTATAGTGTGAAACGGCTGCGTACAAATGTGATTAACTGATAACCTCTGGTAAATTATGAGCAATGTGAAACATGAATCAAGAAAACGCATCAGTCGCATATCTGTAACTTAATGCTATATGTTGCCATGTGTAAGGAAGAGGTAGGCCGAATGGATTCCATAAGCGGGTCTTTATTAAAGGATCTGAGCATGAGTCATGACATCCCAATAGTTCCCATTCATAGTCAGGTCACAGGCAAAGCAATCCATGGCAGACAAATCGAAAACAGAAATCCAGAAAGAGCGCAAAACAATTGATCATAACAGTAATCAACAACAATGGGATGAAGAATGCTTTTGGCAGTGGAGCTGGCAATATGGCAGTGGGAACACATGGCTTAAATACAGGGTGACTGGAAATGACAAGATAGGAACTGATGTAAAAGAAATGATTTCAATGATATTTCAAAGAAAAATAAATATCATTTCAAATTCTTCACCATTGCCCCTGGAACAAGATTATTTCTAAATGGAGCCCTATACTGTAGATGAAAAATGCAGCTTCTGCTCTCTGGAAACAGAAATGTTAGGCCATTTATATCACTGTGGAATGATGTTTTATTAATGGACACTTTGGCTGACAGACATTTATCTTATTTTGACATCTTTTTTTTACTTTTCGGACTGAAACTCCTCTGTATATAGTCAACTTATATTTTGCTTGCAAAATTCTTTATTCATAAATTTAAATTAATGAAGAACAAACCTCTTTTCAATGTTTTTAAACTTGAATTAAAAATTAAATAGACTGTATTTCTGGATTAGATGGTATAACCAGCATCAAAATGTATGCAATATTTATCTAAGTTAACTTAAATTAATTTAACTTATATTTACTGTCTGATACTCTGGCTGTGTTCTTTTATGTTGTTTGTAATTTTTATACAGATTATTTGTTACTGTGATATTTGTTTCAATTCTCTATTGGCGGATGTACAGTATATTTATTTATTTTTAGTTTTTATCTTATTTTGTATTGTTTTTTATGAACGCGTGAACTGTAGCCTAACTAAATGATTTTTGTATTACACGTTCAATTTCTTTTTTTTCTGCAAATTGTAACAAATGTGATCTGCAATTAAGAAAAAAAAAACGTTGAAAGGTACAGGAAATCGCTGGTTATCCCTATGTGCCCTATATATGTACCCTATGTACATCATATAGTATCTCCAGAGCCTCTCTCTGGTATCTCTATATGATATATATATGGGTTATTCTTTGTTATTGATTTTAAATGTGTCAACTGAACAGGCACACTCTGTTGCTTTGGCTCTGTACAAGGTCCAGTTTGTTTTACATTTAGCCCATCCCATCCTGTCATGTGAATGTGACAGTCTTTTATTGTCAGAATTTCATTGTTTGTTCCACCTCTTCTGCTTAGTGTTTCATGTTATGAAGATCACGAATCTTAACAGCCAAAGTCATGTCTAAGCCTGCACAGGATCCAGTGTATAAAGTGCCAGGTAAGTCTTTCTACGCTCTACTACTATAGTCTCATCTCAGTGTGTTATGTCGTCATCATCTCTCAGGCCTTTAATGTTTTGCCACATGGATGGATACGCATTGTATTTTGTCAAGCCACAACTTTCGTTATTAGAAATTACACTAACACAGAAGTTTGAGCTGATAGATTACACCATCTGTTGTCTAATGATTAGGGATACGTGAAAATAATCAGTTATGTGTATTGCCCATAGGCTAAGCTAGCTAAGGTGTTTATTGTTCCTGAAAAGAAACTGCAGCAATAATTATTTTATTGTGCCAAACCAGTATTCAGTATAGACATTTTATTATTATAATTACTAAAGACGGGGTCTAAAACCTAACTATTCCTTCAAATCTATGAAATCCTGTACTTTAAAAGCTAGTGATGTTCTAAAGTAAATCATCATGGTGGATGGGTCAATGTTAGGGAATATTTAAGGCAACACACACATTCTCTATATTTATGCATTTCATTCAGTTTATGATTAACGTAAGATACAATTGTTCTTTATTTGCTCTGATGTCCTCCAGAACTCTGCACAGTCTAATCATCCACCACATTGTCTATGTCACAGCTCTCATGATTTGTTATGGTGTGATTTTTTTTTTTCTCAGCTAACAAAAAACGGCCATCTGCCAGTGGTCTGGAGTTCATTGGTCCTCTTGTGAGCTCTGTAGAGGAGACCCCAGACCCCATCTGTACAGTTATTAAGGGTCAAATTCCCTTCTGGATCACTGGCAGCTTCCTCAGGAATGGACCTGGCAAATTTGAGTTTGGTGAAAGCAAGTAAGAGGGCAAAATATTGCTATTAGCAAGATCAATTTATTTTCATCTGGTTGTTTTCTTTGCTAATTAGGCTTCTTCTCTTCTTCCTTAGATTCACCCACTGGTTTGACGGCATGGCCTTGATGCATCGTTTCCACATTAAAGATGGTCAGGTGACCTACAGCAGCCGCTTTTTGCGCAGTGACTCTTATGTACAGAACGCAGAGAACAACCGAATTGTGGTGTCTGAATTTGGCACCCTAGCAACACCTGACCCATGCAAGAACTTCTTCGCACGGTTCTTTTCACGTTTCCAGATTCCAAGTAAGCTTCAGTTGGAGGTGAAAGTGGCATCCGTACCTGATCATAAATTTAGACAGAACACTGCAGGCCTATCTATAAAGAAAAGATAAAAAAGTACAAGTACAGGACTTGTCAAAGTTAATTGCAATTACTACAAAACCTTCATCTGAACCCATTCTAATCATCAGTTGTGTTTGATTAACAGAGGCAACTGATAATGCAGGAGTGAGCTTTGTTAAGTACAAAGGAGACTTTTACGTAAGCACAGAGACCAACTTCATGCGCAGAATTGACCCTGTGAGCCTGGAAACCAAAGAGAAGGTATAAATGACAATGTTTCACAGGTACAGAAATTAAATGAGATAAGATGGACAGTGTTTCCTAAAATTAATAATTATCTCTGTGATTATGGTTTTGAAAGGTGGATTGGTCAAAATATATTGCAATTAATGCAGCAACAGCTCATCCACATTATGACAGTGATGGAGCGACTTACAACTTGGGAAACTCATATGACCGTAAAGGTGGGATGGCTCATTTCTGCTTTTTAAAACACAATTAAACTCTAACGTCTCCTGTCAGTTTTCCAGCATCCCTCCAGCAATCCCAACTCCTCACTCTTAACTGTTGCCTATTCCAACCAGGGATGGGGGAAGTACTCCGGCCAAAGAAGGTTTGGGCCAAAATCCGAGCTCTGAGCTCTCCCCTTGGATACACCAAATATGTATACAGCATCACAGTCCCGCCCACAGCTGTGCCGGAAGTAAAAATTCAATATAATTTCTCCATTGACAGTTGGGATATAAACCATTAAAACGTGACCATACATGGTAGAATTAAAACCAGCTACGGCTGTGCTAAGTGATTGTATATGCTCATATAAAGGCCAAAAGTTCATGGGGCATAAACCTTGTTTTAAGATAAATCTCTTTTTTTCGCGATGTATTGGATAAGTACTTCATTAACCACAATCCTGAACAATCCCACAATCCCACAGTGATGCATCTGATTGGTGGAAGTCGTGTAATGTGTCTGAAACCCCGCTAAGGCACGTGAAGACCTGAAGATCGTGTATTGACGTAGGTCTAAGTTCATTGGTCGCACCTCAGAGACGCCCCCGTGCCATTGGATGTGCAGTTGCCGCAGCACAGCCTATGAGCGAGCCAGATGCTCAATGTTTTAGTATGTGGTGCTGCCAATACGTTTTAAATATAAGCTTCAGTCAATCGAGGAAAGGGAGTTTCCCTGCACATTCACTGTATAAAATTGACTGGAGGAAAAAGTTCATGTAGCCGTCTTCAGATTTGGAAGTCACTCAAAAAGCTCTTTCACGGTGGCTTCAGTGAGGCACGGTGGTTTATGAGTAGTTCCTTTGCTCGGAAATGAAAATATGTACACAGGCTTGTACCCTTGACTTATTTTGGGATTTTCTCGAAATGTTGTATGCTAATGAGTTCTGGTTATCTTCAGACATGCTCTAATACTCTTTAGATATGGATTTTACAAAATGTCAATGGGAGAAATTAATGGGAAATTTAATTCCAGCACCAACGCTCTCTCGGGCTGTGGGTAGGACTGTGATGCTCTATACTCTTTCTTTACCATATTGATTTATATGTAAGTGTGAACTCGCAAATGACTGTTTCAAACCAAATGACTCCTCCCATCTGCCAATATTCAAACACATATTCCCACCCCAAACATATGGGCCAATGTTTTGAGAATATTTTAAAAACAAAAAAGGCACTTCACCTTCTATTTCTTTTCTCAAAGGCTTCTTCTATCATATCCTCCGAGTACCACCCGGTGAAGGAACGAACGATGTTGCTGATCTGTCTGGTGCTGAGATTCTTTGCTCTATTCCTGCTTCTAACCCCAGAAAACCATCATACTACCACAGTTTTGGTAAATTTGCCTGCCATATTTGCATTTTTAGATAATATGATCTGCCTTTCTGATTCTTTACCCATCTGTAATATTATAAGAATTATTTTGCATCTATTTACATAGGGTTGGAAATATGGGCCCCACCTTTGTTCCTGGAGATTGTCCAGTGTATTATATTATCCACCAACAAGCAGATGAAAAATAATGAATTTTGCTGTTTGTTCTTTTATTTTGCATTACCGTTTGCAGTCATGTCGGAGAATTACATAGTCTTCATTGAGCAGCCGATCCAGCTAGACCTGCTGAAATTCATGCTGTACAGAGTTGCTGGAAAGAGCTTTAATAAAGTCATGTCCTGGAACCCAGATCTAGACACCATCTTCCATGTGGCAGACAGACGCACTGGCCAGGCAAGGCCGAGTCTATAACAACATCATATTGACATTTGATTGTGGGCACCGTGTATTTCTGCCACTTCGACTCTGTTTATATCCCTGCAGCTCATCAAGACAAAATACTACAGCAGTGCCATGTTCACCCTGCACCAGATTAATGCATATGAGGATAATGGATATTTGATTATGGACATGTGCTGTGGAGATGATGGCAGTGTGATTGGTGACTTCACGATGGAGAACCTTCGTCAGGCATCTGGGGAAGAACTTGACAAGGTAATACCTTCACAATCCAGTACATGACAAACATCGACAATATTGACCTCTTTTTCAGCTTCATAAAAAGTCACTTTAATGCAACGCGTCTATTGGCTTTTCCAGTTCTTCAATTCATTGTGTACAAACTTACCACGACGATATGTACTGCCTCTGGACGTTATGGAAGACGAGCCCAATGACCGCAACCTCATCAAATTGCCGTACACCACTGCCTCTGCTGTGAAGACTGTAACTGGTGTAAGTGCACAAGATGTGGAGAGAAGGGGGGATTGAAAAAAAATTATAATAATAGATATCAATAAAAGTAATTTCTCTGGTGTTCAGGTGTTCCTCACCCATGAAGATCTCTACAATGATGACTTGTTGCAGTACGGTGGTCTTGAGTTTCCACAGATAAACTACACGTACTACAATGCTCGACCTTATCGCTATTTCTATGCCTGTGGCTTTGGACACCTGTTTGGTGACTCTTTGCTTAAGATGGATCTAGAAGGAAAGAAGCTAAAGGTACCATTTTAAATACTTTAATTTGAGATTTATGACAGTTCACTTCAATTGGGAATATAATGTTTGATCTGCTTTGTTGTATGTAGGTGTGGCGCCATGTTGGTTTGTTCCCATCAGAACCAGTGTTCGTTCCAGCACCTGATGCTAAGGATGAGGACGATGGTGTGGTCATGTCTGTGGTCATTACACCAAGAGAGGTGAGTTTCACACACGGTTTTTTAAGTCTGAATATTTTTTTGCGTACGCCATTTTTAGCTTTCGGACGCACGTACACTTTTAGTAAGGATCCTACGCACAGTTTTATAAATGAATTAATTTGTATAAATTAATTTATAAATGACCCCTGAAACCTTTCAGCTGCACACAATTTCGAGATTCACGATTTATAGATTTCACAAATGGAAGAGAGCCGTACATAAAATATATATATATTTATTTATTTATTTTTTGCTTCATTTTCATTTTAAAGTTCATCATAAATTTAAAGTTCATTTTTCTAAATCACATGTATGCGCATTTGAGAAATGATCTTAGATAAAATGTGATCAAATATCACATTTGATCACTCCTGGGCCCTGGAGAGCAAAGGGGCTGAAATTTGTTTAATAATTTTTGTCATACATAAGATGCATAATTTGGTCAAAAAAATTCAATCAAAGAATTCAGTTGTGACAGACGTGATATTGTCATGTAACTCTCTTTAGAAAAAGAGCAGTTTCCTCCTTGTCCTTGATGCCAAGAGCTTCACAGAGCTTGGGCGAGCAGAGGTTCCAGTGGACATCCCATATGGCACTCATGGACTCTTCAATGAGATGAGCTGAAATAGAAAATCACCAGCTCAAATCAACTCATAAGAGTGAAGCCATTCAACAAAATATTTTGCATCTTTTTTGAAAGAGTAATTTCATCCTTTCTTGACCACCACCACCCCCATTCATCTCATCTACACACCTAGGCAAAATACATTTATGAAATGTATGAGCAGCATTATGAGTCAACTATGTAATCTTTATATATATTGTAAAAGATTAAAAGGCTTGTATTATATTTTTATTTTCTGTTTAATGAATCTAGATCATGTTATGGTAAAAACTTATTTTTACTTGTATTTTGTAGGCCTACATGTTTTTTGTAACTGACATTAAAGGTCCCGTTCTTCGTGATCCCATGTTTCAAACTTTAGTTAGTGTGTAATGTTGTTTTTAGTCAGAGTATAAATATCTGTAAAATTATAAAGCTCAAAGTTCAATGCCAAGCAAGACATTTTAGTTAACAGAAGTAGCTTACATCGGACGGGCCGTTTGGACTACATCCCTCTACTTCCTTAATGACGTCAGTAGAACAGTTTTTTGACTAATGCTCCCTCAACTCCCTCAACTTGCAAACTTCTTATAACTTACTGTGTTTACTCAGCTCTTACTGTGATTTTCTGAAGTAAAACTGACGCGTCATCTTTTGTGTGATGTACAATAAACTTTATTAAACTCATCAGTATATGTTTTATCATCATTCAGACCTGGTCCGAAACAGCAGACTTGGGCTAGTAAGGATTTGGTATATTTGTTAAGTTATTTGTTTAATAAAGATAGAGTAGGATATAGAATTCTAATAGAATACATATATAATAGTGGATTAAGTGAAAGGGTTAAAATATCGAATAAAGATGCTTTGGTCTATTCCAGATTTTATAGTTCAGTCTGGAGGAGTTGAACACGCAGCGCCAGGTGGGCTATGGGAGATGGAGCATCTAATAATTAGATAAGGATGGATATGTGAGAAAGAAGCAAAGAAAATAATAATAACAAGGAATCATAAAAAATCATGACTGTATAACAGCAAAGGTAGGTGGCGATATGCACTAAAGAATGCAAAAAAACAAAAGAAGAAGAAGAATGATCCACTAGGTGGCGGTCGTGCTACACGGAAGTGCTGATTTGATTTCAACTTCAACAAACGGGGGGGAAAAAAAATAGAAATAGAGAAATAGAAATTGTTTAAGTTCTGCAAACAACTGGCAACTGTTTCCTTATACAAATTTGCCAAATTTGTCAAACCTGTAAAAAAACTGGATCGAGGAAAGTGTTGCCAGTGATTTCTACGGCTCAAACTTATGGATTTGTGTTTAGACTGAATATTAAGGTAACGTTAATGTCTTTGCCAAGGAACACAAAACTGATCTTCAAACTGTTGGTAAGACCGATTTTGTGTAAACTTAAATTACTATAATTTAACATGTTCAGTTATTTTCTGTTTATTGTTGTATGTTGGTCAATTGTATAGGTTTTCTCTTATATTTATGAATATTAAACTATGCCTGGTGAGGTGTGGTTCTGTGAGGCCAGAGGCCATTGTGCTTCATGTCGTGATATATGCTTTTATTGTCTTTATCTATGTCAGTAACTGTCAGGGTCAAATATGCCCTTTTTCCGTCAACTTGAGCCCACAAGGGAGAGGGAAGGTCAGAAGAAGAAAAAATGCAAGACTAAATGGGCTGATGATGAGGACAAACCTTCCACACTGATTGGCCTTTGTCTTCAAAGCCTAGCTGAGAACATGAAGGAAATGTGGGTTAAAGATTATGCCCAAAAATACATGGACCAGTATTTCTTCAGATACGTCATGGGTCCTTTCAGCTCATTACGTGAGTATTAAAAAGACTTGTGCTTGTGTATATGTGTGAGTAAGTGTTTATCAAAGTATTTATCTTATCCGTGTTTCTCTTTCAGCTGGTGAGTTGTTGGACGAGCTGTTGTGCACCCTGTCCTCGCGTAATTTGTTGACACGTGCGGCCCTGCACCTCCTTCTCCTCCCACAGCTGAGCTGTCTGTCCCTCTCATCTGCATGCAGCCTTGTCAATGCCAACCTCTGCTCTCTTATCCAGATACGCTGCCAGGTTAAACACACACACTCCTTCTAACTTGGGTATATTACGTTTTTGCACACAGTTGCACACGCAAACATACAGATGTGTGAACTTTAAAGTCAGTGAACTTTAAAGTCACCCTAACAGACAGCAAATACCAGATACGCCAATTAGATCGGAATTTCCATTGGTGAATATCAGTGCCGGCAAAGCAGCAAAAGAATAGTGGTTTAAGTTTTAGGTAAGCTTTGATAAATAATTTACTGTTTTTGTTATAAATCAGTTGCACACAAAATTGATCACATTCATTGTGCAGTGGAAGCCATCCCTGGTAATTTATTTAATATTTCCAAGGAAGATATTAAAATAATATCACTGTTGGTTACATTTTGAAAGCTGAACAATCTATCATACATCAGTGGGATATTTTTAACTTTAACGATTAAATGTGACAAAGTAGATACAGTATATTATATACTATACTATATATACTAGTAATATAATACACACACATACATATATATATTAATTGGTAAGATTAATATGTTTTATTATTTAATGTTTTTAAAGAAGTATCTTATGCTCACCAAAGTTGCCTTTATTTGGTCAAAAATAGAGTAAAAGGAATATTGTGAAATATTAAAATATTACACCAGTTTACACTGTCACGTGATCCTTCAGAAATAATTTTTATATTTGGGGCTCAAGAAATATTATTAATATTGAAATTTTGAAAACTGTTATGCTTGATATTTTGTGAAAATTGTGATGCATTCCTTTCTGGATTATTTGATGAATAGAAAGTTATAAAGAACAGCATTTACTTGAAATTCCTTTTTTTAAAAACATTGTAAAAGTTTTCACTGTCACTTTCGATCAATTTAATGGATCTTTGCTTAATTTTAATAAATAAAGTTTTAATAAATCTAACTGACCCCAAACTTTTGAATAGCAGACGTACAGTATATATTGTGATTAACATAATAAAATAGAGCAATCCCTTATTTCCCCTAACCAGAATGTTTGGGGAATGTTAGTAAAATCCTGCCTTGCAAAAACTGTAAGAATATGCAAACAAATTGTGAATGTTGTTAGTCTTGCCTGACAGTACATGCAAAGTTCTTACAATTCTTATTTTCACTCACTTGCCTCTTTCTTGCACAGAATCTTCAGTCTCTGGATCTTAGTGGCGCACAGAATATATCTGCATCAGTGCTGTGTGAGCTCCTAGGCAGCCAACGTCATCTCCGTTTCCTCTCCTTGGCTGGAACTCTTTGTGATCAGAGAGTGATAAGGGTGGTTTGCCGCCAATGCTCCAAGCTGAAACACCTGGATGTGTCACGGTGCCTTCACCTCAGCCCTGCAGGCCTCCTGCCTCTGGCCTACCAAGAACCTCCTGTCATGAATCCAAACACCTTCAGCAGTCTGCTTGCATTAGATATCGGTTTAGCAGAAAAAGAGAGAGATGCCATAGCTGCAGTTGCATTTCTCCTGCTAAGCTTGTCTGGTCTTCAGAAGTTGGCAGTGGAGGGACTGGGACAGGCTTGTGTTCTCATACAGAACAGACAGTTTGAGGTGACAGAGGAGTTCACTAGTCGAGAAGGTGTGCCACATCTTAAAGACATGTGGGCAAAGCGGATACAGGAAGGCCATTTGAAAGATAGCAGTTTACTGAGCGCAGATGGAGAGGAGAGTTTTACTTTGGAAGGAAAAATAGATGAATGTTTATCAATAGAGGAGAGTCATGTGGATACTAGTGATACTACAGAGATAAATGAATGGACAGGGACTTCAGGAGAGGGTTATACAAAAGATGGTGGTAGAAGTAGGGATTGTAATGGAAGGGATAGTGTGACAACATCTCTCAAGGATGTACAAGGACTATCTCTGGAAACTTTGGAGGCAGTAGGGAAGATCTGCCCTGACCTGCATGTCCTGTCTTTGGACTGTCTCCAGAGTAATTCTCATAATGCTGACAACTTTGAACAGGCAACCATTTTAGCCAGAGGACTCAGTAGGTTTTCTGGACAGCTACACTGCCTTTCGTTACAGTTTGCTGGTCCTCTGTCTGATTTGGTTCCAGCCCTGAGAGCCTCAGGCTCACACCTGCTCTCGCTCACCTTGGAAGGGATCAGAGCTGATGGACATAATCCTCTTCTGGAGCTCATCCATGCCTGTCCCAGACTCAACTCCCTCACTATTCATTTAGACCCACCCAGCACTAATTTGAATGATGATGATGATGATGAGGAGGAGGGTGAAGACGAAGGCCTGCTTTCTAATCTACCATGCCTTCCACACCTCCACTCTTTAACACTGAAGTAAGTCAAGTGTTGTAATTCTTGCTAAACTTCATGCTGATGCCCTTTTCCCTTTAAATCAAATGTGCTATACTGCTTGCTTTCCATTCAGTGTTTTTTTTTTTCCCAACAGTTTTTCGTTGGATGAACGGCAAATGAAGCCTGCGTTGTGTTGGATGTCTCTGAAGGGAGTGCTGTGGGCACTACTTAGGGGTGCTTCACTCCTTCGGAAGCTCTCGCTAATCGCTGTTCCCTGTCGATTGGACCCCGTATTTAGACTTGTCCTAAACCATCCGGCAAAACCCCTCAGGGCCCTAGACAGTCCCCCACTACACTGCCTTAGATCTGTTAGTCTGAACCGCTCAGATATCACTATGGAGACTGTAGTACATATTGTAAACACCTGTAGGCGCTTGTCCCATTTGGATTTGAGTGGCTGCTGGGAAATGACTTTAAACAATATCACAAAGTTACAATGCAAAACCAAAAGGAGGCGCCATACACTGCAAATAACATGGACATGAGCTGGGAAAGAAAAGGACATAGTTGTGCTTTCAGTATCTTTTTTGTGTGATTATTCTATAAAACTGCGATATTGTAGGAAATATGTCTATATAAAATGCATTTAATACAGTTATACATGTACGTAATGAACATCATTCATCAAAGATGCAAGGATAAAATTTTTAATACAAGGAAACAAAGTTATGATGCTCTGTTCATAATTAGATTTATCAATTGTCTTGTCCATTTTCTATCCATATAAGCCCATTATGGCCTTTGAGTTTTAAAATAGTTTACCACATTCTGTTTTTTAAAGGATGAACCAGATTGTTCTTTACATGCTTTGTCAAGGTCTAGAAAAGTGTCATGCACTTTGATATATTTGAATAGTTCTATTTTTATGCAAATATATAAGGATTAGAACAAGGAAAAATCATATTTAAAATGTTTCTGTTGTTTTATCACAAAGCTTTTATGTTGCTGGGAAATGTGTAATAAATGCAATAAAATATTATCTAGAAAAAAAAGATCACATGTACCAATAAAATCTTAAACACTGTAAAAAAATATATTTTCAAGATTTGTTATCACATTTTTTCTTTTGTCAAATCAACTTAAATAATTTATTTAGTTCAGATAACTTATTATTTTGAGTTTTGATGATTAAATTAATCTCCTTCATTGTATTAACTCACTTTTTCCAGTTCAATCAAAATATTTAGAGAAAATATTTAGAGGCTTTGTTCACCACAGACCTAATTTCAGGCGATTTAGCAAAAACCCATTCAAAAATCCCATAGACTTTAGGGCGAGGGAACCGGTAGTGCTAAAAGGCTAACTCACTTCCGCGTTTTGGCCTACAGAGTGACGTCGCAACTTCGGCACTCTATTGGACAACGTACTAGCGCCAACACAGTCCTAGAACAAATCAGCTTACGAGCGTCACGTAACGTCGTTCATAATAATGAGCCAAGCGTTCTACGTATTTTCGTAAATTCGCTGGCGGGAGGAAGAACCCGGGAAGACCTGACAGTGAGAACTAGCTAAAGTTTGAATTGTTATTTACATTCAGGATAGGTATGTCTCGAATACTCAACTGTATAGTAGCAGTTTGTCCAGATATGGGAATAGGGAAAAATGGAAATCTACCATGGCATCCAATAAGACTAAGGTGAGCGAGAAGCCGATCGTTTTTGTTTTTATTCCTCATGTTCTGTTATTGATACAATGATATAAAAAGTGTTACTTATAGTGTTATATTTTCCAGAGCCACGTGTTATGAGTTTCATACTTTAGAACAGCTATTGCAGTTTTTACTCCTATATATCAATGTCGTGACAGCTTTTCAAAATGACTATTCACATGAAAACATCTTACAAAGTCATGAAGACAGAATGGTAGTTTATGACTTTACAGGTTGAGTTAGAGCTTGACCTTTGTCCTGCAGAAAAAAAAAACACCTGACATGTTCCTAACCTTTTACACAAAGCAAGCCTCAAATATATCTCAACCCTTAGCATTGATTCTTCTTTCTTACAATTTTAGTAATGAATTCAAGCACTTTCAGAAGATGACCATGACCCCTTCTGTTGAGGGTAACACAATTTGCCATTCATCTTTTTATTCGTCTTATATTTTATTTGTTCTGAAGTTAGTCAAATCTTTAACACAATCTCAGTATTGCTGTCTTTTGCTTTCCCCCTGTGTGTCATTTGACAGGCAAAAAGAATGTGGTCATCATGGGCAGAAAGACCTGGCTCTCTATTCCTGCACAAAACAGACCCCTAAAGAACAGGATCAACATAGTTCTCAGCCGAGAGCTCAAGTAATCTAAATGCTTGTACTTTATTTCACCTTACAGTAGACTGCTACCACTTATAAGTTAAAAATGTTTTGTATTTTCTATCACTCATTGCACAGGACAGCCCCAGAGGGAGCTCACTACCTTGCTTCAGACTTGAATTCAGCTCTCCATCTGTTAGACAGCTCTGAGGTTGAAAATCAAGTGGACCTGGTTTGGATAATTGGTGGCAGTGCTCTGTACAAGGTTGGTAAAGGACTGATTGCCTACACCAAACACTGATCCCTAAACCTTCCCGTCACTGATAATCCCGTCACTCATTTACTTCTTCTTATATTTCTATTTTTGATTTCCTCCAATTTCATAAAAATGTATTTATATCTGTTTTGCAAAGTAATGCGATATTTCCTAATTTTGGGGTAAAAATTGCTGTTTCATCAGTTATACAGTATGCATGCGACAACATACATACACGCATACATATACACCCACCTATACTTTGTTATATCTCAGTTATAGCTCAGTGGAGTTCAGATCTCTGTATAATCAGTTGTTATGGAAACTGCCTCAAGGCAAAATGCACAAAAGACTCCCTTCCTTCATACTCCTTCCTTTTCATTCTGTTAATATCCTGTACAATGTACATCATACACTGATTGTGAATGTTGTGCTGTGTTCTTTAGGAGGTGATGGAGCGCGCTGGTCCCAGACGTCTTTTTGTAACACGGGTCCTTAAGCAGTTTGACTGTGACACATTTATACCTGATATTAAAATGGACAAGTACAAGCTCCTGTCTGAGTGAGTGTTTATACAATTGTTTAAAGGCTTACATTGAGCTATTTAATACATGGAGAGAGGTTAGGATTGCAGTTCATAAAAAGAAAAAAATGTTTAACCATTCACCTAAGCCATAAATGCCACATGATTAATTTCTCTAGAGCTGCTTTGAAGTCTTTCATTAGCAACTAATTTGTTGGTGTATGCTGTGATGTCATGGATAGCAGGCAAGGAAAAATACACAGAACCCTGCCATTCAAGAGTTTGGGTTCAGTAAGGTTGGTGTTTTTTTAATAAATTATTACTTTTATTCAGCAAGGATGCATTAAATTGATAAAGAACAACAACAAAAATTATATATGGTAAAGACATTTATAATGATTTATGTTTTAAATTACTATTCTTTTAACCTTTCTAGTCAAAGAATCCTGTAAAAAAATATCACAAATTATACTACCAAATTGTTAAAGCAGCACAACTGTTTTTAACATTAATCATAATTTTAAATATTTCTTGAGTACCAAATCAGCACATTAGAATGATTTCTGAAGGATCATGTGACACTGAAGACTGGAGTAATGATGCTGAAAATTCAGCTTTCGAATCACAGGAATACATTATATTTTAAAACGTATTCAAGTAGAAAATGATTATTTTAAATTGTAATATTATTTAACATTATTATTTGAACTGTATTTTTGAACAAATAAATGCTGTCTTATTAAGCATAAAAGACTTCTTTCAAAAACATTTAAAGAATCATACTGACCCCAAACTTTTGAATGGCTTTTAAGAGTATGGCACTTTTTCTTGCATGATTTGAACTGAGGTGGACCAATGCACACACACACACACACACTGTTTTTCCTCTTTGAACAATGTTGCAAACAATTTGTGTCATAATGATTTTTAGGAGCGATATTATGTGTTAAACTTCAAAAAGGCCGTTTGCTAATGAAACACTTTCATATAAAGTACAAC
Organism: Pimephales promelas; assembly: GCF_988280905.1. NCBI lineage: Eukaryota > Metazoa > Chordata > Actinopteri > Cypriniformes > Leuciscidae > Pimephales > Pimephales promelas. Next base: position 36,075,584 of record NC_142772.1, on the reverse strand, counting down.
CTTTTTATACATGTTTAGGAGTATTTGTCTTGTCGTATCCTTGAATAACGTAGATGGATGTATTGGCTCTGGAACAGACATGCTGTATTGTGTATCCAGAGAGAATAGTGAAGAGAATTGCATCAATGAGGAGAAAAAGCTCTCTTGTTATGTAAAAATGGCATCTAGCATCAAAGGTGGATTGCATCAAATGTCACGTCTCTCAGGCTCACAGTAAGCATTTAAAGAGAAGTTAAATCCACACAGGATGTTGATCGCTGTCAATTCATCTGACAAGGAGCAAAATGGATTTTGTTCTTCTCAAATTCATTTGATTATTTTCAGCAGTTAATTGGAAGTTAACAAGAATCTATACCATCCAAGTAGATGAAAGTTGATCTGTTTAAGGCTATGTTGTGTTGTGCATGTTATGCAATTGTGTTGTGTCCATATTATGTTTTGTTTTAAAGGTTTTCTTTCCTTATGTTCTTAGTTGCAATGCATGTGTGTAAAATCAGTCTTGACTTAAAAAGTTGAAAATGTCTTATTGCTCCTTCTGTTTCTTTTTTCTTGTTTCCTTCTGGACAGATTCCCAGGTGTACCCACCGGCATACAGGACGAGAATGGCGTTCAGTATGTGTTCGAAGTGTATGAGAGTACCGACCACTGAGAAGAAAATCTTTTAAGTAGGGAGACGTGGACTCAGACATGATGCGTGATGTAGGAGTTTTCATGTAAATTATGCTTGTAATTTCCTGACCCCTTCACCCCTTCTTCTCTCTTTCACTTCATATCTCATGTCCACTTTCCTTTTTAATTAAAATATCAAAAGCCCAAAATATGTTATGATTCCAAGACAATTAAAAGATATCATGTTGAAATTTTATGTGTGGGCTTAGCAGTTTTATATACAAAGTGAAAAGTTGACAGAAAATCATGGGAAGAAAGAGGGTGAAGGGCAAAAGAGGGATACAATCAGGCAGATTCACTCTCCAATGAGCACAGTAGCTCAACATGTTGCTTCTTAATGATTCATATGGGGTTGGAGAATGAATCTGAAGAGCCTGGTGTTGGACCACAATAATGCTGTAGGGCATCGTTTCTAAAATCCGGTCCTGTAGGGCTCTGCTGAGTTTAGTTCCAACTCCAATCAAACACACCTAAACAAGCTAGTCCAGGGCTGTGTACCAATTCAAAGGCTGCATTCTTCGAAGGACTCGGACTTCAAAGGCATTCCTTTGATGGCCGCTAAGGTCTGACTGTTGTTAAATGGGACGCTCTAGCCTACGGAAAACTGTTCTTGTCTCCTAGCAACTGACAACTGCCGTTGAAGAACGGCTGTAACATTTACTGGACCTAAGTTATATCCAACTGCCTTAAAACAAATCAAGGTTCACAACCTGTCTAAATGTTCGCCTTTGTCCATTTATGTACATAAAAATGTGTGTAAATATGTCAAATCGCTTCTTGGTAAGATATGTCAATATTTGAGTTGGTTTATATAAGGGTAAATTCAGGTTGTTTGGGACACTTTTTGCCATTGAGATGAGTGGGGAAAGTGTCCCAATCAACCCGACTTTACACCTATATGTTTTTATTTTTACATTCGTATCAATAGATTAGTCGAGTAAGTAGAACCCAACCCAAAGCTAAAATTTTAAAGCATAATCAGGCAATTTCTCTACCAAAAAATGCTGCCGTTACTGGTGTGTAATGAGTTCCGGGGTATGTGAGGCCGATAAGGGTCCATGTGTTGTATTGATCATTTCCAGCGAGGCCATTTTGAGGCCTCAATTGAAGGCGCCTTCATCGCACATTGGTGACGTGATCAGTCTTCGAATTGCGGCCTTTCATCGATGCAGCCTTGGAATTAGGACACAGCAAAGGTCTTCAGTTACTAGGAAATTGCAGGTAAGTGAGTTTCAAGTTTATGTCAATGTTTATTGGATGTTGATTGTTATATTTACTGTCATGCATGAAATATTATATATTATATCATATCTTTACCCTGCATACCATAGCTCTCGATACACCACAAAGACTGGGTGTCCTGGTCACACAGAAATGAGTCAGAAAGACCCACACCAAATATTTGTCCTCTTTTGAACTCTGATATGTCTCTCATTGTGTGAATTGCAATATTTTGTGTACAGATGTGCTATTGCTAATTCTACCTTTACGCTCTGCTCTTATTGATGGAATGTAAAATCTGAAGATTGGCCACCAGTCAATACAGTAAGTCATCTCTATCAGGTTTTGTTTCTTGGCTATAATTTTAGATATTCAGAAAACAATATACCTAAATTTGATAGTAAATTGTCTTTTCCACATCTGCTATCAACTTAATTATTCTTCATCTTGCCAACTGCAAAAGACAACCTGCTCATCTCCATATCCAATAGCAACTGAAGTGTTTGCTATTACGCTAGTCTGAAGATCTGACTGCTTCATGCATATGCATGTTGTGTTTCATCCTCAGACTGGCTGATTGACAATAGTTCAGAGAAGAGTCACAATACTAAAGCTTTCAGACTCACCCACAAACTCCTTCATGACCCCCATTTTAAAAAGCCAAATGCTGCAATCAGGCACAACCTTTTTAAGCTGATTGTTTTTGATATGTCAGCCTAATGTACCACGCGTGTTTACGGACCGGCTGAAATAAACCTGACTGGAATTCCAATTACCCAGCACATGTCATGCACCTTAAGTAGCACTTAGATATATTTTCAGAGTACAAACAAGTATCTAGAGACTTGATAAGGGTTTGCACTTCATAAGCTTATTCAAGTTACCATTTTTAGATTAAAAGGTAATAGAGAAGGCTCTTAATGGAGGGCTGTTTAATTTGTCTTTTTATTATCAATTGAACTTTTTTTCCCATTTTTAATCCATTGGGAGTCTTATTATTGGCCCTTCATTGCCATCATTGCAGTTTTATAAATAGTGACAGCATCACTCAAACAGATCAATACACTCACAGGAGCAACTGCTGCCTCAAAGGCGAGACAGTTGTGTCATAATGATGTAATTGCACAATAGGTGCCATCATCGTGCGATCATGTTGACATCAGAGTTAGGAACAAATGAGGATCTGCGTACAACCTCTGCATACGAGTTCAATAACTCCTTCGCAATGTGAGAATAATGGAGCTATCACTTACTGACGCTGGATGTGCTGGGACTGGCGTCACTTTGCTCTATTAAGCTTGACTGTCCTCCTGATACACAGGGACTTGGTCTATGGTGAGCTTGGCTGAGCACAGGCACTTGTTCTCTTTCTCTCTCCTATATCTATGCCACTCTTTGATTCACCTTCAGTGAGTGCACATCTCCACATGCTCATCTCCCTCTTCAAGCTCCAGCTTTAGTCTCACCCCAGGATTACTCATCCATTTACAAAGATGACATGCCACAGGAACAAGCTATTGGAAATCTAGAGCAGTGATTGGTTCATACGAGGTAAGGACATCATTTGATCTCCTTTAAAAACATGCATACTTTTTTTAAAAATAAAATACAAATCTTTTTATGCTGTATAATGACATTTTTATGTGTTAAGTTAATATGAAGGATTTCTTGCAGACTTTTTTAAATTTGTGATGCTGTTGGTCTTACGGTATGATGTGAGTGGATATAGCTTTTTTATTGGTGTTGACCTTGGATCTGTTCTATAAAAATAAGAGTAAAATAGTTCACACGAAATAGCATCTTTAGATAATAATACAGATGATTTTGGAAAAAATGGACATTGTTTGTGTAAAATATACACATAGACACATATATGTGTAAAAACATCAACAATGTCCGTTGTTTCTGAAAATCATCTCTATTATCATATATTGGATTTCAAGTAAGGTTCATTTACGTTTAATTAAACAATTTTTTTTTATATAAAATGATTAAGCAAAAACTATTTATGTAGGCCTACATATATATTAACTGAAGTTCACATATTAAATACACATGATTGGTTATAAAATTACATCTATTTTAAAACAATCTTATATTACAGTACAAATGTAGTTTAAATGAAATATAAACAAATCAGCTTTAAATACGTCATGCAAATAATTAATTTCCGAATTAACCAACAAAAGAAAATGCTAAGTAAAGGGACTACTGTTTGCTGCTTTCACTGTTTAGCATAATGAATCTCTATGGACTAATGTATCTTTATATCAGCTGAGGAAGCTCATAATTTATTCTTCTGGCAAATCTCGAAAGCACATTATACCCTCATTAATCAAGACACACGAAAACTATTCTTATCCACTTATCAGTTGATGTCACAGAGAGTGCGTTTTCATTTTCCCTGCAGGTGTTTTGAGGGGGACAAATTCAGCCCACCATTTGCGAGGAGAATTAAGCATTGCGTGATCTGGCATGAATCAGATGCACACAGGTGCGTGGAGTGGTCTGTTTGGTGCTCCACTTCAGCACTGCTCCTGCAACAATCGCCACCCTCATCTGTTTTGGGCCTCATTTGCTCCATGCTTTTTAGCACGAGGCAGCAACAGAGGGAGAGAGGCCTGTCATTAAAAATTCTCTCTGTTCCCAAGGGCGATTGAAGACTAGGGGAATGGCACACAAAGCTGTGGTTTTAAATGCCAGCCCAGGGAGCTGTAGGAATTAGCAGCTTGAACCGAGATGTCCTGCAGGCATCAGGCGGTGTGCTTGTATCAGACCAATCAAGACTTTAGCCTGTCTGTTACAACTTGATTTCAAAAGCCAAACTGTCAGGACAAAGTGGTTTATTAGCATAATAAACATCACACGCAAAGAAAGAAAGAGATGAGGAGGCTCTAGTTCAGGAAAGGCAGACATAATTAAAGCTATTAAAGTTAGGTATAAAAGTCTTATAATCTCCATGTGTGTGTTTTTAAAGAAAACATTCATCCACGGTGCTGACGCACTCTCTAATAGAGCATTTATTACATGCAGCTTTCACTGCTAAGTAAAGCTACCATGAGAGTGTCAGCCCATGTTTTCATCCTTTTCATTTTGTTGGAGGACACAAAAAGATTAATTTTCTTACTCATCTTACCTCAACTCAAGTGAATTCACATTTATAAACCTGAGTGAGGCAGTCTCTCGCTCGCTGTTTGTTAAATAAAGAGTGCACTGCAACTGCACTTTGAGTTAAGAGAACAAGGCCACATGCACAATAGACTTTATAAAGGAATGTCTTCATTCTGTGTGGCAAATACAGATTGCCTCAAGCTATTGAATTTCAACCTACTGACAAAAACACTGCTGTTGCTCTTATAAGAACAGACTGTACTTAAAGGGATAGTTAACCCAAAACTAAAAAGAAACTGTCACCATGTCACGCTCAAGTTGTTCCAAACCTGTATGAGTTACTTTCTTCTCTTGAACATGTATAAGATATTTATTCAATGTTGATAAACAACACGTCCAATACCAAAAGAATGTAGGTAAACAAACAGTTAATGGCCCTATTGACCTATAGTATTTTTTTTTTCATATTATATGGATGTCAATGGGGCCCATCAACTGTTTGGTTTCCATTATTCTTCAAAATATATTCAGTTTTGTGTTCAGCAGAAGAGATATTCATACAGGTTTGGAACAACTTGAGACTGAGTAAATTATTTATTTTTGGGGTGAACTGTCCCTTTAAGACATCACGTATACTACATATGCTAATTTAAAAGTACACGAAAGCACTGTTCTCTCTTTAAATCAAGGTTACAGAAATGCACTTAGTGAAGTTATAATAATAATAATAAAACCTTTATTTAACCAGGTGAGCACATTGAGAACACATTCTCATTTACAATGGCGACCTGGCCAAAAAAGCGTCGAGGTACAAAAACAGAAGTTACACATAAAATTACAAGACAAAGTAGTATTCAATTAACATAGAAGATTAAGAAGTTCACAATGTCATTTCGAGAGGAGTGAACCCATCTAATCTTTCAATTAACTGCCGGAGCTCTTACGTATATTATGTGCATATAATCACCTTGCTCTGGCATCAGCTGTTTTGGCATCCCTCCACCTCCCCAACCAACATAATTTAGGCATCTTGCTACCACTTATCATTCAAGCATTAGTAGTCCCACCGGCGGGGTAACTAAGCTCGAGTTGAAGCTGCTTCCTCGAACCCCTCAACTGTGGACAGCAAGCCAAATACGCTTAACCTTAGGCCTTATTCACGGCAGCGCCATCTTTGATTTTTAATGAGAATGAAAGCGAGGCTGTGAGGGATAGACATGCATCTCTTCAATGGGCTGTACTGATATTTAATGTGTTTTCGGATTGTTCTGCTCATGAAACACTGGAAAAATATCTTTCCAAGAAATTTCAGTTGACAAAAAACTCCCGACAATGCAAGTTGTGGAAAATTGTAAGTAATCTAGGAGCTTTATTCAGCTTTTTACAGCGGATGCCTTTGGAAACACAGTAAGTCTATCCCTCACAGCCTCATTTTCATAACTGTCATGGCGCTGCTCTGAATAAGGTCTATTAGCTTAAAGATTATATGGGCAAAAGAACTTGTGAAGAAGTAAATAGGGCTGGTTTTTAGAAGATTTATAAAAACACATACATTGATCCTTCTGTTAAACCACATTATAATTGTTGCTGAACTGTAAAGTGTTTTAAGTGTTATGTTGTCAGGGCAATGAAATAAAATATAATGTGACTCTGGCTGAGTAAAAGTTTACAAATTGGCCCCACTTACTTGTGATTAAATCAGATCTTTGTTCTTTAAAGAAAAGGAGGCACAGGTTGGCATTAATTATTCTGTTTATCACCATAATGTTAACAGCGCTGTTGATTGAGTTTAACTTTTATTAAACATAGACTATGCTGCATAATAGCAGGTAAAAATTTAAAAAAATATATAATAGAACGAGTAATTCATATTATGTAATGAGGATTAGATAACTAATTCAGTTTTCTTATGTCTTCTTGTCAAGTACTACCTAGACACGCCACCTACCTAGTCATCATAACAAACATCTTCACATTAGTGTCTACCCGATGAATGGCCAGAGGCACTAGATTAGAGCAGGAAACCTCTCTGGCATATTCTTCTGAGGCCAAGAGGGAGAGCACATTTCAATGTCAAAGAGACATCAGGTTTGCTTTGATGCGAATTAATTGGATAAAAAGCAGACACTTAAGTGAAAACCTTGAAAAAACTCTGGTTCTGATAAAGTATGCTCTCTTTCTCTTCCCTGACAGAAGCCAATAAAGAAATCAGCTCCTATGACCCACTGAGCCAACTCGACATTAGCCTGTCAACGGTCACACCACCACATAATCATGGAGGACTCAACAGAGGTGCGCACGGGTGGAAACTCTTTGCTGAAAGCAGTGTATCTGTGCCGCCTGAGGTTGACGCGCCTGCTGCTGGAAGGAGGGGCTTACATTAATGAAAGCAATGAGAGGGGAGAAACTCCACTGATGGTGGCCTGCAAAAGTCACCATGCAGATGCTCAGAGTGTGCCAAAACCCAAGATCATCAGGTGGGTCATCAGTTGATTAGCTGATTGTACAATAAAACTTAGATATTAGTTGTTGGGGTTTTTTTTAAAGTACATAAAAATTCAGTTCATACACCTTTGAAGATTTTACCTTTGAAGACATAAAACATAAATTTGCTATTTTTAAAACATAATTAGCTATTTTTGATCAAATAAATCTAGCTTTGGAGAGCATTAGACTTCTTTTAAAACATAATTTTAAACCCTAATTTTTTGGATAAGATGTGTACACTTTTTACTTGATGGTAATACCACGAGTAATCAAATCCAATGTTGAGGTTTTTAAAAAAAAAAATCATACGAGTATACCAATAATAGGATATATCTTGGTACATATGTTTTATATTATTTAGTATTTACAAGATTGATTCTTTTTATTGTGGACACTCTGATTGACTTGCTCATTTATCCCTTCCTCTATGAGCTCACTCTATTGAATCAATCTTCTTCTCAACAGGTATCTTCTTGAAAATGGTGCAGACCCCAACATTCAGGATAAGTCTGGTAAGACAGCTCTAATGCATGCCTGCATAGAGCGGGCGGGAGATGAGGTGCTGTCGCTTCTGCTCTCCAGTGGAGCTGACCCTAGTTTAGAGGACCACAATGGTTCCTCTGCTCTGGTCTACGCAGTTAACGCTGGAGACAAAGATGCACTGAGAGTACTACTAGACGCCTGCAAGGCCAAGGGCAAAGAAGTCATCATCATTACAACAGACAAGCTACCCTCTGGAAGACAAATGACCAAGCAGTATCTGAACGTTCCACCACCTCCAAATCTTGAGGACCGGTTGCACTGTGCCTCTGCGTCATGTATGTGCCCCTCTGAAATTAACCTTTTTACCCCGCATATCTCACCTCCCACCAACAACCAATCTGAGACCCTGGGATCCACTCCAACGCTTCCCACATCCAAGCCAGGATCACCGACTCAAGATTCAAGCCCTCTGCAAGCGGCTAGTGTGGTGAAGCTTCTGCATCTACAGAGGCTTAACTCAGAGCCCTGGCTGAAGATCCCTCCTTCTCTGCTCCTAGAGCAAAGCAAGTCCTCATCCTTGACCGAGGAGCTTCTAGATATCACCCCCGAAGAGGAGCTCTCGTTTGGGTACAATGGTTGCAGACCTCTACTGAGAGCGACGGTAGCTCGTCACCAAAGCATTGAAGTCAAAGACTCTGCTGGTCTGCTTAGAGCCTTTGAGACAACACCTGAAAGAGAACTAACAAAAGAACAGAAATGGCTCAGTAGAAAAATGTCCTACGATGGTGAGTTGTTACCGCACTCTTCCTCACATCAGAACCTCAAGCAGGCATCCATCTCAGACACTGCACCTGTGGACCGGGGCCCAGACTGTCTTCCCAACCTGGCTGTTTCAAGCCTGCGCAATGTGTTTCGTCGCCGCAACTTCGGAATGGACCACTACAGTTCTGACTCTCAGTTGCCTCAATTTGGGAGCCAACCCTCTGAAGACCTTGGGAAGACTGGAGGAGGAGGAGGAACTGGGGGAACGGAGAAACGCAAGCTTGTTACCAGCCGCTCCTCCACTCTCTCTGGATCCAGAGAGTCTCTGGAGAGTGTTGTTCAGAGGAGGAGCCCGGCAATGCTGGAGAGGAGGGGATCTGGAGCCCTACTCCTAGACCATATCTCACAAACCCGCCCTGGTTATCTACCACCTCTTAATCCACATGCACCCATTCCAGATATCAAAGTCAACACCAGTGTTGGAGTCAACAGTGGAGGCAAGCCTGTGGCAGGAACTTCACCCATTGTTCCTGGATTGAGGCATTTTGTCCCCATTGCCCCGAGCCATCCCAGAGATCTCAAGAACAAGAAGAGTCTGTTAAGACGACACTCCATGCAAACTGAGCAGATCAAGCAGCTGGTCAATTTTGAGGAAATCTTTGGTCAGTAAACATCACAGAGGAAATTTGTGGTAAATATAGAAATTTCATTTGTCGAAGTTTGAAATCTGAACAGAATACATTTTAAATATGAATCATAATAAACATAAACCACACTAAAATGCACTTTCCAGACTGGACAGGGGTAATATGTTTATTTTGACTATTGTAAACTTTACTGCACTTTACTGGTGTCATTTTTACTCTCTCATTAGTGCACTTAATCAGAATACTGAAACGCTGCTGTTCAATGTACTGCTGGTTCTTAAAAACTGATTCATGCCTGCAATGTCTTTGTAGTTACAAGTTCAATATTGTGACTTGTATTTATCCATTGACAAAATAAATGCAGCATAAAACAATACTTTCAATTTGTTGCGGCTATATATATATATATATATATATATATATATATATATATATATATATAAAGGATTATTAGTAACACCTGTTCAATTTCTCATAAATGCAATTAGGGTTATGCATTTAGGGGTGTGGTCCTGGTGAAGACAATCTCCTGAACTCCAAACTGAATGTCATAATGGGAAAGAAAGGTTTCTTGCATATATCATTGTTTTACACCAATATTCAAAACTCTAGAGTCAGTCATATATTAATTTGTTTTTAAAATAAATACTGTTCTTTTGAACTTTCTATTCATCATAGAATACTGAAAAATGTATCACAGTTTCCACTAAAAAATATTAAATCAGCAGTTTCCACTTGTGAAATGTTACTTGAGCACCAAATCAGCATATTACAATGATTTCTGAAGGAATATGTGACACTGAAGACTGGAATAATGATGCTGAACATTCTTTGCTTCACATGAATACATTTTATATTAAAGAAGAAAACATTAATTTTACACTGTAATAATATTTTACAAGATAACTGTTTTACTGGATCTTTGATACAATCAAATTCAAATAACGTTAGTCTTGGTGAGCATTACAAACTTCTTTTAAAATAAATCTTTCTGACCACAAACTTTTGAATGGTAGTGCAGACTAATAAAGGATAAGCATTTCTCCCCATACTTTTAATTTGTAAAATATTACAAAATACAAATGTAGATTACAAAAATATAGTATTTTTCTTTCCCTTTGTACATTGTGTATAATGGATCCACTGGAGGCAATTTGTAGATAGACCCCAAGTGCAGTTTTATATTAAAATAAAACAAACAAAAGCATGACGTGGCATGAAATAAACAATGGTCACAGAAAACAATACTTGACGAGACATATGGCAAACAAGAGGGCTCAAATACACAGACTAATGACAAGACAAGGGACACCTGTGAACAATGACAGAAGATTAACCGATGATTAAACCAAATCATACCCATTTCAGAATGACCAAACTAGCATTTGCAATGCTGTGTGATGAAATTGGTCAGTCCTGGTAAGTTTTTTGTTGAATATCAAGGAATTTAGTCTGTAAGTGGGTATCCATCATAGTTTGAGCATGTCTTCTTATCGGATTAAAAATGTATCCGCCTCAATTGAGTGTATGTTTTTTTATGCAATTTTTTTTAATTTATGCTGCTCATCTTGGTTTTTCCATCCAACATTTTGTTTATGTGATATACCAAAACAGGTATAAAAGTAGGTGAATGGAAGCATAGCTAATGTCAGTAATATTAATTGCTTTTTTAGGAGTAGCCAGGTAGTCCTTTAAACTGTTTGAACTGTGATTCTAACAGATCATAATAGATCCTGGTTTTGCTGAAGTTTTGCCTGTAGGGCAACAGGTCTTCCACATTAAGAACATCATCCTTGCCTGTCCATACAGTCAGGCTGTACCTTAGAGAGAGAAGAAAAGAAGGTGTTAAACAGAATCATATTAAGGCTGCCATTAAGGCAAAGCTTAATCATCTTCACCAGTGAATATAAATGTATGAATGATGCTTTTAATTTGACATCTTAATATTAAAGTGTCAATTAATCCAAAGCAATTAGCATTGTGCTTTTAAGGAACTTGGGGTTTTTTTTCACACAAGGAACTATGCTTTTTACTTCCCCTTAACTTGTTCTGAGTGACTGCAATCACCCTCAATATCAAATTTAAGAGAGGGAGATGACTGCTGAAGAAGAGCACTATCTCTGTAGAGGAGGCTTAAACCTTCCCTTCACATCCCGTAATACCTCAACACCGTCCTTTAGATAGGAGGGTGTTTCTATTCTAGTCACAAACAAGTGTAATAGACGGCCCAGAACCAAATTATCCAGCAAGAAATTACAAAGCATTAGGATGAATCTCATTGTGTCTTTGCTTATATAATATGAATCAATCTCCAAGGTAATAAAAAGACTCCTTCACACAGATGTGTGGCTTAATAGCATCTATAACAGTAAATCTGGACATACATTTAAATAGACTGATTAATTTCTCACCAGTCTGAACGCTCTAAAAGCCACTGGAACTGTTGGAAGGACAGAGGAAGGAGAGCTGCACGGACTGGAAATGTGACCGGTTGCTTTAGGGATCTGCATAATTCTTCCATCTGATGAACCATCTCCCAGCTATAGCCTATTTCCCAGAACAACACAAACACAGAAAGCAAATAACTAATCAAGGTCTAAATTATAATTAAAAAAATTCATAAGGAAGTCAAAGCAAAAGGATGGGAGCAAAGTAAAGAAAGTCCATAAGATTTTTTCATGTTTTTGAAAGAAGTCTCCTTTGCTTACTAATGCTTCATTCATTTGATCAAAAATACAGTAAAATAAACCTCAAGTCATATTTTGAAATATTATTACAATTAAAAGTTAAAATTGTTTAAAAATTTATTACATTTTTTAAAATAAAATAGTTGTAGTGTTTAAAGTCCCCGTAAAGTCAACATTAAGTATGTGTTCTGAGTTTGTCACACCACAGAAAAATTTGTAATTAACCACCCAGCCAAATTTGAATGATAAAAAAAAGTCGGGAAGTACATAAAATAAGCTATCAAAATCATGAAAAAATGAGCAGATTCTCTGCTCTCAAACGCTGGGGGCGTGTCCGCTGGCTGTGCTGAAACCACGCCCACTCACGGGAAAGCTGACGGTGATATTAGCTGATTAGCTTTTGGAGACGGGAGGATGAACACTGAGGCGGGAGATCGTCGTTTCGGCCCCGTTCACCAGTAACAGCGGATTATCAGTGAATTATCAGTGAATCCTCTTCATCAAGGTAACGTTAGGCTCTCTAAAAACCTCTTCTTGATGTGATCGTTTTTAAGGGAATTTAAATGAAGATACCGATCTGTTTTGTACATGATCGCATCCAGGTAGTAACCCATGCATGTCCGTGTCGAAGGCATAGCTAGCTAGAAAACTGTAGGCTCAGCTGTGGTAACTAATAGTACTGACAGTCACTCGCGATTGAGCGGTGAATGCGAATGTGCTCGGGGAGTGTGTGTGGAGAGAGGGAGATCAGACTCTGTGCCGTGCGTCATCAAATAGGGGGGTGTCCAGCAGCTCATGGGTTCCAGTGCGTCACGGAGCCCTGTTTTAGCCCCGCCCAATTAATCTGTAAAATTGCAATGGTGAAAAACTGTTTAACGGTCTAACTCCACATTTCAGTACTTCACAGTTCACAGACTTTGCAATATGTTTTAGCAATACATATGTAACATTTATAATGTGTTTAGAACTTTTTTGTAGAATTGACTTTACAGGGACTTTAATATTTTTGTTTAACCTTTGATTTCAGGGATTTTTCTGTGATGAATATAAATTTCAAAAGAACAGCATTTATTTGATTTGGAATTATTTGATATATTATAAATGCTTTTACTGTCACTTTTGATCAATTTAATGCATCATTTTGAATATAGCCAAAGTCTCTTACTTTCTTCAAAAAACAAGGTCCAATAGCCTCAAATTCAAGGACTTAATGTGGGGACACGTTTGTTGTTCGTTGAGGTACCATTGTAGTAGTTTCGTGTGCGCGTGAACTACAAGTACCTCATGCGGGAAACACACGCAACAACGTAAATGCGCGTAATTAATGTAAATCAAGCTAGCTAGTATGCATAGGCCATGAAGTGTTGGCGAAATACCCTTTCATCCGAACGCAGGGAATAATATGGATTTTATACAGAAAACTTCCTGCATAAATCCAAGCACTTTCAAGGACTTGTATCTATGTGTGTTTACTTTCCAAAACTTTGCAGGGCCTTGATTTTTTTTTTTTAATTCACAAACTTTCAAGGATTTCAAGGACCCGTGGGAACCCTGCTAAAAACAAAACTTAAAAGCTTTTCACCTTAGTGTAATAACAATCTTCTTACCACGATTGTATACGTCTGCATCCCATCCAGTGGTCCAACCCAAAGAGAGAACATCATTTTCTGATCTTCGAGCCACTTCCTGTAGAAAAACATGAGGGTCCAAAGGGGTGGCTTTGCCACCAGGGCCAGGAAGGACATCAGCATTGATCCACACGGGTCCCTGCAGCTGATCTCGGACCTCCTCGAGTAGAATCATGGATTGGGATACAGCTGCGAGACTGTGAATCAAAATGACAAGTTGATCTGCTACTCATTCATATAAGCAACAAGGTCATTGTGGGAGAAATCAATCCAAACAAGCACTATGACTACTGTCAAAATAAGCAGTATTAAAATCTAAGAATAAAAACTTTAAATAAGGAAAAAATCACCTTTTGAAGTCCAATTTTATTCCTTTGTCTGATTTCACAACTTCTTTAAGCCAGTCCTGTAGAGTTATATCACTGTCATTGTCAGGCGGGTGAGCCATAATGGGTTCTTTTGGATCTTGACCCCTGAGAAGAACATCTGCTTCAATCATATGTGCAGAACCTCAAAAAAGAACAAAGACAAGAGTGAGAAAACATTATCACAGTGATCATGGCGTGGTCATTAGAAAAGCATGTAATGTATACTCACCTCCAAGAGCCTCTATGAGTTTGCTCTTGCTGTTTACTGCATGATACCACTCAATATCAGCAGCATCTTTTCTTTTTATCACCCCCTTGTTGAGGAAATATTCCAGTGTGTGTTCACTCATTGATCCTGCGACTATACAACATTACCAAGTTTAGTCCTAGTGAATTTACACAGATTATTATTTATTTATTTATATATATTATTATTAAATATTTATTTATTTATTTGAAACCAATGCATTGACATTATCCGATTAGACAGCTAACAAGTTAGCTTTCTTACCTTTGGAGTTTGACAGTGTCTGTAATTTGAGGTAGCAAACGAACAAAGATGCGATGACCGTGGCACATAAGATAAAACGGTACCATTTATGTCTAACCAAACCCATGTATTGTATTGTGCCCATGCATCTTTTTTGCGAACATAACATTAGCATTACATTACATTACATTCATAGACGGATTACATTACATTACGACAGCTACTACTTTCGAACATTACGGAAACCGGTAGCATAATGCATTATGGGATATGTAGTTATTCAGTCCTCTGCACATCCGTGCACATCGTGCTTGCGATGGTTTGGTTATTATTATCAATTAATTATTATTAGTAATATTAATGAAGATTAAATACATGTAATGTGACTGTCAAATCTAGCAAAATATTTTAGAAGTAAAAAAAATGTAAATACTGATAATGTAAATATCATTTTAACACACTTATGGCAAAATATTGTTGAAATGTATGATTTATAAAAACTTAAATTAAGAAATGTATACACAGGCACTTTTAATCTACAAACAATAATTGCAAGCATAGCTGTTGGATCAAGAAGCTAATTGAAAAGCATACATTCAATCAATTTTGATTTACTAAAAAAATATTTTGTTTCACCTTTGTTTCGCTGTCAATAGAAAAATGAAAGATTGGTAGCAGTTTTTGTTAGCAATGTCATTCTGTTCAGAATTTTTGTTTGTTGGCTTTTGATGCATGGATGGGTAGAATTTATTTTATTATGGATGCTATCAACTCTTATTTTATTGCAAGTTTGCAGTTAGAATTGTGGGTAATTTTGGTTCTGTTGTCCTAGGTTATTCTGAGTTACCTGCTGTCCTAGTTTATCCTAGATAATAGTATGCCTATAATATGAAGATAATGCAGGCATTTTTACTTTCGAAAAAATACAACATGAAACTTCCTTCTTTTTTTATTCTTTTAAACATCTTTATTGTCAGGTTTATTTTCTCTAATTTCGGTGGATTTGGAGATCTGCTCATCATCAGCTGTTGTAGGGCTGTCAGGGACAGTGAGGTGTTCTGATCCATGGCTACCATCTCCTTCTCTGCTCCATTCAGTCTCCTCAGAAGCCTCTGTTTTTGTTTTTCTGTCTTTGTGTGAGGGTTCCAGATCCTCTAGCTGCATCTGGAGACGTTTTTCCAAGTCTTCAGTGTTTCGTACCAACATGTAGCTCACCTTCCTCTGATGTGCCAAGGCCTCTTCTTTGTCATTTAACTGAAGGAGGAAGATAACTTAAAATGAGTAAACTCAAAATATAATGGTAATGTGTATATATAGTATACTGACCAGATCAAGCAGCAAATGCAGTGTTTCATTTGAATCGGCTGTTATCTTTTCTTCGCTTGTTGTGGGCAGAAATCTTTTCAGTCTTTCGCCTACACTGAGAGACCCTCTCTTCCCTTTAAAAAAAAAAAAAAAAAAGAATTACTGGAAATAAAAAGAATCCCATTGTAAAATTACAGCAATGTGCCCCATGGCACTACCATTACCTGAATAATACTATTTAATTTAAAAAAAAAATAATAGTAATAAAAAGGACTTTACAAAATTACTAAAAATTAAACTGAAATAAAAATAAAACAAGAGCTAATTCAAAATATTCATAAAAACAACAATAGCATATAAAAAATACTAAAATAACACTGGGCTTTCACTTGAACCAAAAAAAAGCACAATTTACAATACCTTGTTGTCAGAATTGATTGGTGATTTGACATTTTACTGACACTAAATCTTAGGTAAGATTTCTGTGGATAACTTCAATGAAGGTGAAATACGTTGCTGCATGTCATGATTTGGCACCATCCTCATGTTTTAGCTAAAAACTGAACAGCACTTTACCCCTCTCATGTCTTTGGTAATGCAGTTGGTGTCTGTCTGTCTCTGCCTGTCGGAGCACGTTCTCACCGACTCTCCTGAGCTGTTGCTCAAAGGCAATACGGAAAGCATCCATCATAACGTAAGCCTCCTCCTTCCTCTTCTGCTGCTCCTCCAGCTAATGCAGAAAAAAAAAACTGTGTTACAAGACCCTCTAAGACAAATGAGCAAAGCCAGCCCTGCCTGTAATGGTTTTAATACATGCATTGGCTGAATAGGAGGGTTAATTTACAAGGTAATGGAACTGAAGTATTGACAAATACAAGACGAGTACCTCTTGCTTGAGTTGGAGAACTTGTTTTCGGCTTGCAGCAGCACTTCTAGCACAAGAGCATGGCTCGCCCCCATTAGAGTTACACTGGCATGCCCCATAAACTGCCAGCTTAACAACAAGATAAGAGGACAGAGAGCTGTTTGTTTACTACAGAATAGAGCTATTTAACACAGACTACAATTCACCAACATTACCTCCAGAGCTGAACCGTCTGTTCTGAGGCTGCAGGAAGGCTGGGTCCTCTGGAAGTCCCTTCTTTCCTTAGTACTAAGCATGGACAGGAGCTCCAAACATTTTTGGCTCAGAGCTAAGACACAAAATGCATAAATATGTACTGGGAACAAACCAGTTATTGGGGTCATCAAATAAAAGTAGGAAATATGATGCGACTTGCATGCATTCTCTGTCCTTTGCTCCTGGTGCTCTTTCATTTTCTCCTCTAGTGCTTTCTTTATGGCTTCATTTTCTGCCAATACCCTGAGGTGGTATTTACATGAACCAGTGAGATGTGGGCATTTGTGTAGTTCCTTAATGCATATTTAAAGCCTTAATCAATGGATACATTATTAAACAGGACTCTTTTTTTATCAAAATAAAGCAAAATGGGTTGCAGATGGCATTTCACATCGACTATAAAGTCGCAATGAAATGGAAGTAGCAGCAAATAATTTCTTCTGTATTGTTTGTGACCTTTGTGAAGTATATCTGAGGGTGGATTTTGAGGTCTGGGCATTGCCCTCAAAACTAGTAGAGACAGATGGACAGGACACAAGCTTGCAGACACAAATATTTGGAGAAGTTCTGCATATGTCACCAAAAAGTAGTCAGAAGGCCCAGTTATGACATTTTGATGAAACATTGCAAGGCCAAAAAAATGAAACATGGATGAATTGTTCATAACATCTATAACACGCATTTACAAAATAACAGATAGTCTTTTTGCATGGGTACCTCTCATACTTTAAACTCCATGAGTTTTCCACATTCTTGAACTGCACCTGGTTGAAGGTGATCTCCCACTGCAGTGCATTAACCTCCTGTGTGGAAACAATTTTACAGGAATGAGACCCTATTTTCAGGATATGCTTGAATTATTTTTTTTTTTAAACGATGTAGTTGTTTGAGTAGGACACCTTTTCAAGGGCCTTGTTCCTCTCTTCACTCTTCTGAAGCAATATTTTAGTATGACAAGTAGCTTTGTCCAAGATTGCCTTCAAGGACAAAATGTAGCACACTTCATAAATGACTTACAGGCTAATAAATCAGATTTAAATGAAACAATAATGATATTAATTATCAGAAATGTTTAAATACCTGTCCTTGCAAGATCCTAAGAGCCTCATGTTTCCCCTCTAGGTGGCGATGAGTGACCTCCAGTTCGGTGCGTAACAGCTCCACTTCCTGATATAATAGAGGAAAATTTGCATACAAGGAGACATGTTTATATTGCATACAAAGATACATGTTCATTCTTTTCCTTCTTCTCTCATTCTTTTTTTTTTCTTTAAGAATATTGAATAATGTTACATCTCTTTCATATCTCCTCTCTTAATGTATTCGGTATCATTTAATGTCTCCTTGTTTTGATACATTGTTTTACTGCTTGTATGTCTCAACTTGTTCTGTTTGTTAATTTTGCATTAAAAAAAATACATGTTATATGGAAAGATAAATCATTTTTTACTCAATTAAAAAAAGCTAATAAAGGAGCCACTTTTCTGTGACTATAATGTGTGATTGTTTCACTATAATGTGACATTATTGTTATTTGATCATTTATTATATTTATTACATTCATTAGAGCAATTCTGTGAGTTTACCTCTGTGACCTCCTGTAGTCTTCTCTGCAGCTCTTCACTTGTGTCCTCAGAGGAGCTTTCTACAAAAGAATGCCGTTACATTTAGAAAATTAGATACTTTTGTTTTTTGCATGTCGGCACATGGGTTTCTATTGCCAACACATCATATCCTGGTGGTAGTGTGGTTCTCAAATTACTATTGTTGAATATTTGTTTAAGAATTGCTCAAGGGAGTAGCCTACACAGTCAACTCCCTGATAAGAAATAGCAGATGTTAACTTCACAAAACACCACAGACCATGCGAATAATAATAACCCCCACAGAGTGTTTTAGTATATTACCAGGAAGTTCTCTCTGTAAAGCTTTTAAACATAACTAACTTATTATGTGGTTCATATAGGCTAGTAGATTAGTCTGCTCTGTGTCCATGAAGGTATCAAAGAGGTTTGATAGGTTTAAATGACTTTAAATGAAAGTCCAGAAAACTAACCAGACTGTCTTTTCTCCCACTGTGCAACTCGTTCAGCTTCCAGTTCTTCCCTAAAGACAGCATACATAGTTCTGCATGATGTCCAGGAGAATGGCCCGTTGCTTCTCTCATTGCCCCCTTTCATTGGCCGTGACTTGGACAAGAAGTCCAGAAACCTCCCCCTGCTCTTTGTTTGTGGGAGACGGTCATGATGTCCTCTGGATCTGGCCCCCATGCCATCACCCAGATCCCCCTCTGTCATCATGTCATCTTCTGTGAGGCATTGAGGGCATGAACCCTCACCCTGCATCACAACAAACTATTGAAGAAAAAAAGACAGTGCATCAGACACAAAAAGAAGTAGGCCTATATCAAGCACGTTGAGTACTGCGTAGCCCATATTTAAATGCATTTAAAGTGACATATTTAAATAATGTTTGATAGTCAAAATAGCAGACAAGGATGTTAAATCGAGCTGTAAACTTACATATGTAAAACGAAACTTTTAGCATTCCTTGAGTGTAGAGGAAGAATACATAACCATACTAACCTGTCCGTGGGGAGATGTTTTTGTATTTCGCCGACAAGAACAACGGCAAAATTCCACATCAATGTCTTTCCGCTTACTTTGACGAAGTGAAACTTCTGCAAAGAGGCGTGTCTTGTCTTGACAGGTACCCAGAGCCGGCCCGAGGCATAAGTGAACTAAGCTGACCACCAGGGGGCCCCCTAATCGGGGTTATTTTTTATTTTTATTTTTTTAGATTACTTAAACAAGTGACATCAATGAATGAATGAAATGACTGAATGAATCATTCAAGACAACAAAACTCTGATTTAATGATCAATATACCTGTTACTGTTGCTGTGTCTGCCTGCATTTAAGTCATGCGTCTAGATCATAGACTGTAAAAAAACGGGTTGAAGAAATATTGTTTAGGCACTTTGTTTGATATAATCACAACAATTTAACGCAAGTATGGGAATTGAACTCAGATCTTCTTGATTAAAGCCCAACGCTTTATCAACTGAGCCACTGCGGGTTTAGTTTTTTTTTGTTGGAAAAATAAATATAGACCTAAGGCAGTATAGCCCTATTTATGGTTCTGAGTTTAAACTAAACCGTGACATCTACACGTTTTCCAAATTGGACCAACGTGATTATTTCACGTCTTGTCGTGATACGGGTTGTGCACTGAAGTTACAGGAGTTTCTTCCCGTTGCTAAGCAATGGAGGTCGAGTATTTAAAAGGTTATGGTTGACACGGTTAACGTGGTTTAACGTCGATGTAATACGTTGTTTTAGCGTAGGCCTACCTTTTGCTTAAACGAGGAGCTGGGGGACGCCGGAAAAATAGACATTTTACTCATTAGGCTGCTTCATTAAAAACGTGACATTAGACGTTTTCTTCGGGGTGGATCCGGGCAAATGAATCCTTTTCACTTTGAAAATAATAAAACAATTTTTTTTTTTTTTTGCATTTTAAATAATAGACCATTTCTCAATGATCGTAAATAAAACAAAATTCCATTTTCTCGGTTTAATGAAAACCAATAGGTCGTTATGGCAGAGGCGAATAAACATCCGGATATCTCTCCAATGGAGCGTGTTAACGCAAACGTGTATGTTTCACGTTTGAGGGGGTTAAACCGTGACATCTACACATTTTCCAAAGTGGACAATTGAGGCTTCATTAAAAAATGTGACATTTAGACGTTTTTTTTCAGCGTGGATCGAGGCAAATGAATCGTGTTCACCTTGAAAATAATAAATGTTTTATGCATTTTAAATATTAGACCATTTCTCAGTGATCGTCAATAAAAAAAAAAAAATTTTCTCAGTTTAATGAAAACAAATAGGTAAGTTTCAGTTTAAGTGTAAATTTCACGTTTGAGGGGGTTTAAACCGTGACATCTACGCGTTTTCAAAAGTGCACCAAAGTGATTATTTCACGTCACGATACCGAGTTGAAGAAATACTGTTTAAATATAATTTGACACAAGAGGGCAGTATAGCCCTATTTATGGTTTTGAGTTTAAACTAAACCGTGACATCTACACGTTTTCCAAAGTGGACCAACGTGATTATTTCACGTCTTGTCGTGATACGGGTTAGGCACTGAAGTTACAGGAGTTTCTTCCCGTTGCTAAGCAATGAACTAGGTCGAGTATTTAAAAGGTTATGGTTAACACGGTTAACTTGGTTTAACGTCGATGTAATACGTTGTTTTTAGCGTACCTTTTGCTTAAACGAGGAGCTGGGGGGACGCCGGAAAAATAGACATTTTACTCATTAGGCTGCTTCATTAAAAACGTGACAAAAAGACGTTTTCTTCGGCGTGGATCCATGCAAATGAATCATTTTCACCTTGAAAATAATAAATGTTTTTTTTGTTTTTTGTTTTTGCATTTTAAATAATAGACCATTTCTCAGTGATCGTCAATAAAAGAAAATTCCATTTTCTCGGTTTAATGAAAACCAATAGGTCGTGATGGTAAGTTTTAAGTGTAAGTTTCACGTTTGAGGGGGTTTAAACCGTGACATAGACCAACGCCACTTTTGCGTCATCGAAGGGTAACGCCCCCTTTTGGGGGAAAACACCTCTATACTGTCTATGGGAAAACATACGGATTTCCATGAGAACAGAACTTGCACTAGATCTGCAAATTTTCTTGATAGCAAAAATGGCACAAACTTAAAGAAGCTAACGTTACTGAATACGGGGTTACAGAGGTGTCCCTTTGAAATGGTCGAAAACTGGATTAATGACCCCACACAGCGGCCAAATATGGACTATTCAGACATCTAACGATACCACTATCTCGTGGAATCACCAAGTAAGTAGCCTTTTTTATTTATTTATTTATCATTTACACACTCACAGTAGCCTATGACAAACTACTAGACGATGAGGCCATGTCACTTGGATCATATTTAACTTGATTTACGCTATTGACAGTTTTGTTGTCGACTAGCTATTAGAAAGACTAAGCTGTTAGCAGCTAACGTTACCTTATTAGACTATGTCAATAGCTTAAATCAAGTTAAATATGATCCATTCATCGTCTAGTTTGTCATACTGTGTGTTAATGAAAAAAAAGGCTACTTACTTGGCGATTCCACGAGATAGTGGTATCGTTAGATGTCTGAATAGTCCATATTTGGCCGCTGTGTGGGGTCATTAATCCAGTTTTCGACCATTTCAAAGGGACACCTCTGTAACCCCGTATTCAGTAACGTTAGCTTCTTTAAGTTTGTGCCATTTTTGCTATCAAGAAAATTTGCAGATCTAGTGCGAGTTCTGTTCTCATGGGAATCCGTTTGTTTTCCCATAGACAGTATAGAGGTGTTTTCCCCCAAAAGGGGGCGTTACCCCTCGATAACGCAAAAGTGGCGTTGGTCTATCTACACGTTTTCAAAAGTGGACCAACGTGATTATTTCACGTCTTGTCATGATACCGGGTTGAAGAAATATTGTTCAGGCCACTTTGTTTGATATAATCACAACAATTTAACGCAAGTATGGGAAATTGAACTCAGGTCTTCTTGATTAAAGCCCAACGCTTTATCAACTGAGACACTGCATCTGTTGAGTTCAAGGGTGTAATGGAAGGGGTTTTATTGCAGGTTTGGCTTTATTTGTCGGAAAAATAACAAAGAGGGCAGTATAGCCCTGTTTATGGTTTTGAGTTTAAACTAAATCGTGACATCTACACGTTTTCCAAAGTGGACCAACGTGATTATTTCACGTCTTGTCGTGATAGGGGTTGGGCACTGAAGTTACAGGAGTTTCTTCCAGTTGCTAAGCAATGGAACTAGGTCGAGTATTTAAGTCTAGACCCTTCTAGAGCTGAGATATCGAATCTAAAAATTTCGACCCGAAAAAAAACCCCGACTGGTACCCCTTTCGTTTTTTTTTTTTTCGGGCGAAAAATTAAGTTTCTCCAATCTTCTCAAAACTCTGGATTCTGATAGAGGGCCATGAGACTTAAACCTGAGTGCAAAAATTGAGGCTCTAGACCCTTCCAGAGCTGAGACAAACCCGGGCTGTCGTTTTTTCTTTTGGGTCGAATTTTTGAGTTTCGATATCTCAGCTTTGGAAGGGTCTAGAGCCTCCATTTTTGCACTCAGGTTTAAGTCTCATGGCCATCTATCAGAATCCAGAGTTTTGAGAAGATTGGAGAAACTTAATTTTTCGCCCGAAAAAAAAAAACGGGCTGTTGTTTTTTTTTTGGGTCGAATTTTTGAGTTTCGATATCTCAGCTCTGGAAGGGTCTAGAGCCTCCATTTTTGCACTCAGGTTTAAGTCTCATAGCCCTCTATCAGAATCCAGAGTTTTGAGAAGATTGGAGAAACGTAATTTTTCGCCCGAAAATGAAAAAAAAAAACGAAAGGGGTAACACTGTCGGTTTTTTTTCGGGTCGAAATTTTGAATTTCGATATCTCAGCTCTGGAAGGGTCTAGAGCCTCCAATTTTGCACTCAGGTCAAAGTCTTGTGGCCCTCTATCATAATCCAGAGTTTTGAGAAGATTGGAGAAACTTAATTTTTCGCCCGAAAACGAAAAAAAAACGAAAGGGGTAACACTGTCAATTTTTTTTCGGGTCGAAATTTTTAATTTTTATATCTCAGCTCTGGAAGGGTGTAGATCCTCCATTTTTGCACTCAGGTCAAAGTCTCGTGGCCCTCTATCATAATCCAGAGTTTTGAGAAGATTGGAGAAACTTAATTTTTTGCCCGAAAACGAAAAAAACGAAAGGGGTAACACTGTCGTTTTTTTTTCGGGTCGAAATTTTGAATTTCGATATCTTCGCTCTGGAAGGGTCTAGATCTTCAATTTTTGCACTCAGGTCACAGTCTCACAGCCCTCTATCATAATCCAGAGTTTTGAGAAGATTGGAGAAACTTACTTTTTCGCCCGAAAACGGAAAAAAACGAAAGGGGTAACAATGTCGTTTTTTTTTTCGGGTCGAAATTTTGAATTTCGATATCTCAGCTTTGGAAGGGTCTAGAGCCTCCATTTTTGCACTCAGGTCAAAGTCTCGTGGCCCTCTATCATAATCCAGAGTTTTGAGAAGATTGGAGAAACTTCATTTTTCGCCCAAAAACGAAAAAAAACGAAAGGGGTAACACTGTCAATTTTTTTTCGGGTCGAAATTTTGAATTTTTATATCTCAGCTCTGGAAGGGTGTAGATCCTCCATTTTTGCACTCAGGTCACAGTCTCACAGCCCTCTATCATAATCCAGAGTTTTGAGAAGATTGGAGAAACTTACTTTTTCGCCCGAAAATGAAAAAAAACGAAAGGGGTAACAATGTCGTTTTTTTTTTTCGGGTCGAAATTTTGAATTTTGATATCTCAGCTCTGGAAGGGTCTAGAGCCTCCATTTTTGCACTCAGGTCAAAGTCTCGTGGCCCTCTATCATAATCCAGAGTTTTGAGAAGATTGGAGAAACTTAATTTTTCGCCCAAAAACGAAAAAAAAAAAACGAAAGGGGTAACACTGTCGTTTTTTTTTCGGGTCGAAATTTTGAATTTTGATATCTCAGCTCTGGAAGGGTCTAGATCCTCCATTTTTGCACTCAGGTCAAAGTCTTGTGGCCCTCTATCATAATCCAGAGTTTTGAGAAGATTGGAGAAACTTAATTTTTCGCCCGAAAACGAAAAAAACGAAAGGGGTAACACTGTCGTTTTTTTTTCGGGTCGAAATTTTGAGTTTCGATATCTCAGCTTTGGAAGGGTCTAGAGCCTCCATTTTTGCACTCAGGTCAAAGTCTCGTGGCCCTCTCTCATAATCCAGAGTTTTGAGAAGATTGGAGAAACTTAATTTTTCGCCCAAAAATGAAAAAAAAACGAAAGGGGTAACACTGTCGTTTTTTCTTCGGGTCGAAATTTTGAATTTCGATATCTCAGCTCTGGAAGGGTCTAGAGCCTCAATTTTTGCACTCAGGTCAAAGTCTCGTGGCCCTCTATCATAATCCAGAGTTTTGAGAAGATTGGAGAAACTTAATTTTTCGCCTGAAAATGAAAAAAAACGAAAGGGGTAACACTGTCGTTTTTTTTTTCGGGTCGAAATTTTGAATTTCGATATCTCAGCTCTGGAAGGGTCTAGAGCCTCAATTTTTGCACTCAGGTCAAAGTCTTGTGGCCCTCTATCATAATCCAGAGTTTTGAGAAGATTGGAGAAACTTAATTTTTCGCCCAAAAATGAAAAAAAAACCGAAAGGGGTAACACTGTCGTTTTTTTTTCGGGTCGAAATTTTGAGTTTCGATACCTCAGCTTTGGAAGGGTCTAGAGCCTCCATTTTTGCACTCAGGTCAAAGTCTCGTGGCCCTCTATCATAATCCAGAGTTTTGAGAAGATTGGAGAAACTTAATTTTTCGCCCGAAAATGAAAAAAAACGAAAGGGGTAACACTGTCGTTTTTTTTTTCGGGTCGAAATTTTGAAGTTTGATATCTCAGCTCTGGAAGGGTCTAGATCCTCCATTTTTGCACTCAGGTCAAAGTCTTGTGGCCCTCTATCATAATCCAGAGTTTTGAGAAGATTGGAGAAACTTAATTTTTCGCCCGAAAACGAAAAAAAACGAAAGGGGTAACACTGTCGTTTTTTTTTTCGGGTCGAAATTTTGAGTTTCGATATCTCAGCTTTGGAAGGGTCTAGAGCCTCCATTTTTGCACTCAGGTCAAAGTATCGTGGCCCTCTATCATAATCCAGAGTTTTGAGAAGATTGGAGAAACTTAATTTTTCGCCCAAAAATGAAAAAAAACGAAAGGGGTAACACTGTCGTTTTTTTTTCGGGTTGAAATTTTGAGTTTCGATATCTCAGCTCTGGAAGGGTCTAGATCCTCCATTTTTGCACTCAGGTCAAAGTCTTGTGGCCCTCTATCATAATCCAGAGTTTTGAGAAGATTGGAGAAACTTAATTTTTCGCCCCGAAAACGAAAAAAAACGAAAGGGGTAACACTGTCGTTTTTTTTTTTCGGGTCGAAATTTTGAGTTTCGATATCTCAGCTTTGGAAGGGTCTAGAGCCTCCATTTTTGCACTCAGGTCAAAGTCTCGTGGCCCTCTATCATAATCCAGAGTTTTGACAAGATTGGAGAAACTTAATTTTTCGCCCGAAAATGAAAAAAAAAAACGAAAGGGGTAACACTGTCGTTTTTTTCGGGTCGAAATTTTGAATTTTGATATCTCAGGTCTGGAAGGGTCTAGATCCTCCATTTTTGCACTCAGGTCAAAGTCTTGTGGCCCTCTATCATAATCCAGAGTTTTGAGAAGATTGGAGAAACTTAATTTTTCGCCCGAAAACGAAAAACAAAGAAAGGGGTAACACTGTCGTTTTTTTTCGGGTCTAAATTTTGAGTTTCGATATCTCAGCTTTGGAAGGGTCTAGAGCCTCCATTTTTGCACTCAGGTCAAAGTCTCGTGGCCCTCTATCATAATCCAGAGTTTTGAGAAGATTGGAGAAACTTAATTTTTCGCCCAAAAATGAAAAAAAAAACGAAAGGGGTAACACTGTCGGTTTTTTTTCGGGTCGAAATTTTGAATTTCGATATCTCAGCTCTGGAAGGGTCTAGAGCCTCCATTTTTGCACTCAGGTCAAAGTCTTGTGGCCCTCTATCATAATCCAGAGTTTTGAGAAGATTGGAGAAACTTAATTTTTCGCCCAAAAATGAAAAAAAACGAAAGGGGTAACACTGTCGTTTTTTTTTTCGGGTCGAAATTTTGAGTTTCGATATCTCAGCTCTGGAAGGGTCTAGAGCCTCAATTTTTGCACTCAGGTCAAAGTCTCGTGGCCCTCTATCATAATCCAGAGTTTTGAGAAGATTGGAGAAACTTAATTTTTCGCCCAAAAATGAAAAAAAAAACGAAAGGGGTAACACTGTCGTTTTTTTTTCGGGTCGAAATTTTGAGTTTCGATATCTCAGCTTTGGAAGGGTCTAGAGCCTCCATTTTTGCACTCAGGTCAAAGTCTCGTGGCCCTCTATCATAATCCAGAGTTTTGAGAAGATTGGAGAAACTTAATTTTTCGCCCGAAAATGAAAAAAAACGAAAGGGGTAACACTGTCGTTTTTTTTTCGGGTCGAAATTTTGAAGTTTGATATCTCAGCTCTGGAAGGGTCTAGATCCTCCATTTTTGCACTCAGGTCAAAGTCTTGTGGCCCTCTATCATAATCCAGAGTTTTGAGAAGATTGAAGAAACTTAATTTTTCGCCCGAAAACGAAAAAAAACGGAAGGGGTAACACTGTCGTTTTTTTTTTTCGGGTCGAAATTTTGAGTTTCGATATCTCAGCTTTGGAAGGGTCTAGAGCCTCCATTTTTGCACTCAGGTCAAAGTATCGTGGCCCTCTATCATAATCCAGAGTTTTGAGAAGATTGGAGAAACTTAATTTTTCGCCCGAAAACGAAAAACAACGAAAGGGGTAACACTGTCGTTTTTTTTTCGGGTCGAAATTTTGAGTTTCGATATCTCAGCTTTGGAAGGGTCTAGAGCCTCCATTTTTGCACTCAGGTCAAAGTCTCGTGGCCCTCTATCATAATCCAGAGTTTTGAGAAGATTGGAGAAACTTAATTTTTCGCCCAAAAATGAAAAAAAAAGAAAGGGGTAACACTGTCGGTTTTTTTTCGGGTCGAAATTTTGAATTTCGATATCTCAGCTCTGGAAGGGTCTAGAGCCTCCATTTTTGCACTCAGGTCAAAGTCTTGTGGCCCTCTATCATAATCCAGAGTTTTGAGAAGATTGGAGAAACTTAATTTTTCGCCCAAAAATGAAAAAAAAACGAAAGGGGTAACACTGTCGTTTTTTTTTCGGGTCGAAATTTTGAGTTTCGATATCTCAGCTCTGGAAGGGTCTAGAGCCTCAATTTTTGCACTCAGGTCAAAGTCTCGTGGCCCTCTATCATAATCCAGAGTTTTGAGAAGATTGGAGAAACTTAATTTTTCGCCTGAAAATGAAAAAAAACGAAAGGGGTAACACTGTCGTTTTTTTTTCGGGTCGAAATTTTGAATTTCGATATCTCAGCTCTGGAAGGGTCTAGAGCCTCCATTTTTGCACTCAGGTCAAAGTCTTGTGGCCCTCTATCATAATCCAGAGTTTTGAGAAGATTGGAGAAACTTAATTTTTCGCCCAAAAATGAAAAAAAAAAACGAAAGGGGTAACACTGTCGTTTTTTTTTCGGGTCGAAATTTTGAGTTTCGATATCTCAGCTTTGGAAGGGTTTAGAGCCTCCATTTTTGCACTCAGGTCAAAGTCTCGTGGCCCTCTATCATAATCCAGAGTTTTGAGAAGATTGGAGAAACTTAATTTTTCGCCCGAAAATGAAAAAAAACGAAAGGGGTAACACTGTCGTTTTTTTTTCGGGTCGAAATTTTGAAGTTTGATATCTCAGCTCTGGAAGGGTCTAGATCCTCCATTTTTGCACTCAGGTCAAAGTCTTGTGGCCCTCTATCATAATCCAGAGTTTTGAGAAGATTGGAGAAACTTAATTTTTCGCCCGAAAACGAAAAAAAACGAAAGGGGTAACACTGTCGTTTTTTTTTTTCGGGTCGAAATTTTGAGTTTCGATATCTCAGCTTTGGAAGGGTCTAGAGCCTCCATTTTTGCACTCAGGTCAAAGTATCGTGGCCCTCTATCATAATCCAGAGTTTTGAGAAGATTGGAGAAACTTAATTTTTCGCCCAAAAATGAAAAAAAAAAACGAAAGGGGTAACACTGTCGTTTTTTTTCCGGTCGAAATTTTGAATTTTGATATCTCAGGTCTGGAAGGGTCTAGATCCTCCATTTTTGCACTCAGGTCAAAGTCTTGTGGCCCTCTATCATAATCCAGAGTTTTGAGAAGATTGGAGAAACTTAATTTTTCGCCCGAAAACGAAAAACAACGAAAGGGGTAACACTGTCGTTTTTTTTTCGGGTCGAAATTTTGAGTTTCGATATCTCAGCTTTGGAAGGGTCTAGAGCCTCCATTTTTGCACTCAGGTCAAAGTCTCGTGGCCCTCTATCATAATCCAGAGTTTTGAGAAGATTGGAGAAACTTAATTTTTCGCCCAAAAATGAAAAAAAAAACGAAAGGGGTAACACTGTCGTTTTTTTTTCGGGTCGAAATTTTGAGTTTCGATATCTCAGCTCTGGAAGGGTCTAGAGCCCCCATTTTTGCACTCAGGTCAAAGTCTCGTGGCCCTCTATCATAATCCAGAGTTTTGAGAAGATTGGAGAAACTTAATTTTTCGCCCGAAAACGAAAAAAAAAAACGAAAGGAGTAACACTGTCGTTTTTTTTTCGGGTCGAAATTTTGAATTTTGATATCTCAGCTCTGGAAGGGTCTAGATCCTCCATTTTTGCACTCAGGTCAAAGTCTTGTGGCCCTCTATCATAATCCAGAGTTTTGAGAAGATTGGAGAAACTTAATTTTTCGCCCGAAAACGAAAAAAAACGAAAGTGGTAACACTGTCGTTTTTTTTTTCGGGTTGAAATTTTGAGTTTCGATATCTCAGCTCTGGAAGGGTCTAGATCCTCCATTTTTGCACTCAGGTCAAAGTCTTGTGGCCCTCTATCATAATCCAGAGTTTTGAGAAGATTGGAGAAACTTAATTTTTCGCCCGAAAACGAAAAACAACGAAAGGGGTAACACTGTCGTTTTTTTTTCGGGTCGAAATTTTGAGTTTCGATATCTCAGCTTTGGAAGGGTCTAGAGCCTCCATTTTTGCACTCAGGTCAAAGTCTCGTGGCCCTCTATCATAATCCAGAGTTTTGAGAAGATTGGAGAAACTTAATTTTTCGCCCAAAAATGAAAAAAAAAACGAAAGGGGTAACACTGTCGTTTTTTTTTCGGGTCGAAATTTTGAGTTTCGATATCTCAGCTCTGGAAGGGTCTAGAGCCCCCATTTTTGCACTCAGGTCAAAGTCTCGTGGCCCTCTATCATAATCCAGAGTTTTGAGAAGATTGGAGAAACTTAATTTTTCGCCCGAAAACGAAAAAAAAAAACGAAAGGAGTAACACTGTCGTTTTTTTTTCGGGTCGAAATTTTGAATTTTGATATCTCAGCTCTGGAAGGGTCTAGATCCTCCATTTTTGCACTCAGGTCAAAGTCTTGTGGCCCTCTATCATAATCCAGAGTTTTGACAAGATTGGAGAAACTTAATTTTTTGCCCGAAAACGAAAAAAAAAAAACGATAGGGGTAACACTGTCGTTTTTTTCGGGTCGAAATTTTGAATTTTGATATCTCAGGTCTGGAAGGGTCTAGATCCTCCATTTTTGCACTCAGGTCAAAGTCTTGTGGCCCTCTATCATAATCCAGAGTTTTGAGAAGATTGGAGAAACTTAATTTTTCGCCCAAAAATGAAAAAAAACGAAAGGGGTAACACTGTCGTTTTTTTTTTCGGGTCGAAATTTTGAGTTTCGATATCTCAGCTCTGGAAGGGTCTAGAGCCTCAATTTTTGCACTCAGGTCAAAGTCTCGTGGCCCTCTATCATAATCCAGAGTTTTGAGAAGATTGGAGAAACTTAATTTTTCGCCTGAAAATGAAAAAAAACGAAAGGGGTAACACTGTCGTTTTTTTTTCGGGTCGAAATTTTGAATTTCGATATCTCAGCTCTGGAAGGGTCTAGAGCCTCCATTTTTGCACTCAGGTCAAAGTCTTGTGGCCCTCTATCATAATCCAGAGTTTTGAGAAGATTGGAGAAACTTATTTTTTCGCCCAAAAATGAAAAAAAAAACGAAAGGGGTAACACTGTCGTTTTTTTTTCGGGTCGAAATTTTGAGTTTCGATATCTCAGCTTTGGAAGGGTCTAGAGCCTCCATTTTTGCACTCAGGTCAAAGTCTCGTGGCCCTCTATCATAATCCAGAGTTTTGAGAAGATTGGAGAAACTTAATTTTTCGCCCGAAAATGAAAAAAAACGAAAGGGGTAACACTGTCGTTTTTTTTTCGGGTCGAAATTTTGAAGTTTGATATCTCAGCTCTGGAAGGGTCTAGATCCTCCATTTTTGCACTCAGGTCAAAGTCTTGTGGCCCTCTATCATAATCCAGAGTTTTGAGAAGATTGGAGAAACTTAATTTTTCGCCCGAAAACGAAAAACAAAGAAAGGGGTAACACTGTCGTTTTTTTTCGGGTCTAAATTTTGAGTTTCGATATCTCAGCTTTGGAAGGGTCTAGAGCCTCCATTTTTGCACTCAGGTCAAAGTCTCGTGGCCCTCTATCATAATCCAGAGTTTTGAGAAGATTGGAGAAACTTAATTTTTCGCCCAAAAATGAAAAAAAAAACGAAAGGGGTAACACTGTCGGTTTTTTTTCGGGTCGAAATTTTGAATTTCGATATCTCAGCTCTGGAAGGGTCTAGAGCCTCCATTTTTGCACTCAGGTCAAAGTCTTGTGGCCCTCTATCATAATCCAGAGTTTTGAGAAGATTGGAGAAACTTAATTTTTCGCCCAAAAATGAAAAAAAACGAAAGGGGTAACACTGTCGTTTTTTTTTTCGGGTCGAAATTTTGAGTTTCGATATCTCAGCTCTGGAAGGGTCTAGAGCCTCAATTTTTGCACTCAGGTCAAAGTCTCGTGGCCCTCTATCATAATCCAGAGTTTTGAGAAGATTGGAGAAACTTAATTTTTCGCCCAAAAATGAAAAAAAAAACGAAAGGGGTAACACTGTCGTTTTTTTTTCGGGTCGAAATTTTGAGTTTCGATATCTCAGCTTTGGAAGGGTCTAGAGCCTCCATTTTTGCACTCAGGTCAAAGTCTCGTGGCCCTCTATCATAATCCAGAGTTTTGAGAAGATTGGAGAAACTTAATTTTTCGCCCGAAAATGAAAAAAAACGAAAGGGGTAACACTGTCGTTTTTTTTTCGGGTCGAAATTTTGAAGTTTGATATCTCAGCTCTGGAAGGGTCTAGATCCTCCATTTTTGCACTCAGGTCAAAGTCTTGTGGCCCTCTATCATAATCCAGAGTTTTGAGAAGATTGAAGAAACTTAATTTTTCGCCCGAAAACGAAAAAAAACGGAAGGGGTAACACTGTCGTTTTTTTTTTCGGGTCGAAATTTTGAGTTTCGATATCTCAGCTTTGGAAGGGTCTAGAGCCTCCATTTTTGCACTCAGGTCAAAGTATCGTGGCCCTCTATCATAATCCAGAGTTTTGAGAAGATTGGAGAAACTTAATTTTTCGCCCGAAAACGAAAAACAACGAAAGGGGTAACACTGTCGTTTTTTTTTCGGGTCGAAATTTTGAGTTTCGATATCTCAGCTTTGGAAGGGTCTAGAGCCTCCATTTTTGCACTCAGGTCAAAGTCTCGTGGCCCTCTATCATAATCCAGAGTTTTGAGAAGATTGGAGAAACTTAATTTTTCGCCCAAAAATGAAAAAAAAAGAAAGGGGTAACACTGTCGGTTTTTTTTCGGGTCGAAATTTTGAATTTCGATATCTCAGCTCTGGAAGGGTCTAGAGCCTCCATTTTTGCACTCAGGTCAAAGTCTTGTGGCCCTCTATCATAATCCAGAGTTTTGAGAAGATTGGAGAAACTTAATTTTTCGCCCAAAAATGAAAAAAAAACGAAAGGGGTAACACTGTCGTTTTTTTTTCGGGTCGAAATTTTGAGTTTCGATATCTCAGCTCTGGAAGGGTCTAGAGCCTCAATTTTTGCACTCAGGTCAAAGTCTCGTGGCCCTCTATCATAATCCAGAGTTTTGAGAAGATTGGAGAAACTTAATTTTTCGCCTGAAAATGAAAAAAAACGAAAGGGGTAACACTGTCGTTTTTTTTTCGGGTCGAAATTTTGAATTTCGATATCTCAGCTCTGGAAGGGTCTAGAGCCTCCATTTTTGCACTCAGGTCAAAGTCTTGTGGCCCTCTATCATAATCCAGAGTTTTGAGAAGATTGGAGAAACTTAATTTTTCGCCCAAAAATGAAAAAAAAAAACGAAAGGGGTAACACTGTCGTTTTTTTTTCGGGTCGAAATTTTGAGTTTCGATATCTCAGCTTTGGAAGGGTTTAGAGCCTCCATTTTTGCACTCAGGTCAAAGTCTCGTGGCCCTCTATCATAATCCAGAGTTTTGAGAAGATTGGAGAAACTTAATTTTTCGCCCGAAAATGAAAAAAAACGAAAGGGGTAACACTGTCGTTTTTTTTTCGGGTCGAAATTTTGAAGTTTGATATCTCAGCTCTGGAAGGGTCTAGATCCTCCATTTTTGCACTCAGGTCAAAGTCTTGTGGCCCTCTATCATAATCCAGAGTTTTGAGAAGATTGGAGAAACTTAATTTTTCGCCCGAAAACGAAAAAAAACGAAAGGGGTAACACTGTCGTTTTTTTTTTTCGGGTCGAAATTTTGAGTTTCGATATCTCAGCTTTGGAAGGGTCTAGAGCCTCCATTTTTGCACTCAGGTCAAAGTATCGTGGCCCTCTATCATAATCCAGAGTTTTGAGAAGATTGGAGAAACTTAATTTTTCGCCCAAAAATGAAAAAAAAAAACGAAAGGGGTAACACTGTCGTTTTTTTTCCGGTCGAAATTTTGAATTTTGATATCTCAGGTCTGGAAGGGTCTAGATCCTCCATTTTTGCACTCAGGTCAAAGTCTTGTGGCCCTCTATCATAATCCAGAGTTTTGAGAAGATTGGAGAAACTTAATTTTTCGCCCGAAAACGAAAAACAACGAAAGGGGTAACACTGTCGTTTTTTTTTCGGGTCGAAATTTTGAGTTTCGATATCTCAGCTTTGGAAGGGTCTAGAGCCTCCATTTTTGCACTCAGGTCAAAGTCTCGTGGCCCTCTATCATAATCCAGAGTTTTGAGAAGATTGGAGAAACTTAATTTTTCGCCCAAAAATGAAAAAAAAAACGAAAGGGGTAACACTGTCGTTTTTTTTTCGGGTCGAAATTTTGAGTTTCGATATCTCAGCTCTGGAAGGGTCTAGAGCCCCCATTTTTGCACTCAGGTCAAAGTCTCGTGGCCCTCTATCATAATCCAGAGTTTTGAGAAGATTGGAGAAACTTAATTTTTCGCCCGAAAACGAAAAAAAAAAACGAAAGGAGTAACACTGTCGTTTTTTTTTCGGGTCGAAATTTTGAATTTTGATATCTCAGCTCTGGAAGGGTCTAGATCCTCCATTTTTGCACTCAGGTCAAAGTCTTGTGGCCCTCTATCATAATCCAGAGTTTTGAGAAGATTGGAGAAACTTAATTTTTCGCCCGAAAACGAAAAAAAACGAAAGTGGTAACACTGTCGTTTTTTTTTTCGGGTTGAAATTTTGAATTTCGATATCTCAGCTCTGGAAGGGTCTAGAGCCTCCATTTTTGCACTCAGGTCAAAGTCTTGTGGCCCTCTATCATAATCCAGAGTTTTGAGAAGATTGGAGAAACTTAATTTTTCGCCCAAAAATGAAAAAAAAACGAAAGGGGTAACACTGTCGTTTTTTTTTCGGGTCGAAATTTTGAGTTTCGATATCTCAGCTCTGGAAGGGTCTAGAGCCTCAATTTTTGCACTCAGGTCAAAGTCTCGTGGCCCTCTATCATAATCCAGAGTTTTGAGAAGATTGGAGAAACTTAATTTTTCGCCTGAAAATGAAAAAAAACGAAAGGGGTAACACTGTCGTTTTTTTTTCGGGTCGAAATTTTGAATTTCGATATCTCAGCTCTGGAAGGGTCTAGAGCCTCCATTTTTGCACTCAGGTCAAAGTCTTGTGGCCCTCTATCATAATCCAGAGTTTTGAGAAGATTGGAGAAACTTAATTTTTCGCCCAAAAATGAAAAAAAAAAACGAAAGGGGTAACACTGTCGTTTTTTTTTCGGGTCGAAATTTTGAGTTTCGATATCTCAGCTTTGGAAGGGTTTAGAGCCTCCATTTTTGCACTCAGGTCAAAGTCTCGTGGCCCTCTATCATAATCCAGAGTTTTGAGAAGATTGGAGAAACTTAATTTTTCGCCCGAAAATGAAAAAAAACGAAAGGGGTAACACTGTCGTTTTTTTTTCGGGTCGAAATTTTGAAGTTTGATATCTCAGCTCTGGAAGGGTCTAGATCCTCCATTTTTGCACTCAGGTCAAAGTCTTGTGGCCCTCTATCATAATCCAGAGTTTTGAGAAGATTGGAGAAACTTAATTTTTCGCCCGAAAACGAAAAAAAACGAAAGGGGTAACACTGTCGTTTTTTTTTTTCGGGTCGAAATTTTGAGTTTCGATATCTCAGCTTTGGAAGGGTCTAGAGCCTCCATTTTTGCACTCAGGTCAAAGTATCGTGGCCCTCTATCATAATCCAGAGTTTTGAGAAGATTGGAGAAACTTAATTTTTCGCCCAAAAATGAAAAAAAAAAACGAAAGGGGTAACACTGTCGTTTTTTTTCCGGTCGAAATTTTGAATTTTGATATCTCAGGTCTGGAAGGGTCTAGATCCTCCATTTTTGCACTCAGGTCAAAGTCTTGTGGCCCTCTATCATAATCCAGAGTTTTGAGAAGATTGGAGAAACTTAATTTTTCGCCCGAAAACGAAAAACAACGAAAGGGGTAACACTGTCGTTTTTTTTTCGGGTCGAAATTTTGAGTTTCGATATCTCAGCTTTGGAAGGGTCTAGAGCCTCCATTTTTGCACTCAGGTCAAAGTCTCGTGGCCCTCTATCATAATCCAGAGTTTTGAGAAGATTGGAGAAACTTAATTTTTCGCCCAAAAATGAAAAAAAAAACGAAAGGGGTAACACTGTCGTTTTTTTTTCGGGTCGAAATTTTGAGTTTCGATATCTCAGCTTTGGAAGGGTCTAGAGCCTCCATTTTTGCACTCAGGTCAAAGTCTCGTGGCCCTCTATCATAATCCAGAGTTTTGAGAAGATTGGAGAAACTTAATTTTTCGCCCGAAAATGAAAAAAAACGAAAGGGGTAACACTGTCGTTTTTTTTTCGGGTCGAAATTTTGAAGTTTGATATCTCAGCTCTGGAAGGGTCTAGATCCTCCATTTTTGCACTCAGGTCAAAGTCTTGTGGCCCTCTATCATAATCCAGAGTTTTGAGAAGATTGAAGAAACTTAATTTTTCGCCCGAAAACGAAAAAAAACGGAAGGGGTAACACTGTCGTTTTTTTTTTTCGGGTCGAAATTTTGAGTTTCGATATCTCAGCTTTGGAAGGGTCTAGAGCCTCCATTTTTGCACTCAGGTCAAAGTATCGTGGCCCTCTATCATAATCCAGAGTTTTGAGAAGATTGGAGAAACTTAATTTTTCGCCCGAAAACGAAAAACAACGAAAGGGGTAACACTGTCGTTTTTTTTTCGGGTCGAAATTTTGAGTTTCGATATCTCAGCTTTGGAAGGGTCTAGAGCCTCCATTTTTGCACTCAGGTCAAAGTCTCGTGGCCCTCTATCATAATCCAGAGTTTTGAGAAGATTGGAGAAACTTAATTTTTCGCCCAAAAATGAAAAAAAAAGAAAGGGGTAACACTGTCGGTTTTTTTTCGGGTCGAAATTTTGAATTTCGATATCTCAGCTCTGGAAGGGTCTAGAGCCTCCATTTTTGCACTCAGGTCAAAGTCTTGTGGCCCTCTATCATAATCCAGAGTTTTGAGAAGATTGGAGAAACTTAATTTTTCGCCCAAAAATGAAAAAAAAACGAAAGGGGTAACACTGTCGTTTTTTTTTCGGGTCGAAATTTTGAGTTTCGATATCTCAGCTCTGGAAGGGTCTAGAGCCTCAATTTTTGCACTCAGGTCAAAGTCTCGTGGCCCTCTATCATAATCCAGAGTTTTGAGAAGATTGGAGAAACTTAATTTTTCGCCTGAAAATGAAAAAAAACGAAAGGGGTAACACTGTCGTTTTTTTTTCGGGTCGAAATTTTGAATTTCGATATCTCAGCTCTGGAAGGGTCTAGAGCCTCCATTTTTGCACTCAGGTCAAAGTCTTGTGGCCCTCTATCATAATCCAGAGTTTTGAGAAGATTGGAGAAACTTAATTTTTCGCCCAAAAATGAAAAAAAAAAACGAAAGGGGTAACACTGTCGTTTTTTTTTCGGGTCGAAATTTTGAGTTTCGATATCTCAGCTTTGGAAGGGTTTAGAGCCTCCATTTTTGCACTCAGGTCAAAGTCTCGTGGCCCTCTATCATAATCCAGAGTTTTGAGAAGATTGGAGAAACTTAATTTTTCGCCCGAAAATGAAAAAAAACGAAAGGGGTAACACTGTCGTTTTTTTTTCGGGTCGAAATTTTGAAGTTTGATATCTCAGCTCTGGAAGGGTCTAGATCCTCCATTTTTGCACTCAGGTCAAAGTCTTGTGGCCCTCTATCATAATCCAGAGTTTTGAGAAGATTGGAGAAACTTAATTTTTCGCCCGAAAACGAAAAAAAACGAAAGGGGTAACACTGTCGTTTTTTTTTTTCGGGTCGAAATTTTGAGTTTCGATATCTCAGCTTTGGAAGGGTCTAGAGCCTCCATTTTTGCACTCAGGTCAAAGTATCGTGGCCCTCTATCATAATCCAGAGTTTTGAGAAGATTGGAGAAACTTAATTTTTCGCCCAAAAATGAAAAAAAAAAACGAAAGGGGTAACACTGTCGTTTTTTTTCCGGTCGAAATTTTGAATTTTGATATCTCAGGTCTGGAAGGGTCTAGATCCTCCATTTTTGCACTCAGGTCAAAGTCTTGTGGCCCTCTATCATAATCCAGAGTTTTGAGAAGATTGGAGAAACTTAATTTTTCGCCCGAAAACGAAAAACAACGAAAGGGGTAACACTGTCGTTTTTTTTTCGGGTCGAAATTTTGAGTTTCGATATCTCAGCTTTGGAAGGGTCTAGAGCCTCCATTTTTGCACTCAGGTCAAAGTCTCGTGGCCCTCTATCATAATCCAGAGTTTTGAGAAGATTGGAGAAACTTAATTTTTCGCCCAAAAATGAAAAAAAAAACGAAAGGGGTAACACTGTCGTTTTTTTTTCGGGTCGAAATTTTGAGTTTCGATATCTCAGCTCTGGAAGGGTCTAGAGCCCCCATTTTTGCACTCAGGTCAAAGTCTCGTGGCCCTCTATCATAATCCAGAGTTTTGAGAAGATTGGAGAAACTTAATTTTTCGCCCGAAAACGAAAAAAAAAAACGAAAGGAGTAACACTGTCGTTTTTTTTTCGGGTCGAAATTTTGAATTTTGATATCTCAGCTCTGGAAGGGTCTAGATCCTCCATTTTTGCACTCAGGTCAAAGTCTTGTGGCCCTCTATCATAATCCAGAGTTTTGAGAAGATTGGAGAAACTTAATTTTTCGCCCGAAAACGAAAAAAAACGAAAGTGGTAACACTGTCGTTTTTTTTTTCGGGTTGAAATTTTGAATTTCGATATCTCAGCTCTGGAAGGGTCTAGAGCCTCCATTTTTGCACTCAGGTCAAAGTCTTGTGGCCCTCTATCATAATCCAGAGTTTTGAGAAGATTGGAGAAACTTAATTTTTCGCCCAAAAATGAAAAAAAAACGAAAGGGGTAACACTGTCGTTTTTTTTTCGGGTCGAAATTTTGAGTTTCGATATCTCAGCTCTGGAAGGGTCTAGAGCCTCAATTTTTGCACTCAGGTCAAAGTCTCGTGGCCCTCTATCATAATCCAGAGTTTTGAGAAGATTGGAGAAACTTAATTTTTCGCCTGAAAATGAAAAAAAACGAAAGGGGTAACACTGTCGTTTTTTTTTCGGGTCGAAATTTTGAATTTCGATATCTCAGCTCTGGAAGGGTCTAGAGCCTCCATTTTTGCACTCAGGTCAAAGTCTTGTGGCCCTCTATCATAATCCAGAGTTTTGAGAAGATTGGAGAAACTTAATTTTTCGCCCAAAAATGAAAAAAAAAAACGAAAGGGGTAACACTGTCGTTTTTTTTTCGGGTCGAAATTTTGAGTTTCGATATCTCAGCTTTGGAAGGGTTTAGAGCCTCCATTTTTGCACTCAGGTCAAAGTCTCGTGGCCCTCTATCATAATCCAGAGTTTTGAGAAGATTGGAGAAACTTAATTTTTCGCCCGAAAATGAAAAAAAACGAAAGGGGTAACACTGTCGTTTTTTTTTCGGGTCGAAATTTTGAAGTTTGATATCTCAGCTCTGGAAGGGTCTAGATCCTCCATTTTTGCACTCAGGTCAAAGTCTTGTGGCCCTCTATCATAATCCAGAGTTTTGAGAAGATTGGAGAAACTTAATTTTTCGCCCGAAAACGAAAAAAAACGAAAGGGGTAACACTGTCGTTTTTTTTTTTCGGGTCGAAATTTTGAGTTTCGATATCTCAGCTTTGGAAGGGTCTAGAGCCTCCATTTTTGCACTCAGGTCAAAGTATCGTGGCCCTCTATCATAATCCAGAGTTTTGAGAAGATTGGAGAAACTTAATTTTTCGCCCAAAAATGAAAAAAAAAAACGAAAGGGGTAACACTGTCGTTTTTTTTCCGGTCGAAATTTTGAATTTTGATATCTCAGGTCTGGAAGGGTCTAGATCCTCCATTTTTGCACTCAGGTCAAAGTCTTGTGGCCCTCTATCATAATCCAGAGTTTTGAGAAGATTGGAGAAACTTAATTTTTCGCCCGAAAACGAAAAACAACGAAAGGGGTAACACTGTCGTTTTTTTTTCGGGTCGAAATTTTGAGTTTCGATATCTCAGCTTTGGAAGGGTCTAGAGCCTCCATTTTTGCACTCAGGTCAAAGTCTCGTGGCCCTCTATCATAATCCAGAGTTTTGAGAAGATTGGAGAAACTTAATTTTTCGCCCAAAAATGAAAAAAAAAACGAAAGGGGTAACACTGTCGTTTTTTTTTCGGGTCGAAATTTTGAGTTTCGATATCTCAGCTCTGGAAGGGTCTAGAGCCCCCATTTTTGCACTCAGGTCAAAGTCTCGTGGCCCTCTATCATAATCCAGAGTTTTGAGAAGATTGGAGAAACTTAATTTTTCGCCCGAAAACGAAAAAAAAAAACGAAAGGAGTAACACTGTCGTTTTTTTTTCGGGTCGAAATTTTGAATTTTGATATCTCAGCTCTGGAAGGGTCTAGATCCTCCATTTTTGCACTCAGGTCAAAGTCTTGTGGCCCTCTATCATAATCCAGAGTTTTGAGAAGATTGGAGAAACTTAATTTTTCGCCCGAAAACGAAAAAAAACGAAAGTGGTAACACTGTCGTTTTTTTTTTCGGGTTGAAATTTTGAGTTTCGATATCTCAGCTCTGGAAGGGTCTAGATCCTCCATTTTTGCACTCAGGTCAAAGTCTTGTGGCCCTCTATCATAATCCAGAGTTTTGAGAAGATTGGAGAAACTTAATTTTTCGCCCGAAAACGAAAAACAACGAAAGGGGTAACACTGTCGTTTTTTTTTCGGGTCGAAATTTTGAGTTTCGATATCTCAGCTTTGGAAGGGTCTAGAGCCTCCATTTTTGCACTCAGGTCAAAGTCTCGTGGCCCTCTATCATAATCCAGAGTTTTGAGAAGATTGGAGAAACTTAATTTTTCGCCCAAAAATGAAAAAAAAAACGAAAGGGGTAACACTGTCGTTTTTTTTTCGGGTCGAAATTTTGAGTTTCGATATCTCAGCTCTGGAAGGGTCTAGAGCCCCCATTTTTGCACTCAGGTCAAAGTCTCGTGGCCCTCTATCATAATCCAGAGTTTTGAGAAGATTGGAGAAACTTAATTTTTCGCCCG
Source organism: Pimephales promelas (assembly GCF_988280905.1). Classification (NCBI taxonomy): domain Eukaryota; kingdom Metazoa; phylum Chordata; class Actinopteri; order Cypriniformes; family Leuciscidae; genus Pimephales; species Pimephales promelas. Next base: position 36,034,981 of record NC_142772.1, on the reverse strand, counting down.
AAAACGAAAAAAAAAAAACGAAAGGAGTAACACTGTCGTTTTTTTTTCGGGTCGAAATTTTGAATTTTGATATCTCAGCTCTGGAAGGGTCTAGATCCTCCATTTTTGCACTCAGGTCAAAGTCTTGTGGCCCTCTATCATAATCCAGAGTTTTGACAAGATTGGAGAAACTTAATTTTTTGCCCGAAAACGAAAAAAAAAAAACGATAGGGGTAACACTGTCGTTTTTTTCGGGTCGAAATTTTGAATTTTGATATCTCAGGTCTGGAAGGGTCTAGATCCTCCATTTTTGCACTCAGGTCAAAGTCTTGTGGCCCTCTATCATAATCCAGAGTTTTGAGAAGATTGGAGAAACTTAATTTTTCGCCCAAAAATGAAAAAAAACGAAAGGGGTAACACTGTCGTTTTTTTTTTCGGGTCGAAATTTTGAGTTTCGATATCTCAGCTCTGGAAGGGTCTAGAGCCTCAATTTTTGCACTCAGGTCAAAGTCTCGTGGCCCTCTATCATAATCCAGAGTTTTGAGAAGATTGGAGAAACTTAATTTTTCGCCTGAAAATGAAAAAAAACGAAAGGGGTAACACTGTCGTTTTTTTTTCGGGTCGAAATTTTGAATTTCGATATCTCAGCTCTGGAAGGGTCTAGAGCCTCCATTTTTGCACTCAGGTCAAAGTCTTGTGGCCCTCTATCATAATCCAGAGTTTTGAGAAGATTGGAGAAACTTATTTTTTCGCCCAAAAATGAAAAAAAAAACGAAAGGGGTAACACTGTCGTTTTTTTTTCGGGTCGAAATTTTGAGTTTCGATATCTCAGCTTTGGAAGGGTCTAGAGCCTCCATTTTTGCACTCAGGTCAAAGTCTCGTGGCCCTCTATCATAATCCAGAGTTTTGAGAAGATTGGAGAAACTTAATTTTTCGCCCGAAAATGAAAAAAAACGAAAGGGGTAACACTGTCGTTTTTTTTTCGGGTCGAAATTTTGAAGTTTGATATCTCAGCTCTGGAAGGGTCTAGATCCTCCATTTTTGCACTCAGGTCAAAGTCTTGTGGCCCTCTATCATAATCCAGAGTTTTGAGAAGATTGGAGAAACTTAATTTTTCGCCCGAAAACGAAAAACAAAGAAAGGGGTAACACTGTCGTTTTTTTTCGGGTCTAAATTTTGAGTTTCGATATCTCAGCTTTGGAAGGGTCTAGAGCCTCCATTTTTGCACTCAGGTCAAAGTCTCGTGGCCCTCTATCATAATCCAGAGTTTTGAGAAGATTGGAGAAACTTAATTTTTCGCCCAAAAATGAAAAAAAAAACGAAAGGGGTAACACTGTCGGTTTTTTTTCGGGTCGAAATTTTGAATTTCGATATCTCAGCTCTGGAAGGGTCTAGAGCCTCCATTTTTGCACTCAGGTCAAAGTCTTGTGGCCCTCTATCATAATCCAGAGTTTTGAGAAGATTGGAGAAACTTAATTTTTCGCCCAAAAATGAAAAAAAACGAAAGGGGTAACACTGTCGTTTTTTTTTTCGGGTCGAAATTTTGAGTTTCGATATCTCAGCTCTGGAAGGGTCTAGAGCCTCAATTTTTGCACTCAGGTCAAAGTCTCGTGGCCCTCTATCATAATCCAGAGTTTTGAGAAGATTGGAGAAACTTAATTTTTCGCCCAAAAATGAAAAAAAAAACGAAAGGGGTAACACTGTCGTTTTTTTTTCGGGTCGAAATTTTGAGTTTCGATATCTCAGCTTTGGAAGGGTCTAGAGCCTCCATTTTTGCACTCAGGTCAAAGTCTCGTGGCCCTCTATCATAATCCAGAGTTTTGAGAAGATTGGAGAAACTTAATTTTTCGCCCGAAAATGAAAAAAAACGAAAGGGGTAACACTGTCGTTTTTTTTTCGGGTCGAAATTTTGAAGTTTGATATCTCAGCTCTGGAAGGGTCTAGATCCTCCATTTTTGCACTCAGGTCAAAGTCTTGTGGCCCTCTATCATAATCCAGAGTTTTGAGAAGATTGAAGAAACTTAATTTTTCGCCCGAAAACGAAAAAAAACGGAAGGGGTAACACTGTCGTTTTTTTTTTCGGGTCGAAATTTTGAGTTTCGATATCTCAGCTTTGGAAGGGTCTAGAGCCTCCATTTTTGCACTCAGGTCAAAGTATCGTGGCCCTCTATCATAATCCAGAGTTTTGAGAAGATTGGAGAAACTTAATTTTTCGCCCGAAAACGAAAAACAACGAAAGGGGTAACACTGTCGTTTTTTTTTCGGGTCGAAATTTTGAGTTTCGATATCTCAGCTTTGGAAGGGTCTAGAGCCTCCATTTTTGCACTCAGGTCAAAGTCTCGTGGCCCTCTATCATAATCCAGAGTTTTGAGAAGATTGGAGAAACTTAATTTTTCGCCCAAAAATGAAAAAAAAAGAAAGGGGTAACACTGTCGGTTTTTTTTCGGGTCGAAATTTTGAATTTCGATATCTCAGCTCTGGAAGGGTCTAGAGCCTCCATTTTTGCACTCAGGTCAAAGTCTTGTGGCCCTCTATCATAATCCAGAGTTTTGAGAAGATTGGAGAAACTTAATTTTTCGCCCAAAAATGAAAAAAAAACGAAAGGGGTAACACTGTCGTTTTTTTTTCGGGTCGAAATTTTGAGTTTCGATATCTCAGCTCTGGAAGGGTCTAGAGCCTCAATTTTTGCACTCAGGTCAAAGTCTCGTGGCCCTCTATCATAATCCAGAGTTTTGAGAAGATTGGAGAAACTTAATTTTTCGCCTGAAAATGAAAAAAAACGAAAGGGGTAACACTGTCGTTTTTTTTTCGGGTCGAAATTTTGAATTTCGATATCTCAGCTCTGGAAGGGTCTAGAGCCTCCATTTTTGCACTCAGGTCAAAGTCTTGTGGCCCTCTATCATAATCCAGAGTTTTGAGAAGATTGGAGAAACTTAATTTTTCGCCCAAAAATGAAAAAAAAAAACGAAAGGGGTAACACTGTCGTTTTTTTTTCGGGTCGAAATTTTGAGTTTCGATATCTCAGCTTTGGAAGGGTTTAGAGCCTCCATTTTTGCACTCAGGTCAAAGTCTCGTGGCCCTCTATCATAATCCAGAGTTTTGAGAAGATTGGAGAAACTTAATTTTTCGCCCGAAAATGAAAAAAAACGAAAGGGGTAACACTGTCGTTTTTTTTTCGGGTCGAAATTTTGAAGTTTGATATCTCAGCTCTGGAAGGGTCTAGATCCTCCATTTTTGCACTCAGGTCAAAGTCTTGTGGCCCTCTATCATAATCCAGAGTTTTGAGAAGATTGGAGAAACTTAATTTTTCGCCCGAAAACGAAAAAAAACGAAAGGGGTAACACTGTCGTTTTTTTTTTTCGGGTCGAAATTTTGAGTTTCGATATCTCAGCTTTGGAAGGGTCTAGAGCCTCCATTTTTGCACTCAGGTCAAAGTATCGTGGCCCTCTATCATAATCCAGAGTTTTGAGAAGATTGGAGAAACTTAATTTTTCGCCCAAAAATGAAAAAAAAAAACGAAAGGGGTAACACTGTCGTTTTTTTTCCGGTCGAAATTTTGAATTTTGATATCTCAGGTCTGGAAGGGTCTAGATCCTCCATTTTTGCACTCAGGTCAAAGTCTTGTGGCCCTCTATCATAATCCAGAGTTTTGAGAAGATTGGAGAAACTTAATTTTTCGCCCGAAAACGAAAAACAACGAAAGGGGTAACACTGTCGTTTTTTTTTCGGGTCGAAATTTTGAGTTTCGATATCTCAGCTTTGGAAGGGTCTAGAGCCTCCATTTTTGCACTCAGGTCAAAGTCTCGTGGCCCTCTATCATAATCCAGAGTTTTGAGAAGATTGGAGAAACTTAATTTTTCGCCCAAAAATGAAAAAAAAAACGAAAGGGGTAACACTGTCGTTTTTTTTTCGGGTCGAAATTTTGAGTTTCGATATCTCAGCTCTGGAAGGGTCTAGAGCCCCCATTTTTGCACTCAGGTCAAAGTCTCGTGGCCCTCTATCATAATCCAGAGTTTTGAGAAGATTGGAGAAACTTAATTTTTCGCCCGAAAACGAAAAAAAAAAACGAAAGGAGTAACACTGTCGTTTTTTTTTCGGGTCGAAATTTTGAATTTTGATATCTCAGCTCTGGAAGGGTCTAGATCCTCCATTTTTGCACTCAGGTCAAAGTCTTGTGGCCCTCTATCATAATCCAGAGTTTTGAGAAGATTGGAGAAACTTAATTTTTCGCCCGAAAACGAAAAAAAACGAAAGTGGTAACACTGTCGTTTTTTTTTTCGGGTTGAAATTTTGAGTTTCGATATCTCAGCTCTGGAAGGGTCTAGATCCTCCATTTTTGCACTCAGGTCAAAGTCTTGTGGCCCTCTATCATAATCCAGAGTTTTGAGAAGATTGGAGAAACTTAATTTTTCGCCCGAAAACGAAAAACAACGAAAGGGGTAACACTGTCGTTTTTTTTTCGGGTCGAAATTTTGAGTTTCGATATCTCAGCTTTGGAAGGGTCTAGAGCCTCCATTTTTGCACTCAGGTCAAAGTCTCGTGGCCCTCTATCATAATCCAGAGTTTTGAGAAGATTGGAGAAACTTAATTTTTCGCCCAAAAATGAAAAAAAAAACGAAAGGGGTAACACTGTCGTTTTTTTTTCGGGTCGAAATTTTGAGTTTCGATATCTCAGCTCTGGAAGGGTCTAGAGCCCCCATTTTTGCACTCAGGTCAAAGTCTCGTGGCCCTCTATCATAATCCAGAGTTTTGAGAAGATTGGAGAAACTTAATTTTTCGCCCGAAAACGAAAAAAAAAAACGAAAGGAGTAACACTGTCGTTTTTTTTTCGGGTCGAAATTTTAAATTTTGATATCTCAGCTCTGGAAGGGTCTAGATCCTCCATTTTTGCACTCAGGTCAAAGTCTTGTGGCCCTCTATCATAATCCAGAGTTTTGACAAGATTGGAGAAACTTAATTTTTTGCCCGAAAACGAAAAAAAAAAAACGATAGGGGTAACACTGTCGTTTTTTTCGGGTCGAAATTTTGAATTTTGATATCTCAGGTCTGGAAGGGTCTAGATCCTCCATTTTTGCACTCAGGTCAAAGTCTTGTGGCCCTCTATCATAATCCAGAGTTTTGAGAAGATTGGAGAAACTTAATTTTTCGCCCAAAAATGAAAAAAAACGAAAGGGGTAACACTGTCGTTTTTTTTTTCGGGTCGAAATTTTGAGTTTCGATATCTCAGCTCTGGAAGGGTCTAGAGCCTCAATTTTTGCACTCAGGTCAAAGTCTCGTGGCCCTCTATCATAATCCAGAGTTTTGAGAAGATTGGAGAAACTTAATTTTTCGCCTGAAAATGAAAAAAAACGAAAGGGGTAACACTGTCGTTTTTTTTTCGGGTCGAAATTTTGAATTTCGATATCTCAGCTCTGGAAGGGTCTAGAGCCTCCATTTTTGCACTCAGGTCAAAGTCTTGTGGCCCTCTATCATAATCCAGAGTTTTGAGAAGATTGGAGAAACTTATTTTTTCGCCCAAAAATGAAAAAAAAAACGAAAGGGGTAACACTGTCGTTTTTTTTTCGGGTCGAAATTTTGAGTTTCGATATCTCAGCTTTGGAAGGGTCTAGAGCCTCCATTTTTGCACTCAGGTCAAAGTCTCGTGGCCCTCTATCATAATCCAGAGTTTTGAGAAGATTGGAGAAACTTAATTTTTCGCCCGAAAATGAAAAAAAACGAAAGGGGTAACACTGTCGTTTTTTTTTCGGGTCGAAATTTTGAAGTTTGATATCTCAGCTCTGGAAGGGTCTAGATCCTCCATTTTTGCACTCAGGTCAAAGTCTTGTGGCCCTCTATCATAATCCAGAGTTTTGAGAAGATTGGAGAAACTTAATTTTTCGCCCGAAAACGAAAAAAAAAAACGAAAGGAGTAACACTGTCGTTTTTTTTTCGGGTCGAAATTTTGAATTTTGATATCTCAGCTCTGGAAGGGTCTAGATCCTCCATTTTTGCACTCAGGTCAAAGTATTGTGGCCCTCTATCATAATCCAGAGTTTTGACAAGATTGGAGAAACTTAATTTTTCGCCCGAAAACGAAAAAAAAAAAACGAAAGGGGTAACACTGTCGTTTTTTTCGGGTCGAAATTTTGAATTTTGATATCTCAGGTCTGGAAGGGTCTAGATCCTCCATTTTTGCACTCAGGTCAAAGTCTTGTGGCCCTCTATCATAATCCAGAGTTTTGAGAAGATTGGAGAAACTTAATTTTTCGCCCGAAAACGAAAAACAAAGAAAGGGGTAACACTGTCGTTTTTTTTTCGGGTCTAAATTTTGAGTTTCGATATCTCAGCTTTGGAAGGGTCTAGAGCCTCCATTTTTGCACTCAGGTCAAAGTCTCGTGGCCCTCTATCATAATCCAGAGTTTTGAGAAGATTGGAGAAACTTAATTTTTCGCCCAAAAATGAAAAAAAACGAAAGGGGTAACACTGTCGGTTTTTTTTCGGGTCGAAATTTTGAATTTCGATATCTCAGCTCTGGAAGGGTCTAGAGCCTCCATTTTTGCACTCAGGTCAAAGTCTTGTGGCCCTCTATCATAATCCAGAGTTTTGAGAAGATTGGAGAAACTTAATTTTTCGCCCAAAAATGAAAAAAAAAACAAAAGGGGTAACACTGTCGTTTTTTTTTTCGGGTCGAAATTTTGAGTTTCGATATCTCAGCTCTGGAAGGGTCTAGAGCCTCAATTTTTGCACTCAGGTCAAAGTCTCGTGGCCCTCTATCATAATCCAGAGTTTTGAGAAGATTGGAGAAACTTAATTTTTCGCCTGAAAATGAAAAAAAACGAAAGGGGTAACACTGTCGTTTTTTTTTCGGGTCGAAATTTTGAATTTCGATATCTCAGCTCTGGAAGGGTCTAGAGCCTCCATTTTTGCACTCAGGTCAAAGTCTTGTGGCCCTCTATCATAATCCAGAGTTTTGAGAAGATTGGAGAAACTTCTTTTTTCGCCCAAAAATGAAAAAAAAAACGAAAGGGGTAACACTGTCGTTTTTTTTTCGGGTCGAAATTTTGAGTTTCGATATCTCAGCTTTGGAAGGGTCTAGAGCCTCCATTTTTGCACTCAGGTCAAAGTCTCGTGGCCCTCTATCATAATCCAGAGTTTTGAGAAGATTGGAGAAACTTAATTTTTCGCCCGAAAATGAAAAAAAACGAAAGGGGTAACACTGTCGTTTTTTTTTCGGGTCGAAATTTTGAAGTTTGATATCTCAGCTCTGGAAGGGTCTAGATCCTCCATTTTTGCACTCAGGTCAAAGTCTTGTGGCCCTCTATCATAATCCAGAGTTTTGAGAAGATTGGAGAAACTTAATTTTTCGCCCGAAAACGAAAAAAAACGAAAGGGGTAACACTGTCGTTTTTTTTTTTCGGGTCGAAATTTTGAGTTTCGATATCTCAGCTTTGGAAGGGTCTAGAGCCTCCATTTTTGCACTCAGGTCAAAGTATCGTGGCCCTCTATCATAATCCAGAGTTTTGAGAAGATTGGAGAAGCTTAATTTTTCGCCCGAAAACGAAAAAAAAAAACGAAAGGGGTAACACTCGTTTTTTTCGGGTCGAAATTTTGAATTTTGATATCTCAGGTCTGGAAGGGTCTAGATCCTCCATTTTTGCACTCAGGTCAAAGTCTTGTGGCCCTCTATCATAATCCAGAGTTTTGAGAACATTGGAGAAACTTAATTTTTCGCCCGAAAACAAAAAACAACGAAAGGGGTAACACTGTCGTTTTTTTTTCGGGTCGAAATTTTGAGTTTCGATATCTCAGCTTTGGAAGGGTCTAGAGCCTCCATTTTTGCACTCAGGTCAAAGTCTCGTGGCCCTCTATCATAATCCAGAGTTTTGAGAAGATTGGAGAAACTTAATTTTTCGCCCAAAAATGAAAAAAAACGAAAGGGGTAACACTGTCGGTTTTTTTTCGGGTCGAAATTTTGAATTTCGATATCTCAGCTCTGGAAGGGTCTAGAGCCTCCATTTTTGCACTCAGGTCAAAGTCTTGTGGCCCTCTATCATAATCCAGAGTTTTGAGAAGATTGGAGAAACTTAATTTTTCGCCCAAAAATGAAAAAAAACGAAAGGGGTAACACTGTCGTTTTTTTTTCGGGTCGAAATTTTGAGTTTCGATATCTCAGCTCTGGAAGGGTCTAGAGCCTCAATTTTTGCACTCAGGTCAAAGTCTCGTGGCCCTCTATCATAATCCAGAGTTTTGAGAAGATTGGAGAAACTTAATTTTTCGCCTGAAAATGAAAAAAAACGAAAGGGGTAACACTGTCGTTTTTTTTTCGGGTCGAAATTTTGAATTTCGATATCTCAGCTCTGGAAGGGTCTAGAGCCTCCATTTTTGCACTCAGGTCAAAGTCTTGTGGCCCTCTATCATAATCCAGAGTTTTGAGAAGATTGGAGAAACTTATTTTTTCGCCCAAAAATGAAAAAAAAAAACGAAAGGGGTAACACTGTCGTTTTTTTTTTCGGGTCGAAATTTTGAGTTTCGATATCTCAGCTTTGGAAGGGTCTAGAGCCTCCATTTTTGCACTCAGGTCAAAGTCTCGTGGCCCTCTATCATAATCCAGAGTTTTGAGAAGATTGGAGAAACTTAATTTTTCGCCCGAAAATGAAAAAAAACGAAAGGGGTAACACTGTCGTTTTTTTTTCGGGTCGAAATTTTGAAGTTTGATATCTCACCTCTGGAAGGGTCTAGATCCTCCATTTTTGCACTCAGGTCAAAGTCTTGTGGCCCTCTATCATAATCCAGAGTTTTGAGAAGATTGGAGAAACTTAATTTTTCGCCCGAAAACGAAAAACAACGAAAGGGGTAACACTGTCGTTTTTTTTTCGGGTCGAAATTTTGAGTTTCGATATCTCAGCTTTGGAAGGGTCTAGAGCCTCCATTTTTGCACTCAGGTCAAAGTCTCGTGGCCCTCTATCATAATCCAGAGTTTTGAGAAGATTGGAGAAACTTAATTTTTCGCCCAAAAATGAAAAAAAAAAACGAAAGGGGTAACACTGTCGTTTTTTTTTCGGGTCGAAATTTTGAGTTTCGATATCTCAGCTCTGGAAGGGTCTAGAGCCCCCATTTTTGCACTCAGGTCAAAGTCTCGTGGCCCTCTATCATAATCCAGAGTTTTGAGAAGATTGGAGAAACTTAATTTTTCGCCCGAAAACGAAAAAAAAAAACGAAAGGAGTAACACTGTCGTTTTTTTTTCGGGTCGAAATTTTGAATTTTGATATCTCAGCTCTGGAAGGGTCTAGATCCTCCATTTTTGCACTCAGGTCAAAGTCTTGTGGCCCTCTATCATAATCCAGAGTTTTGACAAGATTGGAGAAACTTAATTTTTTGCCCGAAAACGAAAAAAAAAAAACGATAGGGGTAACACTGTCGTTTTTTTCGGGTCGAAATTTTGAATTTTGATATCTCAGGTCTGGAAGGGTCTAGATCCTCCATTTTTGCACTCAGGTCAAAGTCTTGTGGCCCTCTATCATAATCCAGAGTTTTGAGAAGATTGGAGAAACTTAATTTTTCGCCCGAAAACGAAAAACAAAAAAAGGGGTAACACTGTCGTTTTTTTTTCGGGTCTAAATTTTGAGTTTCGATATCTCAGCTTTGGAAGGGTCTAGAGCCTCCATTTTTGCACTCAGGTCAAAGTCTCGTGGCCCTCTATCATAATCCAGAGTTTTGAGAAGATTGGAGAAACTTAATTTTTCGCCCAAAAATGAAAAAAAACGAAAGGGGTAACACTGTCGGTTTTTTTTCGGGTCGAAATTTTGAATTTCGATATCTCAGCTCTGGAAGGGTCTAGAGCCTCCATTTTTGCACTCAGGTCAAAGTCTTGTGGCCCTCTATCATAATCCAGAGTTTTGAGAAGATTGGAGAAACTTAATTTTTCGCCCAAAAATGAAAAAAAACGAAAGGGGTAACACTGTCGTTTTTTTTTTCGGGTCGAAATTTTGAGTTTCGATATCTCAGCTCTGGAAGGGTCTAGAGCCTCAATTTTTGCACTCAGGTCAAAGTCTCGTGGCCCTCTATCATAATCCAGAGTTTTGAGAAGATTGGAGAAACTTAATTTTTCGCCTGAAAATGAAAAAAAACGAAAGGGGTAACACTGTCGTTTTTTTTTCGGGTCGAAATTTTGAATTTCGATATCTCAGCTCTGGAAGGGTCTAGAGCCTCCATTTTTGCACTCAGGTCAAAGTCTTGTGGCCCTCTATCATAATCCAGAGTTTTGAGAAGATTGGAGAAACTTATTTTTTCGCCCAAAAATGAAAAAAAAAACGAAAGGGGTAACACTGTCGTTTTTTTTTCGGGTCGAAATTTTGAGTTTCGATATCTCAGCTTTGGAAGGGTCTAGAGCCTCCATTTTTGCACTCAGGTCAAAGTCTCGTGGCCCTCTATCATAATCCAGAGTTTTGAGAAGATTGGAGAAACTTAATTTTTCGCCCGAAAATGAAAAAAAACGAAAGGGGTAACACTGTCGTTTTTTTTTTCGGGTCGAAATTTTGAAGTTTGATATCTCAGCTCTGGAAGGGTCTAGATCCTCCATTTTTGCACTCAGGTCAAAGTCTTGTGGCCCTCTATCATAATCCAGAGTTTTGAGAAGATTGGAGAAACTTAATTTTTCGCCCGAAAACGAAAAAAAACGAAAGGGGTAACACTGTCGTTTTTTTTTTTCGGGTCGAAATTTTGAGTTTCGATATCTCAGCTTTGGAAGGGTCTAGAGCCTCCATTTTTGCACTCAGGTCAAAGTATCGTGGCCCTCTATCATAATCCAGAGTTTTGAGAAGATTGGAGAAGCTTAATTTTTCGCCCGAAAACGAAAAAAAAAAAACGAAAGGGGTAACACTCGTTTTTTTCGGGTCGAAATTTTGAATTTTGATATCTCAGGTCTGGAAGGGTCTAGATCCTCCATTTTTGCACTCAGGTCAAAGTCTTGTGGCCCTCTATCATAATCCAGAGTTTTGAGAACATTGGAGAAACTTAATTTTTCGCCCGAAAACAAAAAACAACGAAAGGGGTAACACTGTCGTTTTTTTTTCGGGTCGAAATTTTGAGTTTCGATATCTCAGCTTTGGAAGGGTCTAGAGCCTCCATTTTTGCACTCAGGTCAAAGTCTCGTGGCCCTCTATCATAATCCAGAGTTTTGAGAAGATTGGAGAAACTTAATTTTTCGCCCAAAAATGAAAAAAAACGAAAGGGGTAACACTGTCGGTTTTTTTTCGGGTCGAAATTTTGAATTTCGATATCTCAGCTCTGGAAGGGTCTAGAGCCTCCATTTTTGCACTCAGGTCAAAGTCTTGTGGCCCTCTATCATAATCCAGAGTTTTGAGAAGATTGGAGAAACTTAATTTTTCGCCCAAAAATGAAAAAAAACGAAAGGGGTAACACTGTCGTTTTTTTTTCGGGTCGAAATTTTGAGTTTCGATATCTCAGCTCTGGAAGGGTCTAGAGCCTCAATTTTTGCACTCAGGTCAAAGTCTCGTGGCCCTCTATCATAATCCAGAGTTTTGAGAAGATTGGAGAAACTTAATTTTTCGCCTGAAAATGAAAAAAAACGAAAGGGGTAACACTGTCGTTTTTTTTTCGGGTCGAAATTTTGAATTTCGATATCTCAGCTCTGGAAGGGTCTAGAGCCTCCATTTTTGCACTCAGGTCAAAGTCTTGTGGCCCTCTATCATAATCCAGAGTTTTGAGAAGATTGGAGAAACTTATTTTTTCGCCCAAAAATGAAAAAAAAAAACGAAAGGGGTAACACTGTCGTTTTTTTTTTCGGGTCGAAATTTTGAGTTTCGATATCTCAGCTTTGGAAGGGTCTAGAGCCTCCATTTTTGCACTCAGGTCAAAGTCTCGTGGCCCTCTATCATAATCCAGAGTTTTGAGAAGATTGGAGAAACTTAATTTTTCGCCCGAAAATGAAAAAAAACGAAAGGGGTAACACTGTCGTTTTTTTTTCGGGTCGAAATTTTGAAGTTTGATATCTCACCTCTGGAAGGGTCTAGATCCTCCATTTTTGCACTCAGGTCAAAGTCTTGTGGCCCTCTATCATAATCCAGAGTTTTGAGAAGATTGGAGAAACTTAATTTTTCGCCCGAAAACGAAAAACAACGAAAGGGGTAACACTGTCGTTTTTTTTTCGGGTCGAAATTTTGAGTTTCGATATCTCAGCTTTGGAAGGGTCTAGAGCCTCCATTTTTGCACTCAGGTCAAAGTCTCGTGGCCCTCTATCATAATCCAGAGTTTTGAGAAGATTGGAGAAACTTAATTTTTCGCCCAAAAATGAAAAAAAAAAACGAAAGGGGTAACACTGTCGTTTTTTTTTCGGGTCGAAATTTTGAGTTTCGATATCTCAGCTCTGGAAGGGTCTAGAGCCCCCATTTTTGCACTCAGGTCAAAGTCTCGTGGCCCTCTATCATAATCCAGAGTTTTGAGAAGATTGGAGAAACTTAATTTTTCGCCCGAAAACGAAAAAAAAAAACGAAAGGAGTAACACTGTCGTTTTTTTTTCGGGTCGAAATTTTGAATTTTGATATCTCAGCTCTGGAAGGGTCTAGATCCTCCATTTTTGCACTCAGGTCAAAGTCTTGTGGCCCTCTATCATAATCCAGAGTTTTGACAAGATTGGAGAAACTTAATTTTTTGCCCGAAAACGAAAAAAAAAAAACGATAGGGGTAACACTGTCGTTTTTTTCGGGTCGAAATTTTGAATTTTGATATCTCAGGTCTGGAAGGGTCTAGATCCTCCATTTTTGCACTCAGGTCAAAGTCTTGTGGCCCTCTATCATAATCCAGAGTTTTGAGAAGATTGGAGAAACTTAATTTTTCGCCCGAAAACGAAAAACAAAAAAAGGGGTAACACTGTCGTTTTTTTTTCGGGTCTAAATTTTGAGTTTCGATATCTCAGCTTTGGAAGGGTCTAGAGCCTCCATTTTTGCACTCAGGTCAAAGTCTCGTGGCCCTCTATCATAATCCAGAGTTTTGAGAAGATTGGAGAAACTTAATTTTTCGCCCAAAAATGAAAAAAAACGAAAGGGGTAACACTGTCGGTTTTTTTTCGGGTCGAAATTTTGAATTTCGATATCTCAGCTCTGGAAGGGTCTAGAGCCTCCATTTTTGCACTCAGGTCAAAGTCTTGTGGCCCTCTATCATAATCCAGAGTTTTGAGAAGATTGGAGAAACTTAATTTTTCGCCCAAAAATGAAAAAAAACGAAAGGGGTAACACTGTCGTTTTTTTTTTCGGGTCGAAATTTTGAGTTTCGATATCTCAGCTCTGGAAGGGTCTAGAGCCTCAATTTTTGCACTCAGGTCAAAGTCTCGTGGCCCTCTATCATAATCCAGAGTTTTGAGAAGATTGGAGAAACTTAATTTTTCGCCTGAAAATGAAAAAAAACGAAAGGGGTAACACTGTCGTTTTTTTTTCGGGTCGAAATTTTGAATTTCGATATCTCAGCTCTGGAAGGGTCTAGAGCCTCCATTTTTGCACTCAGGTCAAAGTCTTGTGGCCCTCTATCATAATCCAGAGTTTTGAGAAGATTGGAGAAACTTATTTTTTCGCCCAAAAATGAAAAAAAAAACGAAAGGGGTAACACTGTCGTTTTTTTTTCGGGTCGAAATTTTGAGTTTCGATATCTCAGCTTTGGAAGGGTCTAGAGCCTCCATTTTTGCACTCAGGTCAAAGTCTCGTGGCCCTCTATCATAATCCAGAGTTTTGAGAAGATTGGAGAAACTTAATTTTTCGCCCGAAAATGAAAAAAAACGAAAGGGGTAACACTGTCGTTTTTTTTTTCGGGTCGAAATTTTGAAGTTTGATATCTCAGCTCTGGAAGGGTCTAGATCCTCCATTTTTGCACTCAGGTCAAAGTCTTGTGGCCCTCTATCATAATCCAGAGTTTTGAGAAGATTGGAGAAACTTAATTTTTCGCCCGAAAACGAAAAAAAAAAACGAAAGGAGTAACACTGTCGTTTTTTTTTCGGGTCGAAATTTTGAATTTTGATATCTCAGCTCTGGAAGGGTCTAGATCCTCCATTTTTGCACTCAGGTCAAAGTATTGTGGCCCTCTATCATAATCCAGAGTTTTGACAAGATTGGAGAAACTTAATTTTTCGCCCGAAAACGAAAAAAAAAAAAACGAAAGGGGTAACACTGTCGTTTTTTTCGGGTCGAAATTTTGAATTTTGATATCTCAGGTCTGGAAGGGTCTAGATCCTCCATTTTTGCACTCAGGTCAAAGTCTTGTGGCCCTCTATCATAATCCAGAGTTTTGAGAAGATTGGAGAAACTTAATTTTTCGCCCGAAAACGAAAAACAAAGAAAGGGGTAACACTGTCGTTTTTTTTTCGGGTCTAAATTTTGAGTTTCGATATCTCAGCTTTGGAAGGGTCTAGAGCCTCCATTTTTGCACTCAGGTCAAAGTCTCGTGGCCCTCTATCATAATCCAGAGTTTTGAGAAGATTGGAGAAACTTAATTTTTCGCCCAAAAATGAAAAAAAACGAAAGGGGTAACACTGTCGGTTTTTTTTCGGGTCGAAATTTTGAATTTCGATATCTCAGCTCTGGAAGGGTCTAGAGCCTCCATTTTTGCACTCAGGTCAAAGTCTTGTGGCCCTCTATCATAATCCAGAGTTTTGAGAAGATTGGAGAAACTTAATTTTTCGCCCAAAAATGAAAAAAAACGAAAGGGGTAACACTGTCGTTTTTTTTTTCGGGTCGAAATTTTGAGTTTCGATATCTCAGCTCTGGAAGGGTCTAGAGCCTCAATTTTTGCACTCAGGTCAAAGTCTCGTGGCCCTCTATCATAATCCAGAGTTTTGAGAAGATTGGAGAAACTTAATTTTTCGCCTGAAAATGAAAAAAAACGAAAGGGGTAACACTGTCGTTTTTTTTTCGGGTCGAAATTTTGAATTTCGATATCTCAGCTCTGGAAGGGTCTAGAGCCTCCATTTTTGCACTCAGGTCAAAGTCTTGTGGCCCTCTATCATAATCCAGAGTTTTGAGAAGATTGGAGAAACTTATTTTTTCGCCCAAAAATGAAAAAAAAAACGAAAGGGGTAACACTGTCGTTTTTTTTTCGGGTCGAAATTTTGAGTTTCGATATCTCAGCTTTGGAAGGGTCTAGAGCCTCCATTTTTGCACTCAGGTCAAAGTCTCGTGGCCCTCTATCATAATCCAGAGTTTTGAGAAGATTGGAGAAACTTAATTTTTCGCCCGAAAATGAAAAAAAACGAAAGGGGTAACACTGTCGTTTTTTTTTTCGGGTCGAAATTTTGAAGTTTGATATCTCAGCTCTGGAAGGGTCTAGATCCTCCATTTTTGCACTCAGGTCAAAGTCTTGTGGCCCTCTATCATAATCCAGAGTTTTGAGAAGATTGGAGAAACTTAATTTTTCGCCCGAAAACGAAAAAAAAAAACGAAAGGAGTAACACTGTCGTTTTTTTTTCGGGTCGAAATTTTGAATTTTGATATCTCAGCTCTGGAAGGGTCTAGATCCTCCATTTTTGCACTCAGGTCAAAGTATTGTGGCCCTCTATCATAATCCAGAGTTTTGACAAGATTGGAGAAACTTAATTTTTCGCCCGAAAACGAAAAAAAAAAAACGAAAGGGGTAACACTGTCGTTTTTTTCGGGTCGAAATTTTGAATTTTGATATCTCAGGTCTGGAAGGGTCTAGATCCTCCATTTTTGCACTCAGGTCAAAGTCTTGTGGCCCTCTATCATAATCCAGAGTTTTGAGAAGATTGGAGAAACTTAATTTTTCGCCCGAAAACGAAAAACAAAGAAAGGGGTAACACTGTCGTTTTTTTTTCGGGTCTAAATTTTGAGTTTCGATATCTCAGCTTTGGAAGGGTCTAGAGCCTCCATTTTTGCACTCAGGTCAAAGTCTCGTGGCCCTCTATCATAATCCAGAGTTTTGAGAAGATTGGAGAAACTTAATTTTTCGCCCAAAAATGAAAAAAAACGAAAGGGGTAACACTGTCGGTTTTTTTTCGGGTCGAAATTTTGAATTTCGATATCTCAGCTCTGGAAGGGTCTAGAGCCTCCATTTTTGCACTCAGGTCAAAGTCTTGTGGCCCTCTATCATAATCCAGAGTTTTGAGAAGATTGGAGAAACTTAATTTTTCGCCCAAAAATGAAAAAAAACGAAAGGGGTAACACTGTCGTTTTTTTTTTCGGGTCGAAATTTTGAGTTTCGATATCTCAGCTCTGGAAGGGTCTAGAGCCTCAATTTTTGCACTCAGGTCAAAGTCTCGTGGCCCTCTATCATAATCCAGAGTTTTGAGAAGATTGGAGAAACTTAATTTTTCGCCTGAAAATGAAAAAAAACGAAAGGGGTAACACTGTCGTTTTTTTTTCGGGTCGAAATTTTGAATTTCGATATCTCAGCTCTGGAAGGGTCTAGAGCCTCCATTTTTGCACTCAGGTCAAAGTCTTGTGGCCCTCTATCATAATCCAGAGTTTTGAGAAGATTGGAGAAACTTCTTTTTTCGCCCAAAAATGAAAAAAAAAACGAAAGGGGTAACACTGTCGTTTTTTTTTCGGGTCGAAATTTTGAGTTTCGATATCTCAGCTTTGGAAGGGTCTAGAGCCTCCATTTTTGCACTCAGGTCAAAGTCTCGTGGCCCTCTATCATAATCCAGAGTTTTGAGAAGATTGGAGAAACTTAATTTTTCGCCCGAAAATGAAAAAAAACGAAAGGGGTAACACTGTCGTTTTTTTTTCGGGTCGAAATTTTGAAGTTTGATATCTCAGCTCTGGAAGGGTCTAGATCCTCCATTTTTGCACTCAGGTCAAAGTCTTGTGGCCCTCTATCATAATCCAGAGTTTTGAGAAGATTGGAGAAACTTAATTTTTCGCCCGAAAACGAAAAAAAACGAAAGGGGTAACACTGTCGTTTTTTTTTTTTCGGGTCGAAATTTTGAGTTTCGATATCTCAGCTTTGGAAGGGTCTAGAGCCTCCATTTTTGCACTCAGGTCAAAGTATCGTGGCCCTCTATCATAATCCAGAGTTTTGAGAAGATTGGAGAAGCTTAATTTTTCGCCCGAAAACGAAAAAAAAAAACGAAAGGGGTAACACTCGTTTTTTTCGGGTCGAAATTTTGAATTTTGATATCTCAGGTCTGGAAGGGTCTAGATCCTCCATTTTTGCACTCAGGTCAAAGTCTTGTGGCCCTCTATCATAATCCAGAGTTTTGAGAACATTGGAGAAACTTAATTTTTCGCCCGAAAACAAAAAACAACGAAAGGGGTAACACTGTCGTTTTTTTTTCGGGTCGAAATTTTGAGTTTCGATATCTCAGCTTTGGAAGGGTCTAGAGCCTCCATTTTTGCACTCAGGTCAAAGTCTCGTGGCCCTCTATCATAATCCAGAGTTTTGAGAAGATTGGAGAAACTTAATTTTTCGCCCAAAAATGAAAAAAAACGAAAGGGGTAACACTGTCGGTTTTTTTTCGGGTCGAAATTTTGAATTTCGATATCTCAGCTCTGGAAGGGTCTAGAGCCTCCATTTTTGCACTCAGGTCAAAGTCTTGTGGCCCTCTATCATAATCCAGAGTTTTGAGAAGATTGGAGAAACTTAATTTTTCGCCCAAAAATGAAAAAAAAACGAAAGGGGTAACACTGTCGTTTTTTTTTCGGGTCGAAATTTTGAGTTTCGATATCTCAGCTCTGGAAGGGTCTAGAGCCTCAATTTTTGCACTCAGGTCAAAGTCTCGTGGCCCTCTATCATAATCCAGAGTTTTGAGAAGATTGGAGAAACTTAATTTTTCGCCTGAAAATGAAAAAAAACGAAAGGGGTAACACTGTCGTTTTTTTTTCGGGTCGAAATTTTGAATTTCGATATCTCAGCTCTGGAAGGGTCTAGAGCCTCCATTTTTGCACTCAGGTCAAAGTCTTGTGGCCCTCTATCATAATCCAGAGTTTTGAGAAGATTGGAGAAACTTATTTTTTCGCCCAAAAATGAAAAAAAAAAACGAAAGGGGTAACACTGTCGTTTTTTTTTCGGGTCGAAATTTTGAGTTTCGATATCTCAGCTTTGGAAGGGTCTAGAGCCTCCATTTTTGCACTCAGGTCAAAGTCTTGTGGCCCTCTATCATAATCCAGAGTTTTGAGAACATTGGAGAAACTTAATTTTTCGCCCGAAAACAAAAAACAACGAAAGGGGTAACACTGTCGTTTTTTTTTCGGGTCGAAATTTTGAGTTTCGATATCTCAGCTCTGGAAGGGTCTAGAGCCTCAATTTTTGCACTCAGGTCAAAGTCTCGTGGCCCTCTATCATAATCCAGAGTTTTGAGAAGATTGGAGAAACTTAATTTTTCGCCTGAAAATGAAAAAAAACGAAAGGGGTAACACTGTCGTTTTTTTTTCGGGTCGAAATTTTGAATTTCGATATCTCAGCTCTGGAAGGGTCTAGAGCCTCCATTTTTGCACTCAGGTCAAAGTCTTGTGGCCCTCTATCATAATCCAGAGTTTTGAGAAGATTGGAGAAACTTATTTTTTCGCCCAAAAATGAAAAAAAAAAACGAAAGGGGTAACACTGTCGTTTTTTTTTCGGGTCGAAATTTTGAGTTTCGATATCTCAGCTTTGGAAGGGTCTAGAGCCTCCATTTTTGCACTCAGGTCAAAGTCTCGTGGCCCTCTATCATAATCCAGAGTTTTGAGAAGATTGGAGAAACTTAATTTTTCGCCCGAAAATGAAAAAAAACGAAAGGGGTAACACTGTCGTTTTTTTTTCGGGTCGAAATTTTGAAGTTTGATATCTCACCTCTGGAAGGGTCTAGATCCTCCATTTTTGCACTCAGGTCAAAGTCTTGTGGCCCTCTATCATAATCCAGAGTTTTGAGAAGATTGGAGAAACTTAATTTTTCGCCCGAAAACGAAAAAAAACGAAAGGGGTAACACTGTCGTTTTTTTTTTTCGGGTCGAAATTTTGAGTTTCGATATCTCAGCTTTGGAAGGGTCTAGAGCCTCCATTTTTGCACTCAGGTCAAAGTATCGTGGCCCTCTATCATAATCCAGAGTTTTGAGAAGATTGGAGAAGCTTAATTTTTCGCCCGAAAACGAAAAAAAAAAAACGAAAGGGGTAACACTGTCGTTTTTTTCGGGTCGAAATTTTGAATTTTGATATCTCAGGTCTGGAAGGGTCTAGATCCTCCATTTTTGCACTCAGGTCAAAGTCTTGTGGCCCTCTATCATAATCCAGAGTTTTGAGAAGATTGGAGAAACTTAATTTTTCGCCCGAAAACGAAAAAAACGAAAGGGGTAACACTGTCGTTTTTTTTTTTTCGGGTCGAAATTTTGAGTTTCGATATCTCAGCTTTGGAAGGGTCTAGAGCCTCCATTTTTGCACTCAGGTCAAAGTATCGTGGCCCTCTATCATAATCCAGAGTTTTGAGAAGATTGGAGAAACTTAATTTTTCGCCCAAAAATGAAAAAAAAACGAAAGGGGTAACACTGTCGTTTTTTTTCGGGTCGAAATTTTGAATTTTGATATCTCAGGTCTGAAAGGGTCTAGATCCTCCATTTTTGCACTCAGGTCAAAGTCTTGTGGCCCTCTATCATAATCCAGAGTTTTGAGAAGATTGGAGAAACTTAATTTTTCGCCCGAAAACGAAAAACAACGAAAGGGGTAACACTGTCGTTTTTTTTTCGGGTCGAAATTTTGAGTTTCGATATCTCAGCTTTGGAAGGGTCTAGAGCCTCCATTTTTGCACTCAGGTCAAAGTCTCGTGGCCCTCTATCATAATCCAGAGTTTTGAGAAGATTGGAGAAACTTAATTTTTCGCCCAAAAATGAAAAAAAAAAACGAAAGGGGTAACACTGTCGTTTTTTTTTCGGGTCGAAATTTTGAGTTTCGATATCTCAGCTCTGGAAGGGTCTAGAGCCCCCATTTTTGCACTCAGGTCAAAGTCTCGTGGCCCTCTATCATAATCCAGAGTTTTGAGAAGATTGGAGAAACTTAATTTTTCGCCCAAAAATGAAAAAAAACGAAAGGGGTAACACTGTCGGTTTTTTTTCGGGTCGAAATTTTGAATTTCGATATCTCAGCTCTGGAAGGGTCTAGAGCCTCCATTTTTGCACTCAGGTCAAAGTCTTGTGGCCCTCTATCATAATCCAGAGTTTTGAGAAGATTGGAGAAACTTAATTTTTCGCCCAAAAATGAAAAAAAACGAAAGGGGTAACACTGTCGTTTTTTTTTCGGGTCGAAATTTTGAGTTTCGATATCTCAGCTCTGGAAGGGTCTAGAGCCTCAATTTTTGCACTCAGGTCAAAGTCTCGTGGCCCTCTATCATAATCCAGAGTTTTGAGAAGATTGGAGAAACTTAATTTTTCGCCTGAAAATGAAAAAAAACGAAAGGGGTAACACTGTCGTTTTTTTTTCGGGTCGAAATTTTGAATTTCGATATCTCAGCTCTGGAAGGGTCTAGAGCCTCCATTTTTGCACTCAGGTCAAAGTCTTGTGGCCCTCTATCATAATCCAGAGTTTTGAGAAGATTGGAGAAACTTATTTTTTCGCCCAAAAATGAAAAAAAAAAACGAAAGGGGTAACACTGTCGTTTTTTTTTCGGGTCGAAATTTTGAGTTTCGATATCTCAGCTTTGGAAGGGTCTAGAGCCTCCATTTTTGCACTCAGGTCAAAGTCTCGTGGCCCTCTATCATAATCCAGAGTTTTGAGAAGATTGGAGAAACTTAATTTTTCGCCCGAAAATGAAAAAAAACGAAAGGGGTAACACTGTCGTTTTTTTTTCGGGTCGAAATTTTGAAGTTTGATATCTCACCTCTGGAAGGGTCTAGATCCTCCATTTTTGCACTCAGGTCAAAGTCTTGTGGCCCTCTATCATAATCCAGAGTTTTGAGAAGATTGGAGAAACTTAATTTTTCGCCCGAAAACGAAAAAAAACGAAAGGGGTAACACTGTCGTTTTTTTTTTTCGGGTCGAAATTTTGAGTTTCGATATCTCAGCTTTGGAAGGGTCTAGAGCCTCCATTTTTGCACTCAGGTCAAAGTCTCGTGGCCCTCTATCATAATCCAGAGTTTTGAGAAGATTGGAGAAACTTAATTTTTCGCCCGAAAATGAAAAAAAACGAAAGGGGTAACACTGTCGTTTTTTTTTCGGGTCGAAATTTTGAAGTTTGATATCTCACCTCTGGAAGGGTCTAGATCCTCCATTTTTGCACTCAGGTCAAAGTCTTGTGGCCCTCTATCATAATCCAGAGTTTTGAGAAGATTGGAGAAACTTAATTTTTCGCCCGAAAACGAAAAAAAACGAAAGGGGTAACACTGTCGTTTTTTTTTTTCGGGTCGAAATTTTGAGTTTCGATATCTCAGCTTTGGAAGGGTCTAGAGCCTCCATTTTTGCACTCAGGTCAAAGTATCGTGGCCCTCTATCATAATCCAGAGTTTTGAGAAGATTGGAGAAACTTAATTTTTCGCCCAAAAATGAAAAAAAAACGAAAGGGGTAACACTGTCGTTTTTTTTCGGGTCGAAATTTTGAATTTTGATATCTCAGGTCTGAAAGGGTCTAGATCCTCCATTTTTGCACTCAGGTCAAAGTCTTGTGGCCCTCTATCATAATCCAGAGTTTTGAGAAGATTGGAGAAACTTAATTTTTCGCCCGAAAACGAAAAACAACGAAAGGGGTAACACTGTCGTTTTTTTTTCGGGTCGAAATTTTGAGTTTCGATATCTCAGCTTTGGAAGGGTCTAGAGCCTCCATTTTTGCACTCAGGTCAAAGTCTCGTGGCCCTCTATCATAATCCAGAGTTTTGAGAAGATTGGAGAAACTTAATTTTTCGCCCAAAAATGAAAAAAAAAAACGAAAGGGGTAACACTGTCGTTTTTTTTTCGGGTCGAAATTTTGAGTTTCGATATCTCAGCTCTGGAAGGGTCTAGAGCCCCCATTTTTGCACTCAGGTCAAAGTCTCGTGGCCCTCTATCATAATCCAGAGTTTTGAGAAGATTGGAGAAACTTAATTTTTCGCCCAAAAATGAAAAAAAACGAAAGGGGTAACACTGTCGGTTTTTTTTCGGGTCGAAATTTTGAATTTCGATATCTCAGCTCTGGAAGGGTCTAGAGCCTCCATTTTTGCACTCAGGTCAAAGTCTTGTGGCCCTCTATCATAATCCAGAGTTTTGAGAAGATTGGAGAAACTTAATTTTTCGCCCAAAAATGAAAAAAAACGAAAGGGGTAACACTGTCGTTTTTTTTTCGGGTCGAAATTTTGAGTTTCGATATCTCAGCTCTGGAAGGGTCTAGAGCCTCAATTTTTGCACTCAGGTCAAAGTCTCGTGGCCCTCTATCATAATCCAGAGTTTTGAGAAGATTGGAGAAACTTAATTTTTCGCCTGAAAATGAAAAAAAACGAAAGGGGTAACACTGTCGTTTTTTTTTCGGGTCGAAATTTTGAATTTCGATATCTCAGCTCTGGAAGGGTCTAGAGCCTCCATTTTTGCACTCAGGTCAAAGTCTTGTGGCCCTCTATCATAATCCAGAGTTTTGAGAAGATTGGAGAAACTTATTTTTTCGCCCAAAAATGAAAAAAAAAAACGAAAGGGGTAACACTGTCGTTTTTTTTTCGGGTCGAAATTTTGAGTTTCGATATCTCAGCTTTGGAAGGGTCTAGAGCCTCCATTTTTGCACTCAGGTCAAAGTCTCGTGGCCCTCTATCATAATCCAGAGTTTTGAGAAGATTGGAGAAACTTAATTTTTCGCCCGAAAATGAAAAAAAACGAAAGGGGTAACACTGTCGTTTTTTTTTCGGGTCGAAATTTTGAAGTTTGATATCTCACCTCTGGAAGGGTCTAGATCCTCCATTTTTGCACTCAGGTCAAAGTCTTGTGGCCCTCTATCATAATCCAGAGTTTTGAGAAGATTGGAGAAACTTAATTTTTCGCCCGAAAACGAAAAAAAACGAAAGGGGTAACACTGTCGTTTTTTTTTTTCGGGTCGAAATTTTGAGTTTCGATATCTCAGCTTTGGAAGGGTCTAGAGCCTCCATTTTTGCACTCAGGTCAAAGTATCGTGGCCCTCTATCATAATCCAGAGTTTTGAGAAGATTGGAGAAGCTTAATTTTTCGCCCGAAAACGAAAAAAAAAAAACGAAAGGGGTAACACTGTCGTTTTTTTCGGGTCGAAATTTTGAATTTTGATATCTCAGGTCTGGAAGGGTCTAGATCCTCCATTTTTGCACTCAGGTCAAAGTCTTGTGGCCCTCTATCATAATCCAGAGTTTTGAGAAGATTGGAGAAACTTAATTTTTCGCCCGAAAACGAAAAAAACGAAAGGGGTAACACTGTCGTTTTTTTTTTTTCGGGTCGAAATTTTGAGTTTCGATATCTCAGCTTTGGAAGGGTCTAGAGCCTCCATTTTTGCACTCAGGTCAAAGTATCGTGGCCCTCTATCATAATCCAGAGTTTTGAGAAGATTGGAGAAACTTAATTTTTCGCCCAAAAATGAAAAAAAAACGAAAGGGGTAACACTGTCGTTTTTTTTCGGGTCGAAATTTTGAATTTTGATATCTCAGGTCTGAAAGGGTCTAGATCCTCCATTTTTGCACTCAGGTCAAAGTCTTGTGGCCCTCTATCATAATCCAGAGTTTTGAGAAGATTGGAGAAACTTAATTTTTCGCCCGAAAACGAAAAACAACGAAAGGGGTAACACTGTCGTTTTTTTTTCGGGTCGAAATTTTGAGTTTCGATATCTCAGCTTTGGAAGGGTCTAGAGCCTCCATTTTTGCACTCAGGTCAAAGTCTCGTGGCCCTCTATCATAATCCAGAGTTTTGAGAAGATTGGAGAAACTTAATTTTTCGCCCAAAAATGAAAAAAAAAACGAAAGGGGTAACACTGTCGTTTTTTTTTCGGGTCGAAATTTTGAGTTTCGATATCTCAGCTCTGGAAGGGTCTAGAGCCCCCATTTTTGCACTCAGGTCAAAGTCTCGTGGCCCTCTATCATAATCCAGAGTTTTGAGAAGATTGGAGAAACTTAATTTTTCGCCCGAAAACGAAAAGAAAAAAAACGAAAGGAGTAACACTGTCGTTTTTTTTTCGGGTCGAAATTTTGAATTTTGATATCTCAGCTCTGGAAGGGTCTAGATCCTCCATTTTTGCACTCAGGTCAAAGTCTTGTGGCCCTCTATCATAATCCAGAGTTTTGAGAAGATTGGAGAAACTTAATTTTTCGCCCGAAAACGAAAAAAAACGAAAGGGGTAACACTGTCGTTTTTTTTTTCGGGTTGAAATTTTGAGTTTCGATATCTCAGCTCTGGAAGGGTCTAGATCCTCCATTTTTGCACTCAGGTCAAAGTCTTGTGGCCCTCTATCATAATCCAGAGTTTTGAGAAGATTGGAGAAACTTAATTTTTCGCCCAAAAACGAAAAACAACGAAAGGGGTAACACTGTCGTTTTTTTTTCGGGTCGAAATTTTGAGTTTCGATATCTCAGCTTTGGAAGGGTCTAGAGCCTCCATTTTTGCACTCAGGTCAAA
Organism: Pimephales promelas; assembly: GCF_988280905.1. NCBI lineage: Eukaryota > Metazoa > Chordata > Actinopteri > Cypriniformes > Leuciscidae > Pimephales > Pimephales promelas. The sequence continues at coordinate 36,010,512 of NC_142772.1, read as the reverse complement.
GTCTCGTGGCCCTCTATCATAATCCAGAGTTTTGAGAAGATTGGAGAAACTTAATTTTTCGCCCAAAAATGAAAAAAAAAACGAAAGGGGTAACACTGTCGTTTTTTTTTCGGGTCGAAATTTTGAGTTTCGATATCTCAGCTCTGGAAGGGTCTAGAGCCCCCATTTTTGCACTCAGGTCAAAGTCTCGTGGCCCTCTATCATAATCCAGAGTTTTGAGAAGATTGGAGAAACTCAATTTTTCGCCCGAAAACGAAAAAAAAAAACGAAAGGAGTAACACTGTCGTTTTTTTTTCGGGTCGAAATTTTGAATTTTGATATCTCAGCTCTGGAAGGGTCTAGATCCTCCATTTTTGCACTCAGGTCAAAGTCTTGTGGCCCTCTATCATAATCCAGAGTTTTGAGAAGATTGGAGAAACTTATTTTTTCGCCCGAAAACGAAAAAAAACGAAAGGGGTAACACTGTCGTTTTTTTTTTCGGGTTGAAATTTTGAGTTTCGATATCTCAGCTCTGGAAGGGTCTAGAGCCCCCATTTTTGCACTCAGGTCAAAGTCTCGTGGCCCTCTATCATAATCCAGAGTTTTGAGAAGATTGGAGAAACTTAATTTTTCGCCCGAAAATGAAAAAAAACGAAAGGGGTAACACTGTCGTTTTTTTTTTCGGGTCGAAATTTTGAATTTTGATATCTCAGCTCTGGAAGGGTCTAGAGCCTCCATTTTTGCACTCAGGTGAAAGTCTCATGGCCCTCTATCAGAATCCAGAGTTTTGAGAAGATTGGAGAAACTTAATTTTTCGCCCGAAAACGAAAAAAAAAAACGAAAGGGGTAACACTGTCGTTTTTTTCGGGTCGAAATTTTGAATTTTGATATCTCAGGTCTGGAAGGGTCTAGATCCTCCATTTTTGCACTAAGGTCAAAGTCTTGTGGCCCTCTATCATAATCCAGAGTTTTGAGAAGATTGGAGAAACTTAATTTTTCGCCCGAAAACGAAAAACAACGAAAGGGGTAACACTGTCGTTTTTTTTTCGGGTCGAAATTTTGAGTTTCGATATCTCAGCTTTGGAAGGGTCTAGAGCCTCCATTTTTGCACTCAGGTCAAAGTCTCGTGGCCCTCTATCATAATCCAGAGTTTTGAGAAGATTGGAGAAACTTAATTTTTCGCCCAAAAATGAAAAAAAAACGAAAGGGGTAACACTGTCGGTTTTTTTTCGGGTCGAAATTTTGAATTTCGATATCTCAGCTCTGGAAGGGTCTAGAGCCTCCATTTTTGCACTCAGGTCAAAGTCTTGTGGCCCTCTATCATAATCCAGAGTTTTGAGAAGATTGGAGAAACTTAATTTTTCGCCCAAAAATTAAAAAAAAAACGAAAGGGGTAACACTGTCGTTTTTTTTTTCGGGTCGAAATTTTGAGTTTCGATATCTCAGCTCTGGAAGGGTCTAGAGCCTCAATTTTTGCACTCAGGTCAAAGTCTCGTGGCCCTCTATCATAATCCAGAGTTTTGAGAAGATTGGATAAACTTAATTTTTCGCCTGAAAATGAAAAAAAACGAAAGGGGTAACACTGTCGTTTTTTTTTCGGGTCGAAATTTTGAATTTCGATATCTCAGCTCTGGAAGGGTCTAGAGCCTCCATTTTGCACTCAGGTGAAAGTCTTGTGGCCCTCTATCATAATCCAGAGTTTTGAGAAGATTGGAGAAACTTAATTTTTCGCCCAAAAATGAAAAAAAAAACCGAAAGGGGTAACACTGTCGTTTTTTTTTCGGGTCGAAATTTTGAGTTTCGATATCTCAGCTTTGGAAGGGTCTATAGCCTCCATTTTTGCACTCAGGTCAAAGTCTCGTGGCCCTCTATCATAATCCAGAGTTTTGAGAAGATTGGAGAAACTTAATTTTTCGCCCGAAAATGAAAAAAAAACGAAAGGGGTAACACTGTCGTTTTTTTTTCGGGTCGAAATTTTGAAGTTTGATATCTCAGCTCTGGAAGGGTCTAGATCCTCCATTTTTGCACTCAGGTCAAAGTCTTGTGGCCCTCTATCATAATCCAGAGTTTTGAGAAGATTGGAGAAACTTAATTTTTCGCCCGAAAACGAAAAAAAACGAAAGGGGTAACACTGTCGTTTTTTTTTTTCGGGTCGAAATTTTGAGTTTCGATATCTCAGCTTTGGAAGGGTCTAGAGCCTCCATTTTTGCACTCAGGTCAAAGTATCGTGGCCCTCTATCATAATCCAGAGTTTTGAGAAGATTGGAGAAACTTAATTTTTCGCCCAAAAATGAAAAAAAAACGAAAGGGGTAACACTGTCGTTTTTTTTCGGGTCGAAATTTTGAATTTTGATATCTCAGGTCTGGAAGGGTCTAGATCCTCCAGTTTTGCACTCAGGTCAAAGTATCGTGGCCCTCTATCATAATCCAGAGTTTTGAGAAGATTGGAGAAACTTAATTTTTCGCCCAAAAATGAAAAAAAAAAACGAAAGGGGTAACACTGTCGTTTTTTTTTCGGGTCGAAATTTTGAGTTTCGATATCTCAGCTCTGGAAGGGTCTAGAGCCCCCATTTTTGCACTCAGGTCAAAGTCTCGTGGCCCTCTATCATAATCCAGAGTTTTGAGAAGATTGGAGAAACTTAATTTTTCGCCCGAAAACGAAAAAAAAAAACCGAAAGGAGTAACACTGTCGTTTTTTTTTCGGGTCGAAATTTTGAATTTTGATATCTCAGCTCTGGAAGGGTCTAGATCCTCCATTTTTGCACTCAGGTCAAAGTCTTGTGGCCCTCTATCATAATCCAGAGTTTTGAGAAGATTGGAGAAACTTAATTTTTCGCTTGAAAACGAAAAAAAACGAAAGGGGTAACACTGTCGTTTTTTTTTTCGGGTTGAAATTTTGAGTTTCGATATCTCAGCTCTGGAAGGGTCTAGAGCCCCCATTTTTGCACTCAGGTCAAAGTCTCGTGGCCCTCTATCATAATCCAGAGTTTTGACAAGATTGGAGAAACTTAATTTTTCGCCCGAAAACGAAAAAAAAAAACGAAAGGGGTAACACTGTCGTTTTTTTCGGGTCGAAATTTTGAATTTTGATATCTCAGCTCTGGAAGGGTCTAGAGCCTCCATTTTTGCACTCAGGTCAAAGTCTTGTGGCCCTCTATCATAATCCAGAGTTTTGAGAAGATTGGAGAAACTTAATTTTTCGCCCAAAAATGAAAAAAAAAAACGAAAGGGGTAACACTGTCGTTTTTTTTTCGGGTCGAAATTTTGAAGTTTGATATCTCAGCTCTGGAAGGGTCTAGATCCTCCATTTTTGCACTCAGGTCAAAGTCTTGTGGCCCTCTATCATAATCCAGAGTTTTGAGAAGATTGGAGAAACTTAATTTTTCGCCCGAAAACGAAAAAAAACGAAAGGGGTAACACTGTCGTTTTTTTTTTTCGGGTCGAAATTTTGAGTTTCGATATCTCAGCTTTGGAAGGGTCTAGAGCCTCCATTTTTGCACTCAGGTCAAAGTATCGTGGCCCTCTATCATAATCCAGAGTTTTGAGAAGATTGGAGAAACTTAATTTTTCGCCCGAAAATGAAAAAAAACGAAAGGGGTAACACTGTCGTTTTTTTTTCGGGTCGAAATTTTGAAGTTTGATATCTCAGCTCTGGAAGGGTCTAGATCCTCCATTTTTGCACTCAGGTCAAAGTCTTGTGGCCCTCTATCATAATCCAGAGTTTTGAGAAGATTGGAGAAACTTAATTTTTCGCCCGAAAACGAAAAAAAACGAAAGGGGTAACACTGTCGTTTTTTTTTTTCGGGTCGAAATTTTGAGTTTCGATATCTCAGCTTTGGAAGGGTCTAGAGCCTCCATTTTTGCACTCAGGTCAAAGTATCGTGGCCCTCTATCATAATCCAGAGTTTTGAGAAGATTGGAGAAACTTAATTTTTCGCCCAAAAATGAAAAAAAAACGAAAGGGGTAACACTGTCGTTTTTTTTCGGGTCGAAATTTTGAATTTTGATATCTCAGGTCTGGAAGGGTCTAGATCCTCCATTTTTGCACTCAGGTCAAAGTCTTGTGGCCCTCTATCATAATCCAGAGTTTTGAGAAGATTGGAGAAACTTAATTTTTCGCCCGAAAACGAAAAACAACGAAAGGGGTAACACTGTCGTTTTTTTTTCGGGTCGAAATTTTGAGTTTCGATATCTCAGCTTTGGAAGGGTCTAGAGCCTCCATTTTTGCACTCAGGTCAAAGTCTCGTGGCCCTCTATCATAATCCAGAGTTTTGAGAAGATTGGAGAAACTTAATTTTTCGCCCGAAAATGAAAAAAAACGAAAGGGGTAACACTGTCGTTTTTTTTTTCGGGTCGAAATTTTGAATTTTGATATCTCAGCTCTGGAAGGGTCTAGAGCCTCCATTTTTGCACTCAGGTGAAAGTCTCATGGCCCTCTATCAGAATCCAGAGTTTTGAGAAGATTGGAGAAACTTAATTTTTCGCCCGAAAACGAAAAAAAAAAACGAAAGGGGTAACACTGTCGTTTTTTTCGGGTCGAAATTTTGAATTTTGATATCTCAGGTCTGGAAGGGTCTAGATCCTCCATTTTTGCACTAAGGTCAAAGTCTTGTGGCCCTCTATCATAATCCAGAGTTTTGAGAAGATTGGAGAAACTTAATTTTTCGCCCGAAAACTAAAAAAAACGAAAGGGGTAACACTGTCATTTTTTTTTCGGGTCGAAATTTTGAATTTCGATATCTCAGCTCTGGAAGGGTCTAAAGCCTCCATTTTTGCACTCAGGTCAAAGTCTCGTGGCCCTCTATCATAATCCAGAGTTTTGAGAAGATTGGAGAAACTTAATTTTTCGCCCCAAAAATGAAAAAAAAACGAAAGGGGTAACACTGTCGTTTTTTTTTCGGGTCGAAATTTTGAATTTCGATATCTCAGCCCTGGAAGGGTCTAGAGCCTCCATTTTTGCACTCAGGTCAAAGTCTTGTGGCCCTCTATCATAATCCAGAGTTTTGAGAAGATTGGAGAAACTTAATTTTTCGCCCGAAAATGAAAAAAAACGAAAGGGGTAACACTGTCGTTTTTTTTTTTCGGGTCGAAATTTTGAATTTTGATATATCAGCTCTGGAAGGGTCTAGAGCCTCCATTTTTGCACTCAGGTGAAAGTCTCATGGCCCTCTATCAGAATCCAGAGTTTTGAGAAGATTGGAGAAACTTAATTTTTCGCCCAAAAATGAAAAAAAAACGAAAGGGGTAACACTGTCGTTTTTTTTTCGGGTCGAAATTTTGAATTTCGATATCTCAGCTCTGGAAGGGTCTAGAGCCTCCATTTTTGCCCTCAGGTCAAAGACTCGTGGCCCTCTATCATAATCCAGAGTTTTGAGAAGATTGGAGAAACTTAATTTTTCGCCCGAAAATGAAAAAAAACGAAAGGGGTAACACTGTCGTTTTTTTTTCGGGTCGAAATTTTGAGTTTCGATATCTCAGCTTTGGAAGGGTCTAGAGCCTCCATTTTTGCACTCAGGTCAAAGTCTTGCGGCCCTCTATCATAATCCAGAGTTTTGAGAAGATTGGAGAAACTTAATTTTTCGCCCGAAAATGAAAAAAAACGAAAGGGGTAACACTGTCGTTTTTTTTTTTGGGTCGAAATTTTGAATTTTGATATCTCAGCTCTGGAAGGGTCTAGAGCCTCCATTTTTGCACTCAGGTCAAAGTCTCGTGGCCCTCTATCATAATCCAGAGTTTTGAGAAGATTGGAGAAACTTAATTTTTCGCCTGAAAACGGAAAAAAACGAAAGGGGTAACACTGTCGTTTTTTTCGGGTCGAAATTTTGAGTTTTGATATCTCAGCTCTGGAAGGGTCTAGATCCTCCATTTTTGCACTCAGGTCAAAGTCTCGTGGCCCTCTATCATAATCCAGAGTTTTGAGAAGATTGGAGAAACTTAATTTTTCGCCCGAAAAACAAAAAAAAAACGAAAGGGGTAACACTGTCGTTTTTTTTTCGGGTCGAAATTTTGAGTTTCGATATCTCAGCTTTGGAAGGGTCTAGAGCCTCCATTTTTGCACTCAGGTCAAAGTCTTGTGGCCCTCTATCATAATCCAGAGTTTTGAGAAGATTGGAGAAACTTAATTTTTCGCCCAAAAATGAAAAAAAAACGAAAGGGGTAACACTGTCGTTTTTTTTTTCGGGTCGAAATTTTGAATTTCGATATCTCAGCTCTGGAAGGGTCTAGAGCCTCCATTTTTGCACTCAGGTCAAAGTCTCGTGGCCCTCTATCATAATCCAGAGTTTTGAGAAGATTGGAGAAACTTAATTTTTCACCCAAAAATGAAAAAAAACGAAAGGGGTAACACTGTCGTTTTTTTTTTCGGGTCGAAATTTTGAATTTCGATATCTCAGTTCTGGAAGGGTCTAGAGCCTCCATTTTTGCACTCAGGTCAAAGTCTCGTGGCCCTCTATCATAATCCAGAGTTTTGAGAAGATTGGAGAAACTTAATTTTTCGCCCGAAAACTAAAAAAAACGAAAGGGGTAACACTGTCATTTTTTTTTCGGGTCGAAATTTTGAGTTTCGATATCTCAGCTTTGGAAGGGTCTAGAGCCTCCATTTTTGCACTCAGGTCAAAGTCTCGTGGCCCTCTATCATAATCCAGAGTTTTGAGAAGATTGGAGAAACTTAATTTTTCGCCCAAAAATGAAAAAAAAAACGAAAGGGGTAACACTGTCGTTTTTTTTTTCGGGTCGAAATTTTGAATTTCGATATCTCAGTTCTGGAAGGGTCTAGAGCCTCCATTTTTGCACTCAGGTCAAAGTCTCGTGGCCCTCTATCATAATCCAGAGTTTTGAGAAGATTGGAGAAACTTAATTTTTCGCCCGAACACTAAAAAAAACGAAAGGGGTAACACTGTCGTTTTTTTTTCGGGTCGAAATTTTGAATTTCGATATCTCAGCTCTGGAAGGGTCTCGAGCCTCCATTTTTGCACTCAGGTCAAAGACTCGTGGCCCTCTATCATAATCCAGAGTTTTGAGAAGATTGGAGAAACTTAATTTTTCGCCCGAAAATGAAAAAAAACGAAAGGGGTAACACTGTCGTTTTTTTTTTCGGGTCGAAATTTTGAATTTTGATATCTCAGCTCTGGAAGGGTCTAGAGCCTCCATTTTTGCACTCAGGTGAAAGTCTCATGGCCCTCTATCAGAATTCAGAGTTTTGAGAAGATTGGAGAAACTTAATTTTTCGCCCGAAAACGAAAAAAAAAAACGAAAGGGGTAACACTGTCGTTTTTTTCGGGTCGAAATTTTGAATTTTGATATCTCAGGTCTGGAAGGGTCTAGATCCTCCATTTTTGCACTCAGGTCAAAGTCTTGTGGCCCTCTATCATAATCCAGAGTTTTGAGAAGATTGGAGAAACTTAATTTTTCGCCCGAAAACGAAAAACAACGAAAGGGGTAACACTGTCGTTTTTTTTTCGGGTCGAAATTTTGAATTTCGATATCTCAGCTCTGGAAGGGTCTAGAGCCTCCATTTTTGCACTCAGGTCAAAGTCTCGTGGCCCTCTATCACAATCCAGAGTTTTGAGAAGATTGGAGAAACTTAATTTTTCACCCAAAAATGAAAAAAAACGAAAGGGGTAACACTGTCGTTTTTTTTTTTCGGGTCGAAATTTTGAATTTCGATATCTCAGTTCTGGAAGGGTCTAGAGCCTCCATTTTTGCACTCAGGTCAAAGTCTCGTGGCCCTCTATCATAATCCAGAGTTTTGAGAAGATTGGAGAAACTTAATTTTTCGCCCGAAAACTAAAAAAAACGAAAGGGGTAACACTGTCATTTTTTTTTCGGGTCGAAATTTTGAGTTTCGATATCTCAGCTTTGGAAGGGTCTAGAGCCTACATTTTTGCACTCAGGTCAAAGTCTCGTGGCCCTCTATCATAATCCAGAGTTTTGAGAAGATTGGAGAAACTTAATTTTTCGCCCAAAAATGAAAAAAAAAACGAAAGGGGTAACACTGTCGTTTTTTTTTTCGGGTCGAAATTTTGAATTTCGATATCTCAGTTCTGGAAGGGTCTAGAGCCTCCATTTTTGCACTCAGGTCAAAGTCTCGTGGCCCTCTATCATAATCCAGAGTTTTGAGAAGATTGGAGAAACTTAATTTTTCGCCCGAACACTAAAAAAAACGAAAGGGGTAACACTGTCGTTTTTTTTTCGGGTCGAAATTTTGAATTTCGATATCTCAGCTCTGGAAGGGTCTCGAGCCTCCATTTTTGCACTCAGGTCAAAGACTCGTGGCCCTCTATCATAATCCAGAGTTTTGAGAAGATTGGAGAAACTTAATTTTTCGCCCGAAAATGAAAAAAAACGAAAGGGGTAACACTGTCGTTTTTTTTTTCGGGTCGAAATTTTGAATTTTGATATCTCAGCTCTGGAAGGGTCTAGAGCCTCCATTTTTGCACTCAGGTGAAAGTCTCATGGCCCTCTATCAGAATCCAGAGTTTTGAGAAGATTGGAGAAACTTAATTTTTCGCCCGAAAACGAAAAAAAAAAACATAAGGGGTAACACTGTCGTTTTTTTCGGGTCGAAATTTTGAATTTTGATATCTCAGGTCTGGAAGGGTCTAGATCCTCCATTTTTGCACTAAGGTCAAAGTCTTGTGGCCCTCTATCATAATCCAGAGTTTTGAGAAGATTGGAGAAACTTAATTTTTCGCCCGAAAACGAAAAACAACGAAAGGGGTAACACTGTCGTTTTTTTTTCGGGTCGAAATTTTGAGTTTCGATATCTCAGCTTTGGAAGGGTCTAGAGCCTCCATTTTTGCACTCAGGTCAAAGTCTCGTGGCCCTCTATCATAATCCAGAGTTTTGAGAAGATTGGAGAAACTTAATTTTTCGCCCAAAAATGAAAAAAAAACGAAAGGGGTAACACTGTCGGTTTTTTTTCGGGTCGAAATTTTGAATTTCGATATCTCAGCTCTGGAAGGGTCTAGAGCCTCCATTTTTGCACTCAGGTCAAAGTCTTGTGGCCCTCTATCATAATCCAGAGTTTTGAGAAGATTGGAGAAACTTAATTTTTCGCCCAAAAATGAAAAAAAAAACGAAAGGGGTAACACTGTCGTTTTTTTTTCGGGTCGAAATTTTGAGTTTCGATATCTCAGCTCTGGAAGGGTCTAGAGCCTCAATTTTTGCACTCAGGTCAAAGTCTCGTGGCCCTCTATCATAATCCAGAGTTTTGAGAAGATTGGAGAAACTTAATTTTTCGCCTGAAAATGAAAAAAAACGAAAGGGGTAACACTGTCGTTTTTTTTTCGGGTCGAAATTTTGAATTTCGATATCTCAGCTCTGGAAGGGTCTAGAGCCTCCATTTTGCACTCAGGTCAAAGTCTTGTGGCCCTCTATCATAATCCAGAGTTTTGAGAAGATTGGAGAAACTTAATTTTTCGCCCAAAAATGAAAAAAAAACCCGAAAGGGGTAACACTGTCGTTTTTTTTTTCGGGTCGAAATTTTGAGTTTCGATATCTCAGCTTTGGAAGGGTCTATAGCCTCCATTTTTGCACTCAGGTCAAAGTCTCGTGGCCCTCTATCATAATCCAGAGTTTTGAGAAGATTGGAGAAACTTAATTTTTCGCCCGAAAATGAAAAAAAAACGAAAGGGGTAACACTGTCGTTTTTTTTTCGGGTCGAAATTTTGAAGTTTGATATCTCAGCTCTGGAAGGGTCTAGATCCTCCATTTTTGCACTCAGGTCAAAGTCTTGTGGCCCTCTATCATAATCCAGAGTTTTGAGAAGATTGGAGAAACTTAATTTTTCGCCCGAAAACGAAAAAAAACGAAAGGGGTAACACTGTCGTTTTTTTTTTTCGGGTCGAAATTTTGAGTTTCGATATCTCAGCTTTGGAAGGGTCTAGAGCCTCCATTTTTGCACTCAGGTCAAAGTATCGTGGCCCTCTATCATAATCCAGAGTTTTGAGAAGATTGGAGAAACTTAATTTTTCGCCCAAAAATGAAAAAAAAAACGAAAGGGGTAACACCGTCGTTTTTTTTCGGGTCGAAATTTTGAATTTTGATATCTCAGGTCTGGAAGGGTCTAGATCCTCCAGTTTTGCACTCAGGTCAAAGTATCGTGGCCCTCTATCATAATCCAGAGTTTTGAGAAGATTGGAGAAACTTAATTTTTCGCCCAAAAATGAAAAAAAAAACGAAAGGGGTAACACTGTCGTTTTTTTTTCGGGTCGAAATTTTGAGTTTCGATATCTCAGCTCTGGAAGGGTCTAGAGCCCCCATTTTTGCACTCAGGTCAAAGTCTCGTGGCCCTCTATCATAATCCAGAGTTTTGAGAAGATTGGAGAAACTTAATTTTTCGTCCGAAAACGAAAAAAAAAAACGAAAGGAGTAACACTGTCGTTTTTTTTTCGGGTCGAAATTTTGAATTTTGATATCTCAGCTCTGGAAGGGTCTAGATCCTCCATTTTTGCACTCAGGTCAAAGGCTTGTGGCCCTCTATCATAATCCAGAGTTTTGAGAAGATTGGAGAAACTTAATTTTTCGCCCGAAAACGAAAAAAAAACAAAAGGGGTAACACTGTCGTTTTTTTTTTGGGTTGAAATTTTGAGTTTCGATATCTCAGCTCTGGAAGGGTCTAGATCCTCCATTTTTGCACTCAGGTCAAAGTCTTGCGGCCCTCTATCATAATCCAGAGTTTTGAGAAGATTGGAGAAACTTAATTTTTCGCCCGAAAATGAAAAAAAACGAAAGGGGTAACACTGTCGTTTTTTTTTTCGGGTCGAAATTTTGAATTTTGATATCTCAGCTCTGGAAGGGTCTAGAGCCTCCATTTTTGCACTCAGGTCAAAGTCTCATGGCCCTCTATCATAATCCAGAGTTTTGAGAAGATTGGAGAAACTTACTTTTTCGCCCGAAAACGAAAAAAAATGAAAGGGGTAACACTGTCGTTTTTTTTTTTCGGGTCGAAATTTTGAATTTTGATATCTCAGCTCTGGAAGGGTCTAGAGCCTCCATTTTTGCACTCAGGTCAAAGTCTCGTGGCCCTCTATCATAATCCAGAGTTTTGAGAAGATTGGAGAAACTTAATTTTTCGCCTGAAAACGGAAAAAAACGAAAGGGGTAACACTGTCGTTTTTTTCGGGTCGAAATTTTGAGTTTCGATATCTCAGCTCTGGAAGGGTCTAGATCCTCCATTTTTGCACTCAGGTCAAAGTCTTGTGGCCCTCTATCATAATCCAGAGTTTTGAGAAGATTGGAGAAACTTAATTTTTCGCCCGAAAAACAAACAAAAAAAACGAAAGGGGTAACACTGTCGTTTTTTTTTCGGGTCGAAATTTTGAGTTTCGATATCTCAGCTTTGGAAGGGTCTAGAGCCTCCATTTTTGCACTCAGGTCAAAGTCTCGTGGCCCTCTATCATAATCCAGAGTTTTGAGAAGATTGGAGAAACTTAATTTTTCGCCCAAAAAGGAAAAAAAAAACGAAAGGGGTAACACTGTCATTTTTTTTTTCGGGTCGAAATTTTGAATTTCGATATCTCAGCTCTGGAAGGGTCTAGAGCCTCCATTTTTGCACTCAGGTCAAAGACTCGTGGCCCTCTATCATAATCCAGAGTTTTGAGAAGATTGGAGAAACTTAATTTTTCGCCTGAAAACGGAAAAAAACGAAAGGGGTAACACTGTCGTTTTTTTCGGGTCGAAATTTTGAGTTTCGATATCTCAGCTCTGGAAGGGTCTAGATCCTCCATTTTTGCACTCAGGTCAAAGTCTCGTGGCCCTCTATCATAATCCAGAGTTTTGAGAAGATTGGAGAAACTTAATTTTTCGCCCGAAAAACAAAAAAAAAACGAAAGGGGTAACACTGTCGTTTTTTTTTTCGGGTCGAAATTTTGAATTTCGATATCTCAGTTCTGGAAGGGTCTAGAGCCTCCATTTTTGCACTCAGGTCAAAGTCTCGTGGCCCTCTATCATAATCCAGAGTTTTGAGAAGATTGGAGAAACTTAATTTTTCGCCCGAAAACTAAAAAAAACGAAAGGGGTAACACTGTCGTTTTTTTTTTTCGGGTCGAAATTTTGAATTTTGATATCTCAGCTCTGGAAGGGTCTAGAGCCTCCATTTTTGCACTCAGGTGAAAGTCTCATGGCCCTCTATCAGAATCCAGAGTTTTGAGAAAATTGGAGAAACTTAATTTTTCGCCCAAAAACGAAAAAAAACGAAAGGGGTAACACTGTCGTTTTTTTTTCGGGTTGAAATTTTGAGTTTCGATATCTCAGCTCTGGAAGGGTCTAGATCCTCCATTTTTGCACTCAGGTCAAAGTCTTGTGGCCCTCTATCATAATCCAGAATTTTGAGAAGATTGGAGAAACTTAATTTTTCGCCCAAAAATGAAAAAAAAACGAAAGGGGTAACACTGTCGTTTTTTTTTCGGGTCGAAATTTTGAATTTCGATATCTCAGCTCTGGAAGGGTCTAGAGCCTCCATTTTTGCACTCAGGTCAAAGACTCGTGGCCCTCTATCATAATCCAGAGTTTTGAGAAGATTGGAGAAACTTAATTTTTCGCCCGAAAATGAAAAAAAACGAAAGGGGTAACACTGTCGTTTTTTTTTCGGGTCGAAATTTTGAGTTTCGATATCTCAGCTTTGGAAGGGTCTAGAGCCTCCATTTTTGCACTCAGGTCAAAGTCTCGTGGCCCTCTATCATAATCCAGAGTTTTGAGAAGATTGGAGAAACTTAATTTTTCGCCCAAAAATGAAAAAAAAAACGAAAGGGGTAACACTGTCGGTTTTTTTTCGGGTCGAAATTTTGAATTTCGATATCTCAGCTCTGGAAGGGTCTAGAGCCTCCATTTTTGCACTCAGGTCAAAGTCTTGTGGCCCTCTATCATAATCCAGAGTTTTGAGAAGATTGGAGAAACTTAATTTTTCGCCCAAAAATGAAAAAAAAACGAAAGGGGTAACACTGTCGTTTTTTTTTCGGGTCGAAATTTTGAGTTTCGATATCTCAGCTCTGGAAGGGTCTAGAGCCTCAATTTTTGCACTCAGGTCAAAGTCTCGTGGCCCTCTATCATAATCCAGAGTTTTGAGAAGATTGGAGAAACTTAATTTTTCGCCTGAAAATGAAAAAAAACGAAAGGGGTAACACTGTCGTTTTTTTTTCGGGTCGAAATTTTGAATTTCGATATCTCAGCTCTGGAAGGGTCTAGAGCCTCCATTTTGCACTCAGGTCAAAGTCTTGTGGCCCTCTATCATAATCCAGAGTTTTGAGAAGATTGGAGAAACTTAATTTTTCGCCCAAAAATGAAAAAAAAACCCGAAAGGGGTAACACTGTCGTTTTTTTTTCGGGTCGAAATTTTGAGTTTCGATATCTCAGCTTTGGAAGGGTCTATAGCCTCCATTTTTGCACTCAGGTCAAAGTCTCGTGGCCCTCTATCATAATCCAGAGTTTTGAGAAGATTGGAGAAACTTAATTTTTCGCCCGAAAATGAAAAAAAAACGAAAGGGGTAACACTGTCGTTTTTTTTTCGGGTCGAAATTTTGAAGTTTGATATCTCAGCTCTGGAAGGGTCTAGATCCTCCATTTTTGCACTCAGGTCAAAGTCTTGTGGCCCTCTATCATAATCCAGAGTTTTGAGAAGATTGGAGAAACTTAATTTTTCGCCCGAAAACGAAAAAAAACGAAAGGGGTAACACTGTCGTTTTTTTTTTTCGGGTCGAAATTTTGAGTTTCGATATCTCAGCTTTGGAAGGGTCTAGAGCCTCCATTTTTGCACTCAGGTCAAAGTATCGTGGCCCTCTATCATAATCCAGAGTTTTGAGAAGATTGGAGAAACTTAATTTTTCGCCCAAAAATGAAAAAAAAAACGAAAGGGGTAACACCGTCGTTTTTTTTCGGGTCGAAATTTTGAATTTTGATATCTCAGGTCTGGAAGGGTCTAGATCCTCCAGTTTTGCACTCAGGTCAAAGTATCGTGGCCCTCTATCATAATCCAGAGTTTTGAGAAGATTGGAGAAACTTAATTTTTCGCCCAAAAATGAAAAAAAAAACGAAAGGGGTAACACTGTCGTTTTTTTTTCGGGTCGAAATTTTGAGTTTCGATATCTCAGCTCTGGAAGGGTCTAGAGCCCCCATTTTTGCACTCAGGTCAAAGTCTCGTGGCCCTCTATCATAATCCAGAGTTTTGAGAAGATTGGAGAAACTTAATTTTTCGCCCGAAAACGAAAAAAAAAAACGAAAGGAGTAACACTGTCGTTTTTTTTTTCGGGTCGAAATTTTGAATTTTGATATCTCAGCTCTGGAAGGGTCTAGATCCTCCATTTTTGCACTCAGGTCAAAGTCTTGTGGCCCTCTATCATAATCCAGAGTTTTGAGAAGATTGGAGAAACTTAATTTTTCGCCCGAAAACGAAAAAAAAACAAAAGGGGTAACACTGTCGTTTTTTTTTTGGGTTGAAATTTTGAGTTTCGATATCTCAGCTCTGGAAGGGTCTAGATCCTCTATTTTTGCACTCAGGTCAAAGTCTTGCGGCCCTCTATCATAATCCAGAGTTTTGAGAAGATTGGAGAAACTTAATTTTTCGCCCGAAAATGAAAAAAAACGAAAGGGGTAACACTGTCGTTTTTTTTTTCGGGTCGAAATTTTGAATTTTGATATCTCAGCTCTGGAAGGGTCTAGAGCCTCCATTTTTGCACTCAGGTCAAAGTCTCATGGCCCTCTATCATAATCCAGAGTTTTGAGAAGATTGGAGAAACTTACTTTTTCGCCCGAAAACGAAAAAAAATGAAAGGGGTAACACTGTCGTTTTTTTTTTTCGGGTCGAAATTTTGAATTTTGATATCTCAGCTCTGGAAGGGTCTAGAGCCTCCATTTTTGCACTCAGGTCAAAGTCTCGTGGCCCTCTATCATAATCCAGAGTTTTGAGAAGATTGGAGAAACTTAATTTTTCGCCTGAAAACGGAAAAAAACGAAAGGGGTAACACTGTCGTTTTTTTCGGGTCGAAATTTTGAGTTTCGATATCTCAGCTCTGGAAGGGTCTAGATCCTCCATTTTTGCACTCAGGTCAAAGTCTTGTGGCCCTCTATCATAATCCAGAGTTTTGAGAAGATTGGAGAAACTTAATTTTTCGCCCGAAAAACAAACAAAAAAAACGAAAGGGGTAACACTGTCGTTTTTTTTTCGGGTCGAAATTTTGAGTTTCGATATCTCAGCTTTGGAAGGGTCTAGAGCCTCCATTTTTGCACTCAGGTCAAAGTCTCGTGGCCCTCTATCATAATCCAGAGTTTTGAGAAGATTGGAGAAACTTAATTTTTCGCCCAAAAAGGAAAAAAAAAACGAAAGGGGTAACACTGTCATTTTTTTTTTCGGGTCGAAATTTTGAATTTCGATATCTCAGCTCTGGAAGGGTCTAGAGCCTCCATTTTTGCACTCAGGTCAAAGACTCGTGGCCCTCTATCATAATCCAGAGTTTTGAGAAGATTGGAGAAACTTAATTTTTCGCCTGAAAACGGAAAAAAACGAAAGGGGTAACACTGTCGTTTTTTTCGGGTCGAAATTTTGAGTTTCGATATCTCAGCTCTGGAAGGGTCTAGATCCTCCATTTTTGCACTCAGGTCAAAGTCTCGTGGCCCTCTATCATAATCCAGAGTTTTGAGAAGATTGGAGAAACTTAATTTTTCGCCCGAAAAACAAAAAAAAAACGAAAGGGGTAACACTGTCGTTTTTTTTTTCGGGTCGAAATTTTGAATTTCGATATCTCAGTTCTGGAAGGGTCTAGAGCCTCCATTTTTGCACTCAGGTCAAAGTCTCGTGGCCCTCTATCATAATCCAGAGTTTTGAGAAGATTGGAGAAACTTAATTTTTCGCCCGAAAACTAAAAAAAACGAAAGGGGTAACACTGTCGTTTTTTTTTTTCGGGTCGAAATTTTGAATTTTGATATCTCAGCTCTGGAAGGGTCTAGAGCCTCCATTTTTGCACTCAGGTGAAAGTCTCATGGCCCTCTATCAGAATCCAGAGTTTTGAGAAAATTGGAGAAACTTAATTTTTCGCCCAAAAACGAAAAAAAACGAAAGGGGTAACACTGTCGTTTTTTTTTCGGGTTGAAATTTTGAGTTTCGATATCTCAGCTCTGGAAGGGTCTAGATCCTCCATTTTTGCACTCAGGTCAAAGTCTTGTGGCCCTCTATCATAATCCAGAATTTTGAGAAGATTGGAGAAACTTAATTTTTCACCCAAAAATGAAAAAAAACGAAAGGGGTAACACTGTCGTTTTTTTTTCGGGTCGAAATTTTGAATTTCGATATCTCAGCTCTGGAAGGGTCTAGAGCCTCCATTTTTGCACTCAGGTCAAAGACTCGTGGCCCTCTATCATAATCCAGAGTTTTGAGAAGATTGGAGAAACTTAATTTTTCGCCCGAAAATGAAAAAAAAACGAAAGGGGTAACACTGTCGTTTTTTTTTCGGGTCGAAATTTTGAGTTTCGATATCTCAGCTTTGGAAGGGTCTAGAGCCTCCATTTTTGCACTCAGGTCAAAGTCTCGTGGCCCTCTATCATAATCCAGAGTTTTGAGAAGATTAGAGAAACTTAATTTTTCGCCCGAAAATGAAAAAAAACGAAAGGGGTAACACTGTCGTTTTTTTTTTCGGGTCGAAATTTTGAATTTTGATATCTCAGCTCTGGAAGGGTCTAGAGCCTCCATTTTTGCACTCAGGTGAAAGTCTCATGGCCCTCTATCAGAATCCAGAGTTTTGAGAAGATTGGAGAAACTTAATTTTTCGCCCAAAAACGAAAAAAAAAACGAAAGGGGTAACACTGTCGTTTTTTTTCCGGGTTGAAATTTTGAGTTTCGATATCTCAGCTCTGGAAGGGTCTAGATCCTCCATTTTTGCACTCAGGTCAAAGTCTTGTGGCCCTCTATCATAATCCAGAGTTTTGAGAAGATTGGAGAAACTTAATTTTTCGCCCAAAAATGAAAAAAAAAACGAAAGGGGTAACACTGTCGTTTTTTTTTTCGGGTCGAAATTTTGAATTTTGATATCTCAGCTCTGGAAGGGTCTAGAGCCTCCATTTTTGCACGCAGGTCAAAGACTCGTGGCCCTCTATCATAATCCAGAGTTTTGAGAAGATTGGAGAAACTTAATTTTTCGCCCAAAAACGAAAAAAAACAAAAGGGGTAACACTGTCGTTTTTTTTTCGGGTTGAAATTTTGAGTTTCGATATCTCAGCTCTGGAAGGGTCTAGATCCTCCATTTTTGCACTCAGGTCAAAGTCTTGCGGCCCTCTATCATAATCCAGAGTTTTGAGAAGATTGGAGAAACTTAATTTTTCGCCCGAAAATGAAAAAAAAACGAAAGGGGTAACACTGTCGTTTTTTTTTTCGGGTCGAAATTTTGAATTTTGATATCTCAGCTCTGGAAGGGTCTAGAGCCTCCATTTTTGCACTCAGGTCAAAGTCTCGTGGCCCTCTATCATAATCCAGAGTTTTGAGAAGATTGGAGAAACTTAATTTTTCGCCTGAAAACGGAAAAAAACGAAAGGGGTAACACTGTCGTTTTTTTCGGGTCGAAATTTTGAGTTTCGATATCTCAGCTCTGGAAGGGTCTAGATCCTCCATTTTTGCACTCAGGTCAAAGTCTCGTGGCCCTCTATCATAATCCAGAGTTTTGAGAAGATTGGAGAAACTTAATTTTTCGTCCGAAAAACAAAAAAAAAACGAAAGGGGTAACACTGTCGTTTTTTTTTCGGGTCGAAATTTTGAGTTTCGATATCTCAGCTTTGGAAGGGTCTAGAGCCTCCATTTTTGCACTCAGGTCAAAGTCTCGTGGCCCTCTATCATAATCCAGAGTTTTGAGAAGATTGGAGAAACTTAATTTTTCGCCCAAAAATGAAAAAAAAACGAAAGGGGTAACACTGTCGTTTTTTTTTTCGGGTCGAAATTTTGAATTTCGATATCTCAGCTCTGGAAGGGTCTAGAGCCTCCATTTTTGCACTCAGGTCAAAGTCTCGTGGCCCTCTATCATAATCCAGAGTTTTGAGAAGATTGGAAAAACTTAATTTTTCACCCAAAAATGAAAAAAAACGAAAGGGGTAACACTGTCGTTTTTTTTTTCGGGTCGAAATTTTGAATTTCGATATCTCAGTTCTGGAAGGGTCTAGAGCCTCCATTTTTGCACTCAGGTCAAAGTCTCGTGGCCCTCTATCATAATCCAGAGTTTTGAGAAGATTGGAGAAACTTAATTTTTCGCCCGAAAACTAAAAAAAACGAAAGGGGTAACACTGTCATTTTTTTTTCGGGTCGAAATTTTGAGTTTCGATATCTCAGCTTTGGAAGGGTCTAGAGCCTCCATTTTTGCACTCAGGTCAAAGTCTCGTGGCCCTCTATCATAATCCAGAGTTTTGAGAAGATTGGAGAAACTTAATTTTTCGCCCAAAAATGAAAAAAAAACGAAAGGGGTAACACTGTCGTTTTTTTTTTCGGGTCGAAATTTTGAATTTCGATATCTCAGTTCTGGAAGGGTCTAGAGCCTCCATTTTTGCACTCAGGTCAAAGTCTCGTGGCCCTCTATCATAATCCAGAGTTTTGAGAAGATTGGAGAAACTTAATTTTTCGCCCGAACACTAAAAAAAACGAAAGGGGTAACACTGTCGTTTTTTTTTCGGGTCGAAATTTTGAATTTCGATATCTCAGCTCTGGAAGGGTCTCGAGCCTCCATTTTTGCACTCAGGTCAAAGACTCGTGGCCCTCTATCATAATCCAGAGTTTTGAGAAGATTGGAGAAACTTAATTTTTCGCCCGAAAATGAAAAAAAACGAAAGGGGTAACACTGTCGGTTTTTTTTTCGGGTCGAAATTTTGAGTTTCGATATCTCAGCTTTGGAAGGGTCTAGAGCCTCCATTTTTGCACTCAGGTCAAAGTCTCGTGGCCCTCTATCATAATCCAGAGTTTTGAGAAGATTAGAGAAACTTAATTTTTCGCCCGAAAATGAAAAAAAACGAAAGGGGTAACACTGTCGTTTTTTTTTTCGGGTCGAAATTTTGAATTTTGATATCTCAGCTCTGGAAGGGTCTAGAGCCTCCATTTTTGCACTCAGGTGAAAGTCTCATGGCCCTCTATCAGAATCCAGAGTTTTGAGAAGATTGGAGAAACTTAATTTTTCGCCCAAAAACGAAAAAAAAAACGAAAGGGGTAACACTGTCGTTTTTTTTCCGGGTTGAAATTTTGAGTTTCGATATCTCAGCTCTGGAAGGGTCTAGATCCTCCATTTTTGCACTCAGGTCAAAGTCTTGTGGCCCTCTATCATAATCCAGAGTTTTGAGAAGATTGGAGAAACTTAATTTTTCGCCCAAAAATGAAAAAAAAAAAACGAAAGGGGTAACACTGTCGTTTTTTTTTTCGGGTCGAAATTTTGAATTTCGATATCTCAGCTCTGGAAGGGTCTAGAGCCTCCATTTTTGCACTCAGGTCAAAGTCTCGTGGCCCTCTATCATAATCCAGAGTTTTGAGAAGATTGGAGAAACTTAATTTTTCACCCAAAAATAAAAAAAAACGAAAGGGGTAACACTGTCGTTTTTTTTTTCGGGTCGAAATTTTGAATTTCGATATCTCAGTTCTGGAAGGGTCTAGAGCCTCCATTTTTGCACTCAGGTCAAAGTCTCGTGGCCCTCTATCATAATCCAGAGTTTTGAGAAGATTGGAGAAACTTAATTTTTCGCCCGAACACTAAAAAAAACGAAAGGGGTAACACTGTCGTTTTTTTTTCGGGTCGAAATTTTGAATTTCGATATCTCAGCTCTGGAAGGGTCTAGAGCCTCCATTTTTGCACTCAGGTGAAAGTCTCATGGCCCTCTATCAGAGTCCAGAGTTTTGAGAAGATTGGAGAAACTTAATTTTTCGCCCAAAAACGAAAAAAAAAAACGAAAGGGGTAACACTGTCGTTTTTTTTCCGGGTTGAAATTTTGAGTTTCGATATCTCAGCTCTGGAAGGGTCTAGATCCTCCATTTTTGCACTCAGGTCAAAGTCTTGTGGCCCTCTATCATAATCCAGAGTTTTGAGAAGATTGGAGAAACTTAATTTTTCGCCCAAAAATGAAAAAAAACGAAAGGGGTAACACTGTCGTTTTTTTTTTCGGGTCGAAATTTTGAATTTTGATATCTCAGCTCTGGAAGGGTCTAGAGCCTCCATTTTTGCACTCAGGTCAAAGACTCGTGGCCCTCTATCATAATCCAGAGTTTTGAGAAGATTGGAGAAACTTAATTTTTCGCCCGAAAATGAAAAAAAACGAAAGGGGTAACACTGTCGTTTTTTTTTTCGGGTCGAAATTTTGAGTTTCGATATCTCAGCTTTGGAAGGGTCTAGAGCCTCAATTTTTGCACTCAGGTCAAAGTCTCGTGGCCCTCTATCATAATCCAGAGTTTTGAGAAGATTAGAGAAACTTAATTTTTCGCCCGAAAATGAAAAAAAAACGAAAGGGGTAACACTGTCGTTTTTTTTTTCGGGTCGAAATTTTGAATTTTGATATCTCAGCTCTGGAAGGGTCTAGAGCCTCCATTTTTGCACTCAGGTGAAAGTCTCATGGCCCTCTATCAGAATCCAGAGTTTTGAGAAGATTGGAGAAACTTAATATTTCGCCCAAAAACGAAAAAAAAAACGAAAGGGGTAACACTGTCGTTTTTTTTCCGGGTTGAAATTTTGAGTTTCGATATCTCAGCTCTGGAAGGGTCTAGATCCTCCATTTTTGCACTCAGGTCAAAGTCTTGTGGCCCTCTATCATAATCCAGAGTTTTGAGAAGATTGGAGAAACTTAATTTTTCGCCCAAAAATGAAAAAAAACGAAAGGGGTAACACTGTCGTTTTTTTTTTCGGGTCGAAATTTTGAATTTTGATATCTCAGCTCTGGAAGGGTCTAGAGCCTCCATTTTTGCACGCAGGTCAAAGACTCGTGGCCCTCTATCATAATCCAGAGTTTTGAGAAGATTGGAGAAACTTAATTTTTCGCCCAAAAACGAAAAAAAACAAAAGGGGTAACACTGTCGTTTTTTTTTCGGGTTGAAATTTTGAGTTTCGATATCTCAGCTCTGGAAGGGTCTAGATCCTCCATTTTTGCACTCAGGTCAAAGTCTTGCGGCCCTCTATCATAATCCAGAGTTTTGAGAAGATTGGAGAAACTTAATTTTTCGCCCGAAAATGAAAAAAAACGAAAGGGGTAACACTGTCGTTTTTTTTTTCGGGTCGAAATTTTGAATTTCGATATCTCAGTTCTGGAAGGGTCTAGAGCCTCCATTTTTGCACTCAGGTCAAAGTCTCGTGGCCCTCTATCATAATCCAGAGTTTTGAGAAGATTGGAGAAACTTAATTTTTCGCCCGAACACTAAAAAAAACGAAAGGGGTAACACTGTCGTTTTTTTTTCGGGTCGAAATTTTGAATTTCGATATCTCAGCTCTGGAAGGGTCTCGAGCCTCCATTTTTGCACTCAGGTCAAAGACTCGTGGCCCTCTATCATAATCCAGAGTTTTGAGAAGATTGGAGAAACTTAATTTTTCGCCCGAAAATGAAAAAAAACGAAAGGGGTAACACTGTCGTTTTTTTTTTCGGGTCGAAATTTTGAGTTTCGATATCTCAGCTTTGGAAGGGTCTAGAGCCTCCATTTTTGCACTCAGGTCAAAGTCTCGTGGCCCTCTATCATAATCCAGAGTTTTGAGAAGATTAGAGAAACTTAATTTTTCGCCCGAAAATGAAAAAAAACGAAAGGGGTAACACTGTCGTTTTTTTTTTCGGGTCGAAATTTTGAATTTTGATATCTCAGCTCTGGAAGGGTCTAGAGCCTCCATTTTTGCACTCAGGTGAAAGTCTCATGGCCCTCTATCAGAATCCAGAGTTTTGAGAAGATTGGAGAAACTTAATTTTTCGCCCAAAAACGAAAAAAAAAACGAAAGGGGTAACACTGTCGTTTTTTTTCCGGGTTGAAATTTTGAGTTTCGATATCTCAGCTCTGGAAGGGTCTAGATCCTCCATTTTTGCACTCAGGTCAAAGTCTTGTGGCCCTCTATCATAATCCAGAGTTTTGAGAAGATTGGAGAAACTTAATTTTTCGCCCAAAAATGAAAAAAAAAAAACGAAAGGGGTAACACTGTCGTTTTTTTTTTCGGGTCGAAATTTTGAATTTCGATATCTCAGCTCTGGAAGGGTCTAGAGCCTCCATTTTTGCACTCAGGTCAAAGTCTCGTGGCCCTCTATCATAATCCAGAGTTTTGAGAAGATTGGAGAAACTTAATTTTTCACCCAAAAATAAAAAAAAACGAAAGGGGTAACACTGTCGTTTTTTTTTTCGGGTCGAAATTTTGAATTTCGATATCTCAGTTCTGGAAGGGTCTAGAGCCTCCATTTTTGCACTCAGGTCAAAGTCTCGTGGCCCTCTATCATAATCCAGAGTTTTGAGAAGATTGGAGAAACTTAATTTTTCGCCCGAACACTAAAAAAAACGAAAGGGGTAACACTGTCGTTTTTTTTTCGGGTCGAAATTTTGAATTTCGATATCTCAGCTCTGGAAGGGTCTAGAGCCTCCATTTTTGCACTCAGGTGAAAGTCTCATGGCCCTCTATCAGAGTCCAGAGTTTTGAGAAGATTGGAGAAACTTAATTTTTCGCCCAAAAACGAAAAAAAAAAACGAAAGGGTCTAGAGCCTCCACTGTCGTTTTTTTTCCGGGTTGAAATTTTGAGTTTCGATATCTCAGCTCTGGAAGGGTCTAGATCCTCCATTTTTGCACTCAGGTCAAAGTCTTGTGGCCCTCTATCATAATCCAGAGTTTTGAGAAGATTGGAGAAACTTAATTTTTCGCCCAAAAATGAAAAAAAACGAAAGGGGTAACACTGTCGTTTTTTTTTTCGGGTCGAAATTTTGAATTTTGATATCTCAGCTCTGGAAGGGTCTAGAGCCTCCATTTTTGCACGCAGGTCAAAGACTCGTGGCCCTCTATCATAATCCAGAGTTTTGAGAAGATTGGAGAAACTTAATTTTTCGCCCAAAAACGAAAAAAAACAAAAGGGGTAACACTGTCGTTTTTTTTTCGGGTTGAAATTTTGAGTTTCGATATCTCAGCTCTGGAAGGGTCTAGATCCTCCATTTTTGCACTCAGGTCAAAGTCTTGCGGCCCTCTAGCATAATCCAGAGTTTTGAGAAGATTGGAGAAACTTAATTTTTCGCCCGAAAATGAAAAAAAAACGAAAGGGGTAACACTGTCGTTTTTTTTTTCGGGTCGAAATTTAGAATTTTGATATCTCAGCTCTGGAAGGGTCTAGAGCCTCCATTTTTGCACTCAGGTCAAAGTCTCGTGGCCCTCTATCATAATCCAGAGTTTTGAGAAGATTGGAGAAACTTAATTTTTCGCCTGAAAACGGAAAAAAACGAAAGGGGTAACACTGTCGTTTTTTTCGGGTCGAAATTTTGAGTTTCGATATCTCAGCTCTGGAAGGGTCTAGATCCTCCATTTTTGCACTCAGGTCAAAGTCTCGTGGCCCTCTATCATAATCCAGAGTTTTGAGAAGATTGGAGAAACTTAATTTTTCGCCCGAAAAACAAAAAAAAAAACGAAAGGGGTAACACTGTCGTTTTTTTTTCGGGTCGAAATTTTGAGTTTCGATATCTCAGCTTTGGAAGGGTCTAGAGCCTCCATTTTTGCACTCAGGTCAAAGTCTCGTGGCCCTCTATCATAATCCAGAGTTTTGAGAAGATTGGAGAAACTTAATTTTTCGCCCAAAAATGAAAAAAAAACGAAAGGGGTAACACTGTCGTTTTTTTTTTCGGGTCGAAATTTTGAATTTCGATATCTCAGCTCTGGAAGGGTCTAGAGCCTCCATTTTTGCACTCAGGTCAAAGTCTCGTGGCCCTCTATCATAATCCAGAGTTTTGAGAAGATTGGAGAAACTTAATTTTTCGCCCGAAAACTAAAAAAAACGAAAGGGGTAACACTGTCATTTTTTTTTCGGGTCGAAATTTTGAGTTTCGATATCTCAGCTTTGGAAGGGTCTAGAGCCTCCATTTTTGCACTCAGGTCAAAGTCTCGTGGCCCTCTATCATAATCCAGAGTTTTGAGAAGATTGGAGAAACTTAATTTTTCACCCAAAAATGAAAAAAAACGAAAGGGGTAACACTGTCGTTTTTTTTTTCGGGTCGAAATTTTGAATTTCGATATCTCAGTTCTGGAAGGGTCTAGAGCCTCCATTTTTGCACTCAGGTCAAAGTCTCGTGGCCCTCTATCATAATCCAGAGTTTTGAGAAGATTGGAGAAACTTAATTTTTCGCCCGAAAACTAAAAAAAACGAAAGGGGTAACACTGTCTTTTTTTTTTCGGGTCGAAATTTTGAGTTTCGATATCTCAGCTTTGGAAGGGTCTAGAGCCTCCATTTTTGCACTCAGGTTAAAGTCTCGTGGCCCTCTATCATAATCCAAAATTTGAGAAGATTGGAGAAACTTAATTTTTCGCCCAAAAAAGAAAAAAAAGAAAGGGGTAACACTGTCGTTTTTTTTTCGGGTCGAAATTTTGAATTTCGATATCTCAGCTCTGGAAGGGTCTAGAGCCTCCATTTTTGCACTCAGGTCAAAGTCTTGTGGCCCTCTATCATAATCCAGAGTTTTGAGAAGATTGGAGAAACTTAATTTTTCGCCCGAAAATGAAAAAAAACGAAAGGGGTAACACTGTCGTTTTTTTTTTTCGGGTCGAAATTTTGAATTTTGATATCTCAGCTCTGGAAGGGTCTAGAGCCTCCATTTTTGCACTCAGGTGAAAGTCTCATGGCCCTCTATCAGAATCCAGAGTTTTGAGAAAATTGGAGAAACTTAATTTTTCGCCCAAAAACGAAAAAAAACGAAAGGGGTAACACTGTCGTTTTTTTTTTCGGGTTGAAATTTTGAGTTTCGATATCTCAGCTCTGGAAGGGTCTAGATCCTCCATTTTTGCACTCAGGTCAAAGTCTTGTGGCCCTCTATCATAATCCAGAATTTTGAGAAGATTGGAGAAACTTAATTTTTCGCCCAAAAATGAAAAAAAAACGAAAGGGGTAACACTGTCGTTTTTTTTTCGGGTCGAAATTTTGAATTTCGATATCTCAGCTCTGGAAGGGTCTAGAGCCTCCATTTTTGCACTCAGGTCAAAGACTCGTGGCCCTCTATCATAATCCAGAGTTTTGAGAAGATTGGAGAAACTTAATTTTTCGCCCGAAAATGAAAAAAAACGAAAGGGGTAACACTTTCGTTTTTTTTTTCGGGTCGAAATTTTGAGTTTCGATATCTCAGCTTTGGAAGGGTCTAGAGCCTCAATTTTTGCACTCAGGTCAAAGTCTCGTGGCCCTCTATCATAATCCAGAGTTTTGAGAAGATTAGAGAAACTTAATTTTTCGCCCGAAAATGAAAAAAAAACGAAAGGGGTAACACTGTCGTTTTTTTTTTCGGGTCGAAATT